>NC_047086.1:169593678-169896708 GCF_902459505.1 Geotrypetes seraphini | reverse complement strand
CTTAGTAGGGAGGGGGGGCCCACTCTCAGGAATTATTGACCTTAGAATTAAGAATGTATTGTCATGGGAAATAGGGAAGTCATATTTGACACCAAGTAACACCATGCTTCATTATGACTTAACTATGTATATCATCCAATCAACGAAAATGACAAATATGACAATCCAATAGAAACTAAGTATGTAATTTGTAACCAGGTAGCACTCTTAACCCTAGGCTACTAAACTATGGTATAAAAGTAGCAAAGCGACTGACTTAAGCTTCAGGATGGATCGCACATTGCAGAAGCCGGCAACTCTGTATGTTATACGTTGGCCTAATTTGCTGTAATTTTGTTATATGTAAGCTGACTTTTGTTTATTGCTAATAAACCTATATTATATACAGCAATTGGGTTGTCGGTGTGAGGTCATGCCAACTTATTTTGGAAAGGCTAGCAGCGCCTTTTCCACCTATTCCACAATGAATATGCAGGAGATCAATTTACATACACTACATGTATTGTATACATATTCGTATATCTCCTGCATATTTATTTCAGGTATCCTAAAAACCTGGCAGCCAAGGACCAGGATGAGAGCCCCTGCTCTGTGTAGAGAAGCAAAATGTAATAGTAAGCATATGAAAGAAAGAGACAAATAAAAGAGCTTAACCCCTTTCTTAAACTATTCCTAACATACTGTTGGTCTCTACTGTTGATAAGTTGATGGATAAAAATAAAACCTATGTGGTGTCATCAGATGTGTCATCAGCTTTTGATATGATGGATAGAAATATTTTATTAGGTAAACTGGCTGTGATGGCGATAGATGGATCAGTATATGATTGGGATGCCTCTTATTTTCAAGATCGATCAATACAGGTAAAGAGTAGAGGTTGTATCTCCAGGGTGATGCCTATATGTAAAGGGGTTCCACAAGGATCTGCTTTATCAGCACTTCTTTTTAATCTCTATTTAGCATCTTGGGTGATGTATTTCACGCATTGTGTGCTAATAATTGTCTATATGCAGACAATGTCCAATTTTCTTGTCTATGTTAGATTGGTGAAGTGAATTGAAAGATAAATTGACTTTATGTTTATAAATGGTGAATGCTTGGATGGTACGTCAAAAGCTAGCTTTGAATCTTGTTCATACCAAATTGTTACTGGTAGAGAGTTGAGAATCCTTTATGGCCCAAGGTGGTTGAAGTGAATGCTGTAATGCTTCCGGTTCAGAGGAAGATAAAAGTCTTAGGTGTCTGGTTAGACTCAACTTTATCTTTGAGAGAGCAAGTGTCTGCTTTGTTTCATATGCGGCTTCTAAGTAAATTGAAACCAATGTCATTACCTTATGATTTTTGGCTTGTGGTCCAAAGTATAGTGTTACACAGACTATTGTAGTGTCTTATATTGGGGGGTGGTATTGTCCAGGTGTAGAGTGCTGCAGGTGAATCAGAATGCCATTGCTTGTTTAATCTGTGTCCCTTTTAGAAATACAGCCTCAGCACCCTGAGGTTATGGGTTCAAATCCTATGCTGCTCCTTGTGACCCTGGCAAGTCATTCAGGGCTCCTTTTACAAAGGTGCACTAGGGCCTTAACACGCGCAATAGCGCACGTTAAATTCCCGAACGCACTAGCCACTACCGTCTCCTTTTTAGGAGGTGGTAGATTTTCAGCTACCGCGCGCTATTCGTAAAAGGAGCCCTCCATCCTCCATTGCTCCAGGGATGTTACATAGATTATGAGCCCATCGGGACAGTTAAGGGAAATGATTGTAAATCGCTTAGAAAACTTTGATAGGCAGTATATAAATACCTAAAATAAATAAATTTAAAAATAAAATTTAATTTAAAGTGCTGGTGTTGATTTTCCGGGTCATCCATCAAGGGATGCCGTGGTACTTGTCATGTTATGATGTAGTATAATTCACATCAATCATTGAGATCTCAGGTGGTAACACATCTGTCTCTAGAAAGGATGCAGCAGGTAAACTATGCTAATACGAGAGTTATGGCCATTTCAGAACACCACCAGTTTAAAAACGATCCAGCGCCAACGGCGCGCTGCCGTTCGGCGCGCCGACAAAGGCGCCTTCGTGGAGCACCTGAGGGGAGCACTTGCGAGGAACACTTACGCCCTAAGGACTGCTCCACCGGATTTTCCGCTGACCTCCAACACAAGGTAAGGAGCGCAGGACTCTCGCTCCTCCCCCCTCCCAGCACTGATTACTACCCCATTCAATTCCTCCACAGTCCTACAATAATTTATTCGCAATCCTTCACAAGTGTATTACTGATAAAGACAGAAAACCTGCATAGACAGAAAACCATATAAGTCAATACTAGAAGGATTTCAAAAACCAGCAATCATGAAGCTCTTATCAATCCTACTGATATATTTGTTATGCAACAATGTGAAAAACGTTATATCACTCTATCCAAAGCTACACTCCGTTCACGACCCTGACACACCCATTAGGCTCCTAACTAACCAACAGGAAGAAAGAGTAAATCATATTAAAATAATCACAAGTACTAATAGAACGCACCGTACCCTCAAAAAAAGACCAAGGGAGATAAAACTCATCAAAATCAATACACCCACCACAACTACATCCATTCCCTGCGCTTACCTTAACACTAGATCAGTGAGGAACAAAGCCTTCTTAATCAAAGACTGGATCGTCTGCAAGAAACTAGCCTGCCTCTTTCTAACGGAAACATGGTTACTATCAGAAGAGGATCCAATACTAAATGACCTAATACCAGATAACTACAAAATTCACATGTTAAACCGTGAAGACCGTAGAGGGGGAGGACTAGCAGTCATCCTCAAGGAAGAACTCAAACTTGAATTAGTTGACTCCAAGATAACCAACCAACTAGAAACACTAGCATGCAAAATTAGCAATAAGAACCTAGAAGAGTACCTCTCCTGTATTCTATTTTATGTACCGCCAAAATGCTGGTCAAAGGCCAGAGAAGACTTCTATGAATTCATCTTACACAACTCAATCACTCCGTCTTACAATATTATAGCAGGAGATGCAAACCTACATTTAGAAAACGAGGACAATCCCGACACAAAAGATTTTAAAAACTTCCTATCCTCACTCAACTTCATTCTCCCTTCATCCACACAAACCCATGAAAAAGGCCACCAGCTAGATTTGGTAGCTATGTCCTCAAAAGAAATCCTAAATCCCACTATTTCCATATCAAACGGCATCTGGAACCACGACATCTGGTCCGACCACTACACCTATTACTTTAATTTAAACTGGAACCAATCAAAAGAAAAAACTCACCCAAGGATAGAAAAAAAAGAACATCTCACAAGGGGCCACATTAACCCAGAGGAATACTGGGCCCACTACGAAGCGCACGAGGAGACAAATGAAAAAGGTGAATTCTGGGAACAGTGGCCAAAAACAAGCACAACTATCCTAGACAAAATAGCTCCTAAACGAAACAGAGCAAACCGCTCAAATAAATACAACAACTGGTTCGACTCCGAACTACTAAAAAAGAAACAATCAATACGACGATTAGAAAGGATCTGGAACAAATCAGGTGAAATATCTGATAGGAACAATTGGAGATCAAACATAAAGGAATATAAACAACTGATAAAAGAAAAAAGGAAAACATTCTACTCATCCAAAATACATATATCCAACACAAGTTCAAAAGGAATCAACACTCATGAATTGTTCAATCTAGTTAAAAATTTATTCGACACCACACGCCACAGTCAATCAACGCACGACATAAAACTTCCATCAGCAGACGATCTAGCACAACACTTCGACTCAAAAATTGTGAACCTAAGGAACAACTGCCAACAAACAACACAGATGAACAGCAAATAGCCAACATACATGAAAATGAAATACCAGTGGACATGTATTGGAACTCCTTTCAGGACCTAGAATGGAACAACTTCATAAAACTCTACAACAAATATACTAAATCAAACTGCATCCTAGACCCCTGTCCACCCAATATAATGAAAGCAGCCCCATTAGACTTTAAAATCACACTATGGACTCATATGTCCAACAATTTCAAAAACGGAAAATTCCTATCAAAAAATGGTCACATTATAATCACCCCAATCCCAAAAAATCATAAACTACCCCTAACATCAGCAACCAACTATAGACCAGTAGCATCCATCCCATTTTTCGTAAAAATAATGGAAGGCTTGGTACAAACCCAACTGATGGACTACCTAGATCGATTCTCACTGCTACACGAAACCCAGTCAGGCTTCAGACCTCTGTTTAGTACCGAGACGGTGATTGCAGCAATCTTAGAATACCTACGTAACTTATTCAGCAAGGGCCACAAAGCCTTAGTGATGTAATTCGACATGAGCTCGGCCTTCGACTTAGTGGACCACAAAAAACTACTACAATGTTTAGATTTAATCGGCATCGGAGGCGAAGTGCTAGACTGGTTCCGAGGTTTCCTCACGACCCGCACCTATCAAGTTCGCTTCAATGGCAATCTCTCTAAAACATGGAGAAACCCATCAGGCGTGCCACAGGGGTCCCCACTATCCCAACTACTCTTCAACGTCTATATAGCTTCACTAGGTACGCAGCTAACCCAGTGAGGCATAAAAGTATTCAGCTATGCAGACGACTTCACAATCATAATCCCGTTCATTGCATCTCCCTCCGAAATCACCCCCACAGCAACTGAAGCGCTAAACACGATGGAACAATGGACCACAGATTTCAAACTAAAGCTCAATTCAGATAAAACTAAATTCTTCATAGCCTCGCCTCACGCACATAATACGACAATATCATTACACATTAACAATCTAAACTACCCCATTCAACCAAAGATGAAGATTCTAGGAGTAACACTTGACCAAGGACTAACCATGAAAGACCACATAGACTCCCTAATCAAAAGAGGGTTTTTCACTCTCTGGAAACTTAGGTCCATTAAGGCGTACTTCCACACTTCAGCTTTCAGAATTCTAGTACAATTCCCAATATTAAACCACCTGGACTACTGCAACATCACCCATCTGACAATCCCCCAGAAGCAAATGCAAAGACTACAACTAATACAAAATGCAGCAGTCAGGATGATTTTCGGACTGAAGAAGACCGATCACATAACCCCTTCCTACCGACTCCTACACTGGCTGCCGATGGAGGCACGCACGAAGTTCAAGCTAGGATATCTCTGCTTCAAAGTATTAAACGGTCTAGCCCCAAAATACATTACAGACCTCTTCTCATTCCCAACCAACAGACATGAAAGAAAAACACACAAGAAATTTGTCTCCCCACCGGCTAGAGGGTGCAAATATAAGAGACACCATCAACAACGGCTATCGTATCAAGCAGCCATATGGGGTAAAGACCTAGAAAAACTAATTGCACACACAAACAACTATGAAGAATTCAGGAAACACCTAAAAACTTACCTATTCTTGAAATACCTAGGTAATGAACCAGAACATCAACCCCCCTCGTAACATCATCACATACCTGTACTTATAAACTGTTAACCTCAACCCCTAATCACAAACCATGAACACTCTATTCAATTTATGGAATATTTCTACTTCTGTGCAAGCAGCTTGGCACTTCTTGGCCTGCAGCACACATACTGTCGTAAACATTATTAATGTTACCAGATGCACACTGCTATACTCTTTAATTCGTTGTATGTACAGTTTCTCTTTATTGTATTTACAGTTTCTTTATTGTATTTACAGTTTCTCTTTATTGTATTTATTGTATTTACAGTCTCTCGTTTTGTAAACCGCCTAGAAGTCGCAAGATTGCTGGCGGTATATAAGAATAAAGTTATTATTATTATTAAGATGTGGAACATTCTGGTCAGACAGTTAAGACAGATCAATAATGTACAGAGATTTAAAAAGTGTTTAAAAACTGCTCTATTTATAGAAGCTTTTTATTTAGGTGGGTGAGAAGCAGTGACTAAAGAGACGAAGTAGATGCAGGATGAGCAGTTATTATACTGTCTAGTATTTTTATGCCATGGATTTTATTTTGTTGTTTTTAATTGTGTATGTATTTTTGGAAACCGCTTATAAGCTATAATCTTTTTAAATACATAAATAGCAAGATTCCCAGAACTGCTAGGTCAAACTGTTAATCAACATAACTCAAATTACTTGATCCTTTCATTCTCATAGTAACATAGTAGATGACGGCAGATAAAGACCCGAATGGTCCATCCAGTCTGCCCAACCTGATTCAATTTAAATTTTTTAATTTTTTCTTCTTAGCTATTTCTAGGCAAGAATCCAAAGCTTTACCCTGTACTGGCTTGGGTTCCAACTGCCGAAATCTCTGTTAAGACTTACTCCAGCCCATCTACACCCTCCCAGCCATTGAAGCCCTCCCCAGCCTATCCTCCATTAAACGGCCATATACAGACACAGACCGTGCAAGTCTGCCCAGTACTGGCCTTAGTTCAATATTTAATATTATTTTCTGATTCTAAATCCTCTGTGTTCATCCCACGCTACTTTGAACTCAGTCACAGTTTTACTCTCCACCACCTCTCTCGGGAGCGCATCCCAGGCATCCACTACCCTCTCCGTAAAGTAGAATTTCCTAACATTGCCCCTGAATCTACCACCCCTCAACCTCAAATTATGTCCTCTGGTTCCCAGCTCTGAAAGACATTAATTAAAAACATATCACAGGAAATCTTTCAGTTACCAATTACCAAAAGTGTGGAACACACTTCCCTTTGAAATACACCTTATGTACACTGCTTCACAAAAATCTAAACACGTGTTTTTAAGAACTCCCTACAAGGGGCTTAAAGGAATGTAGACCAATAACACAAGAGACCCGGAAAAAAAGATAAAATTAATCATCGGCTGCTTATGTGATGTTATTATCCTACACTGACTGTACAGTTGATAACTTTTTGCAATATGTATAACACTATGACCCTCTTTTACAAAATTGCGATAGCAGTTTCTAACGCGGGGAGCTGTGCTGAATGGCCCGCGCTGCTCCTGACGCTCATTGAGTTCCTATGAGCGTTGGGAGCAGCACGGGCCATTTAGCGCGGCTCCCCATGCTAGAAACTGCAATCGCAGTTTCATAAAAGGAGGCCTATATAACATGTATAATTCAATACAGCAATCTATGCAATATTATGTTGCTCGTAACCTACCTAGAACTCTCATTTATGAAGATTAAGTGGGATATACAAAGATCCATTCGAGTCATAAACAGGATAACTCTTTTATCAACAATCTCTGGCTCAAATACTTAAACCTAACCAGATCTATATACAGGTCACAACTTCTCCCTTTCACTTTTAGACCAAGCTTTATTTGTAAAACATTTTCAATTACCCTTCTGATGTTGTTTTTCCTTAAATGTTCTTCTACTTTCTTTAACAATTGTAGTTCACTCCTCTTTCCCTATGTATCACTAATTAATTGTTTACATTGATTGTATGTTTACCTGTATAAATTGTTTTATTTTGTCCCTGAAAAGGATTCAGGTCCCAATTCCTGCCCCATACTTTCTCTGTCTCTGTCATATGTAAGTCAGGTACCTGGGGACACATCTTAAAGACCAGAAACCATCTTTCAAATATGTCCGTCTTTTATTATGAGTTTCACATCTTTTATACGAATCAGGTTTGTCAGCATGTGATGGCATGTGACGTAAACACAAACCATATATGGATACAGGTCACATGAAACTTTAAACACATCAGCATTTTTCCTATCTAGAGATTGAAGTCCAAAAGATAAGAAAAAGCCTTGACCAGCAGAGCTTCTTAACTAAAGCTGTCTGTAAATACGGCTTAACAAAACAATTGAATTCACTTCACATTATCTCTGTTTAAACATTATCTGTCCTTGTATTCTCTTCAAGGAAGGGAAAGATAAACAGGGCCTACCTTTGCATCTTTAAACAACATATGCCTAAGGACCCTTACTAAAGTTCTGATACGTGTCCGTTCAATTCCCCTCTTACGTCATGTAAATGACGTCACAAATACACAGCATGAGCTGGAAGGGAGTGATACTCTAGGTATGTCTCTCAAGGAGGGGTCTTTTTAGGAGCTGTAATACGAATAACACAGTACATGAGCAGTCAAGACAAGAGTGCAAATAATAAGAGATTATGCATTCAACTAAAGTGCTGATCCCAAGAATTAGATAGATCAGAGTTACATTTGAACTCAGCAAAGAGGTCTGCTAATTTCTGAATGTCCATAGGAGGACCTATATTGTCAGAAAGAAAAGTACAACAGCTTAAAGTACTGAGGAGAATTTTTCAGAATTCTCAGCTAGAATCATATCTAGGGCCATATGATTTTGAGAACCATCTGAGAAGTGGAGCCTAATTGATCAGTAATACTTTGCAAGGCGTTCCTAGAATAGTTCACAAAGCGTTGCTGATTATAATAATTTTAACTAATCCGATCAACATTCTTATTAATAGTAATAAAGGGAATAAGGAACTCAAACCCAGCCTTAACCTGAGCTCGGGCCTTAAATTCATCTGGGACCCCTCTTGGGACCCCTATAGCATCTATGTATACATGTGATCAGATTTATATCAAGACAAATAAAAGGAAAAACCATGTGAATAGGAAGGATGCCTTTCAGAAAGAATATGCAGAAGCATAGTAACCTTAACTAAAGTGCACTGGCCTATCCACTGGCTGGGTAGCTTAACAGGGAGCCAAAAGTCTCCATAAAGCCAGTAAATATCAAATCTGATGCAGCAACAATGGGGCATACCTATGAGCCAAGACAGAACAATAACATTTCTAATTGCCCTTATAGATGGTAATGGCAATATCAAGCTTTTGCTGTCCTGGCAACAAAGGGTATTTAGAACACTGGAGTGCACAAAGAGGATAGGTAAAATTAGAGGAGATACTGGTAAATAACCCAAAAAGGCATGGTTGGATACCAGGAGGGAGGTCCAGAGGTACGGTTCCTAGATGGGGTCTAGCTTGAGCACATATGTAACAATTACTCTTATTATGTTGATCAGCAGTGAATTTCATCCATTCTAACCAAAGGTTACGTTCTGAAAACCCTACCTCAACAGCCACAATATCTTCAAAAGTGGGATTGGCAATAGCCATCATGTCAGTAAGTTTATTGAATGTAGGGGCCAGTGGGTTAGCATTTTTTGGGGCCCCCACAAAATGGCGGGAGAGGATGAGTGGAGGTAGATAGATCCCGTAAGAAAACTGATGATAGCTAGACCCACCCTTAAACCACATGTCCATAATGTACATACCTTCATCAGTAGGTCTAGGGTTGTCAATAGTAAGAGAAAGCTTAATAATTTGTGCAGGAACACTTTTCCTATAACAGTGTCCAACCTTATGAAGGGTCATACAAGTAAGCAGTGATTTACCATTTTGGTCCACTGTTTTTCAGGGTATTTTCTAGTTTATAAGCCCAGTCAGTATTAATATTCCACCCTACCACTCCCCAGAATGCACACTTGTCCCCCCAACGTAAGTCAGTAACATATACATATATGTCCTTAGTTTTAGGAATCTCTGAGGACCAATGGCACAGCCTTGGGATATCAATTGATGAACAGTCCACAATGTCACAATACTCAAAGGAGAAGGTGGCAACTTGCACACTGCTGGAATTATACCAAAGGGTAGCATCGGTCTTTTCTGGATTCCAATTGAAGGACAGCCTTTGCGAGGGAGTAGTCCAGCTTGACGTCGTGTTCGCAAAGAGGTGTCGGGGGTGCTGTTTACAGCAGGAGTGTCATTTACAGATGGGTATGGGCAGAAAGTGTCGTGGACCCAGAACACATCATCCCTGTAGACCCAGTTAGAAATGATCCATACAGGGAGAAAAACTAGCAGCAGCGGTGCCAGTAAGAGAATGATAAAGTTGGTAGAATGCTGCAATGAGATCATCATGTTGTTCCACTGGAGGAGGTGAAATCTGCGCAGGGAAGACTTGCTTCTGGGGTTTTAGGTTAACCCTCTTCAAGCGACTTGCGTGGATCCAAACAGGAAACTCCTCAGTGAGTGCAGCGGGCCTGGTCACAGCGATCACAGTAGTGGGAAGGCCAAAGGGGAAATCCGTCTGCTTCCGATCCTTGGAAAGCTGCTGGACAATCACCAGGCTGGAAAAAATGGGTAGGAATCTGTGGAGAGAAAGGAGAAGTGCAAGACACGTTTCTTTGAACAAGCCCTAATATTTCAATTAGCTTTTGGACGTATTCCTCCTGTATCAAGGGAAAATCTACCCATGGGGCGGGGAAAGGTCATCCCGTGAGAATCTCAAAGGGAGAGCAGCCAGATGTCTGTGCATACAGAAAGAGATACTTGAAAAGCATTCCAAATATCATTCAGCAGCTGTACTCCAATGTGATCCAAATAAGAGATAGAAAACAAGAGAAACCATGTTGCCTGCACTGGACGTGGCAACATGCAACAATACCAATTCATTCACTTAGCATAGCCATGGCAAAAGAGAGACAATACTCACTTACTTAAGGTTCTTAATTGAACAATCCAAAAGGATATGTTTTTATCGTGCTGCATATAACTATTATGCACCTCAGAGAGACCATACTGATGTACTGAATGTATTCAGAAATGTATATTGAATGGATCATATGTAGGGAACACCACGAAATAAATGCTGTATAAAATAAAGCTTTTTCTTATAACCCCTAACTAAACTATATTCAGAATATAAAAGCTATAAGTAAAAGAACATTGCGCAGTTAGGCTAGTAAGAAGTGGAAAAAGAGCTCTAAAAATGGCCAATATTATGTATCCTGGGGTACCCACTAAACTAAAACAAGTAGACATGACACAGACAAAACATAAAGTTTTTAAGCGTGGAGCTATTTCTTCATCTGTCAAGTGTGCAGGGCTGAATTTAACTCTGCAAATAAACACATTGATATAAAAAAACCAAAACTACAAATAATGTATATCATAACCATCTCATATTTGGAAAAAGGCATAAAGCTAATGTCTCTTTGGAGCGTCTCTATCTCTGCAGTGATAAAGAGGACCCGTGGAAAACATTAGAAATATCTGTGCCAAAACTGATCTGGGATGGCTATGTATAAATCCGGAAAAAACCATTTTAAATTAGCAACATCCTAATTTCAGCTAAAACAATAGAAAGGAATTGTATTTTCCAATTTATTTTCAATTCACAACCGTGCCAGCTGTAATTATTGAGCTATATATCTCTGTATCAAGGAGCAAAAGGTCAAGAATGAAAATATCACTAGCAAGAAGTTAAAATGTCGAGCGAGCACTACGATAACCAATACCATGATATTGGGCAATGAATAAGGGAGAGCTAGCAGCTGGTATCCAGGGTTTCCCCTCTTTGCACCAAAGTCCGTCCAAAAGGGCGGCTTTGGGCACCTGCCAAACGCCAGGCATCAAATTCAGAGGGAGCTGTGAAAAAAGAGAGGAAGAGAATCCTGTTCACCCTTGAGACCCAGAAGCCTATTTAAAAGAAGGGCTTGGACATCGTGAAAAGTATGAAGGGTAATGGGGTGACCTAGGATCAGAAAAGTAACCATCTCTACCACCATAGCACAAGCAGCCAGGGCTTTCTTGAACAGGAGTGACTATAAAAAAAGGCAACAGAGCGTAACTTACCGCCATGTTCTCCCTTCATGGTGTTACAATAGTCCCAAACAAAGAGATAAAACATGTGGGCATAAGCAGGAAAACCCAAACTTGAGCTAGAAACCAAAGCACATCTTAAATGTCCAACATTTCATAAGTCCATCTGATAAGAGCAGTCATTTCAGAAACCAGGGTCTGTCTCAAAATCTGGTCATAGAAGGAACAAGCAGAGATCCATTGGCGGCAGTGACCAATCATAGCAAGAAAAGTAAGCATGTCTTTCTTGTTAGCTGGGCGGGGCAGAACAGCAGCAATGCAGAAAGTGCAGATTTTCCTCTGACCATGAGACAGGACAAAACCCAGGTATTTCACTTCAGATGTACACCAGTGCAGTTTATTTCATGACACCTTGTGACCACACACAGACAATCATTATAAAAGGTACAAACTATCAGCCTGACAGGTCTCCTGAATTATGGAACACAAAAAGTTGTACAAAATGAGAATAGGACCATGAGGGGCAGTGCATGACTTTGTAGAATAGCCCGAAGGACATTCCACACTAGGTATACTGTTGCTTAAAGGTGAAGGCAGCCTCACCAAAGGGACTAAAAATAAAGCATTCTTTAGGAAAATGACAGAAAAAAAAAAATCATTGGCTGCCGGTGGAATGGTGGAAGAAACATAAGTGCAATGAGAATTACCAAAACATTAACAGCCCGAAATCTAGGACGAAACAGGGAATGCCATCAACTTTGACAACAAGAGCGATGGGCGTATTATAAAAAGAGATGGTGGTTTTGATAATGCCGGAGAAAAGTCAAGAGACGAGCAGTGGAATCTCACCTTACTGCTTTATAAAACCAAGAATGAGTAACTTCAAAGAAGCACTATAGGGGGTCAGTGGAAGCCCAAACAGAGAAGTCTGGGGGAAGGGACAAAAACATTCATGCACAGACCCTGATAATGAAAGCAAAGAACAGATTAGCTTTGCTCTGCACAAGAAAGAAAACCTTTAAAACGGAATTTTTTCTTTTTCTTGTTTCTTTTTTTTTTTTTTTTTTATGATCCAGCACAGAACACAAAGAAAGCAGCCGGTAGAAAAAACGCACAAAATTAGTCAGGATCAAAAGGAAGACAAGAAATAGTGCTTGTGTACAAACTACAAGGGAAAGATCTTAGACTGATTCAAACAGCGCATTCAATTCATTCCACATAACAGCATGTCCTACCTCAGTATTAAACATTGGTGACACAGAAAGATGGGAGCTGAAGGAAAAATGTCATACACACACACAGCCGTACAAGTCTCATTTGTCTAGGAGTAAGTGCCTTTATGACTCATTACAAAGCCAATATAACAATGCAAAAATATTCGCTTATCTTACCTTATAAGCGAGGTACAGTAATAAGAGACAATAAAATCTTATACTCTATAAAAGTTTTAACCTTACAAATGACAGAGTGGGCAGGGGGGTTCTATAAATAATTTCATTCTTTCCGAAAGAATGGCAGCTGCGTATATATTCATGAGGGGCGCTTACCGAAAGTACCCCGAGATTTTTCCCAAAAAAACTCCATAATAGAACCCAAAGCTTGAACTTAAAATAAGGGGTTGGGTACAGGTCACCACTACCCAGTGAGTATTAAAGAACAGAAAAAATTCAGAAATACTCACAAAATATTGGTGATATCATCTGCCCATCGCGGACGTGCCCCCAACTGAAAAGGATTCAGGTCCCAATTCCTGCCCCATACTTTCTCTGTCTCTGTCATATGTAAGTCAGGTACCTGGGGACACATCTTAAAGACCAGAAACCATCTTTCAAATATGTCCGTCTTTTATTATGAGTTTCACATCTTTTATACGAATCAGGTTTGTCAGCATGTGATGGCATGTGACGTAAACACAAACCATATATGGATACAGGTCACATGAAACTTTAAACACATCAGCATTTTTCCTATCTAGAGATTGAAGTCCAAAAGATAAGAAAAAGCCTTGACCAGCAGAGCTTCTTAACTAAAGCTGTCTGTAAATACGGCTTAACAAAACAATTGAATTCACTTCACATTATCTCTGTTTAAACATTATCTGTCCTTGTATTCTCTTCAAGGAAGGGAAAGATAAACAGGGCCTACCTTTGCATCTTTAAACAACATATGCCTAAGGACCCTTACTAAAGTTCTGATACGTGTCCGTTCAGTCCCCCCCCAAAAAAAAATATTTTATTGTTATATGCATTGAAAATATTTGATATTGCGTTTATATCAAAATTTTAATAAACTTGAAACTTGATATAAGAATTAACATAATATATACTGTAATATCTGAATGACCATACCTAGAGAGGAGATAACTGAGGAGGAAACAGGAATAAGAACAGAAAAAGTAGGCAAAGTAACAAGACTGTAACCAATCACATCTAACTGCCTAGATAAGATGGAAAAGAAAGTGAGTGTTATTATGGAGAACAGATGTGCATTTTCAGCATAGCCAGAATATCTCCCTTTCAACGACAATAAGACCGAAAACATGCGTACATGACCAAAACTTTCCAGTACAGCTATGCAACACACAAGGAAAAAAAGCAACAACAACAAAAAAAATAGTGTTATTGAGAAAAATCAATTCCAAAAGCATCATGGACACAGCAGCTATCTTTTCACTTGGCTATCCATAACTAACAAGCAGTATGTGCCATCTTACTTTCAACCACATTCCTATACAAAGCATTCACACATTTCCAAGGAAAATTCTAAAACTGGCAACTAAAATTAAGCACCAGAAGACACCCTATCGGCGCCTAAGTTAATTGAAGAAATGGCAAAAAACAGCGAGGTTGAAGCGTCTACCGGTGTCTAAATAAAAGGTCTGGAATTGCATCTGTGTAGATGCTTTAGGCCACCAAATGTCAAAGTAGGCATGGCCAATGCCGGAAGTGGCATTAGGCTGCCTAAAGCGCTTCATGCATAGATAGGCGCCAGAAATGTAGTCCCAGAAAACCCTGATCTACAATTCCGGCACCTATCTTTTGCTGGGTGATTCCAAAAATAGTCAAAAGCTTGCCATCAGCTGATCGCAGCAGGGGAATCCCCAATCAGCTGAGCTGGCAGGACTCCCCAAAACTGTGACTTTGGGGGATCATTCCAGTTCAGCTGAATGGGGACTTCCCTGCTTCAATTAGCTGAACCAGCAGGGAGATCCCTGATTCCTCTCTTTCTCTCTCCACCCAAAGAGCCCAATACCCTACACATACACCCACACTGCTCCATACCTGCCTTGTACCTTCAGCTGGAAAACCGACAAGAGGGATGCCCTTAGGATGTACTGGGAGGGACCTTAGGTGTCTGGACCAATCACAATCTTAGGTCCCTCCCAGTGCATCCCAGGATGCACAAGCAAGGGGAAGGCCCAACATTTTGAAGAAGGGGTGTGTGTGGGGTGTCGGGGTCAGCAGGAGGGGGTTCTCTTTGGAAGGGTGCTGGGAGGATCAGTAGATGGGTGGAAGGGAGGGAGAGAGGATCTCCCTGCTGGTTCAGCTAATCACATTTCCGGTACCTATCTTTGATGGGTGATCCCAAAAATAGTCCAGAGCTTGTCATCAGCTAATCACAGCAGGGATTTTTGTACTTCCGCAAAACATCCAAACAAATTTGGATGTCATATTGAAAATACCCTGCTGTATGTTATTCTATAATGTTGGCTTTTACAAAGCTGTGGTAGAGGTTTCTACAGTGGGCCGGCAAGATAAATGCTTCAACACTCATAGAATTCTTATGAACAACAGAGCATTTGCCTTGCAGTTGAAGTACAAAAATCCAGTTCCAAACATGCACATTCCTTGATGTAACCTCCATCCAAATAAAGTTAGTTTTTAAAATTCCAAAACCTTTATTTGTGAATGAGCTCTCTCTACACCTGTCTTAATATTAAACCACAGCATGCGATGATCATTGGATGCCAAATGATTACCCACTGTAACATCAGAAACACTAACCCCCTCTTCTACAAAGCCGCATGGTAATGGCCCCAAAGCCCATAGAGATTTAAAGGGCTTCGGGGATGTTGCTGCACAGCTTTGTAGAAGAGGGGGTAAGTTAGCAAGTGATAAGGGGGTGTACAAGTAGATGCCGCATAGGAAGGGCAAGGGTATACATCTTGTTGGCAATAACAGTATTAAGCAGGAATCAAGGTGGGGGGGGGGCATAACTCAATATGTGTGAAATACCCCTTGCCTGGGATACCTGAAGAAAGATACTAATATATATATCTGACTAAAATATGACGCTGAATGATATAAAAATGTTTTAGAATTACAGTAAAAGAATATTGCTTGGTTAGCATTACTGGCAAGTGCTACTTAAAGTTTTAAAATAGGTGGTTGGTCCAACTGCTACTTCTTGTAAGATTGGGAAATGAATGGGTCCTAGAATAGGGAACAGGTCACTATGCCTTAAGCTAACACGTTGTTATAAGATGTCCAATGCATTGAAATAAATAATGATCTCAGCTAGTCTAAATGTAAATGCTGACAGGAGCAAAACAAATAGTGCGTGATTTATAAGTCATTATAGAATTGCTAATGTTTACCAATGATAAGAAATCACATGACCAATGAACCAAATATGGACCTAGCGACAATGTGAAGTCATATGCAATTTATCATTGAATCTTAATGAAGTAATTGTATTGTAATTGGAAGATGTACTAACATATATGAATAATAAATGAAATAATATCATGAAGCTAATAAAATGGGCTGTCACCCATGTTGGAATATTGCCAGTTAGCAGATCACTAAGGTCTCCCATAAGGTCTTATTATGTTAACCTGTTATTCTTCACTCTGCTTCAGAGATGGAAGATAGGGCTGGGGGGGAGGGGGTTAAGAAGCTTGTCCATGTTGTTTTTTCAAAGCAGTCACTCTCACCATAACCCCCTTATAGTGTATGATCGCACTAATAGCCCTTATGCCTGCAGGTATCACTATATGATTCCTGCATGTATCACCTATTAGATGGTATAGTTGGGTTTTGGTTTCATTTACATTTTTAGGGGTGGAAGTGTGTTAGTGATCTCTGGGTGAGTATTGGAGGGGGGAGAGTCATGCCTTAATTTCTCCATTGGTCATCTGGTCAGTTTGGGGACCTTTTTGTCACTTATTCGTTAATAAAATAGGTTAGGGGTCTCAAAGTCCCTCCTTGAGGGCCGCAATCCAGTCGGGTTTTCAGGATTTCCCCAATGAATATGCATGAGATCTATGTGCATGCACTGCTTTCAATGCATATTCATTGGGGAAATCCTGAAAACCCGACTGCATTGCGGCCCTCAAGAAGGGACTTTGAGATCCCTGAAATAGGTCTAGACCAGGGGTAGGGAACTCCGGTCCTCGAGAGCCGTATTCCAGTCGGGTTTTCAGGATTTCCCCAATGAATATGCATGAGATCTATTTGCATGCACTGCTTTCAATGCGTATTCATTGGGGAAATCCTGAAAACCCGCCTGGAATACGGCTCTCGAGGACCGGAATTCCCTACCTCTGGTCTAGACTCAAACATCCAAACTGTGCCCTGGATGTATTCTTAAATGTTTGATTATGGCTGAAAAACATCCAAGTCAGAAGTCTGTCCTAGTCCCGCCCACACCATGCCTGTAACACGCCCCCTTGAGATTTAGATGAACTGAAGGCGAACAGCATAAATATCTGTCTAGAAAATAGGTTTCGAAAATAGTGAATTGGAAGGTATTGGCAAGAAAAACACCTATCTGCCCCTTTAAGCCACTTTTTTGGGGGGATGTCTTTCTTTTTTGAAAATGAGCCCCAGTACCTCTCAGCCATTTTGTTTTCAACTGAGGACACCATTTTTTTTTCATTCAAGACTGTTGATAGCATTGCAGCAAAATTTGTCTAAATCTCAAATTTGGGTTTAGGAAGCCCTAAATGTGTATTAGCACGAAAAGGCAATATTTAAGTTTTGTTTGTTTATATTTACTTTACAATTAGCCAACAGCAAGCATTTTTGATTGACTCCCTCCTGTGCATCATCATGCTTTTTTGCAGACAGGCTTGATGTATTCTGTTCCCTCTGTCAGGAAGTTTCATTATTGTGAAGAACATGGAAAACTCAAAACAGAAGCACTTTGAAGCCAGCTTTCTTAGGCATATTAAAGCACCACAAATAATCACAGTCATCATTTAATGAGAAGGTGGCAAGTAACAGTCTAACACCTTTAGCTTTGTCAGCTCCAGTCTCTTTGCCTGGTAGAACTTAAGCAAAACATTTTAAAAAAAAGAAATGTAATAGCATTTTGGCATCACATAAAGTGTTATATTCGGGCAAGTCAGGCCAAACATAATGTTTTCTTAGGCGTGCAGCTTGGCAAAAACATGTGTTTGATCAGAGATGGAGGTTTGAACAAGTAGCATTTTATCAGGTGAAGGGAAGCCAGTGAAAATAACATTCTATCTAGAGTGAGCTCGGGCAAGTTCGTAATGACTAAGGCAGTGGTTCCCAACCCTGTCCTGGAGGACCACCAGGCCAGTCAGGTTTTCAGGCTAGCCCTAATGAATATGCATGAGAGAGATCTGCATATAATGGAGGTGTCAGGCATGCAAATCTGCTCCATGCATATTCATTAGGGCGATCCTGAAAACCCGACTGGCCTGGTGGTCCTCCAGGATAGGGTTGGGAACCACTGGACTAGGGCTTAGCAAAAGTCAGCTCTGATCAAGACCAGTGACTTGATGAAAATAACATTTCATAAGCAGCATGAGTCGTCTAAAAAGAGTATTCTGTTATGATTGGAAGTAGATAAAAATACCATTTCAGCAGGAGGTTTCTATGAATCAATTTGGCCTTTTTATTATATAGTCAAATTTATTTGTCTAGACTAGAGAACCCTGGGTCTGGGGTGGGGTAAAAATGATGTATAAATTTTACCACTGAACATATATCTTATACTGTATTGCTGTGCCAACAGCTGACTAATAGGCATAACTTTGAAACACATTAATGCTCATTTAAACTTATACCTATATTACCAAAGAGCAAATCTAAATGTCTGTGTGGTAATACAGGTATAACTTTAAATGTCAAATACAGTACTTATACATTTAAACCATTTTAATGTGCCACCTAATATTAACCTCAATGAAGATAATGTTATAAGGAAGCAAAGCATGTAGACAAGCATTCTTTGCCGGATTCTCTAAACGGCGCCGTTGTCGTCAGCCACCTATCGCATGTCAGTCATACGACGGTACCATTTAGGGAATCATGCCTCCGGCAAAGATAGGCACTGGAAATCTAGGCCAGAGTTTTCAAGGCCTACATTTCCAGTGCCTATTTTTTATGTGAATCAGGCATTTTACAGCACCTAACACCACTTCTGGTGTTTGCCACAACTATAGTGACGTTAGGTGCTGGTAGGCACCTCCAGAGGCGTGATTCCAGTACTGCTTAAGAACATAAGAACAAAGGAATAGTCAGACCAATGGTTCATCAAGCCCAGTAGCCAATCCAGGTCACTAATATCTGGCCAAAACCCAAGGAGTAGCAATATTCTATGCTACCAATCTAGGGCAAGCAGTGGCTTCCCCCATGTCTTTCTCAATAACAGACTATGTAATGTAATGTAATGTAATTTATTTCTTATATACCGCTAAACTCCGTTAGGATTCTAAGCGGTTTACAGAAAAATAGACAATAGGGTGCATTAAAATTATAAGTAAAATAGGTACTTAGAAATTCCCTTACTGTCCCGAAGGCTCACAATCTAACTAAAGTACCTGGAAAAATGACAATTAGTAGAGTAATGAAGAAATAAAATAGAGAATAGATGAGAAAAATAAGAAAATAAACATTCTAATAAGACTACAATGATCTAAAGGACTTTGAAAGGTTGAAAAAAGAGGGGAGATAAGAATAGATGCAGAGGGAGAACTGTTGAAGCAATAGAATTCTGGGGAAATTTAAATGAAATTTGAATGATAAAATAAAACAAAATAAGTGGTAAAACAATAAGTGAGATTAAAAAATATATCATAAACTAAAAAGAATTGAAAATAAAATCAAAACAGTCAAAACTGAAGTCCAGCTTGAACGGACCCCCGAGCCAACCATTGGTCCGATGGCCGGACTGCAACCCTCCTCCGTTGGCTCTCCCCTGCTGGCATGGGGGAGGAGCGAAGACAGTGTCGGGTGCCCCGCTGGAACGGGCCCCCGAGCCGACCGTTGGACCGATGGCCGGACTGCAGCCCTCCTCGTCGGCTCTCCCCTGCTGGAATGGGGGAGGAGCGAAGACAGTGTCGGGTGCCCCGCTGGAACGGGCCCCTGAGCCGACCGTTGGTCCGATGGCCGTACTACAGCCCTCCTCCATCAGCTCTCCCTAGCTGGAATGGGGGAGGAGCGAAGACAGTGTCGGGTGCCCTGCTGGAACGGGCCCCCGAGCCGACCGTTGGTCCGATGGCCGGACTGCAGCCCTCCTCCGTTGGCTCTCCCCTGCTGGAATGGGGGAGGAGCGAAGACAGTGTCGGGTGCCCCGCTGGAACGGGCCCCCGAGCCGACCGTTGGACCGATGGCCGGACTGCAGCCCTCCTCCGTCGGCTCTCCCCTGCTGGAGTGGTGTTAGATGGTTTTACAGGGTTTGGTTTTGGTCTTTTACTTTTCCCATCTGTTGCAAATACAGTATCCAATGTAAGTTGTTTTCTTGAAGCCATCTGAAATCACTTTAGTTAAACTGAAGGGATTAAATAGTTATAAAATCTTTAGTGAGAATGTCCAGGGAGAGGATCTTTGCACTCAAACTGCCATCCTCCTCGCCTCCAAGTTCCGGAACTCCTCCAGGAACTTGTCCAAATCTTTCCTAAAAGGTACCGGTAGGTGCTTTGAATTTTCACTTAAGTTATGTTTCAAACGTCATTTCCCTCTTAACTTAGGTGCTGGTAGGGCATCTGCCAGTGGCTAAGTTAATGCATCATTTATAGAATTTCCCCCTCTGTGCGCTCAAGTGGACTTTTATAGAACTGGCCTTAGTAGGATTACCAGGTGTTCTGATTTCCTCGGACAAGTCCAGGGGTCTAGACAGCTTTTCAAAATCCGGCACTTTGTCTGGGTTTTGAAAAGCTTCCCATCAAAATCACGTCAGGAAGGGTCATCCGCGCATGCGCAGCTGTAACGCAGTGACCTCATGTGCACATGTGCATGTACGTGACATCGCATGCACAGATGCCATCTGTGGGCGGAGCTGGGGGCAGAACGGGGCAGAACAGGGCGGGCCTAGGGGCGTGGCCATGGGTCCGGATTTTCCATCAGGAAAATCTGGAAACCCTAGGCCTTAGAGTACAAATGTGTACAAAAAGGTGCACCATACAGGTAATGTTATAAAGACATTTTCATGTGCATATGCAAGTATATTCATGTAATATGCTGATCATAAAATTACCTCCATGTAAACGTTTATGCCAAGACAAGAATGGGAGTAGGTGTGTTTAGGGGGAGGGTTGGGAGTTAGAGAGGCACATGGGGTAAAGTTGTGATTTATGTGTTTACACTTCCCCCTCCGCATTCGCAGTGAAAATTGAAAGGGGACAGGTTTAGAACTAATGCTGGAAGTTCTTTTTTACCCATAGGGTGGTGGACACATGCAACGCGCTTCCGGAGGATGTGATAGGCCAGAGCACTTTACAGGGGTTCAAGGAAGGTTTGGATAGGTTCCTGGAGGATAAGGGGATTGAGGGGTACAGATAAAACTAGAGGTAGGTTATAGAAGTGGTCAGAAACCACTTCACAGGTCACAGACCTGATGGCCGCCGCGGGAGTGGACCGCTGGGCGAGATGGACCTCTGGTCTGACCCAGTGGAGGCAACTTCTTATGTTCTTATGTTCTGATAGGGCAACGGCAAGACAGTGAAGAGAGAAAAAACGCAAATAACTTTTCATATGTTATTCGCAGTTTTTCTGTTAAAAGAACAAAAAATAAAAAGACATAAAACCGCAAATAACCTGACCTGTTCCAGTGAAGAGAGTGCAGCCGGAAGTAGCGATTTTGCAACGCCAGGAGCAGTGATTTTCTCTGTGCAATGCTGGGAGCAGCGATTTCCTGTGATGGAAATTTGGGGGTGGGGCCTTCGATCGAAAAACCGTGAATAACCGAAACCACGGACCGCAAAACTGCGAATATGGAGAGATAAGTGTACTTTATAAAATAACACTCATACTCAGTAAATATTCCTCTGGAGTCCTACTGTTCCTGTGGGTATCAGATCAAAAGCGCGCCGGGAAAAAGGCACGCGCAGACAATTGAGCGCAGTGCGGAGGTGCGCGCTGCAGAAAATTACTGTTTTTAGGGCTCCGACAGGGGAGGCATGGGGGGGAACCCCCAACTTTACTTAATAGAGATCGCGCCGCATTGTGGGGGCGTTGTGGAGGGTTTGGGGGATTCTAACCCCCCACATTTTACTGAAAACTTCACTTTTTCCCTGTTTTTAGGGGAAATGTTAAGTTTACAGTAAAATGTGGAGGGTTACAACCCCCCAAACCCCCCACAACGCCGGCGCGATCTCTATTAAGTAAACTGGGGGGGCTCCCCAACAAAAACCCCCCGTCAGAGCCCCTAAAAACTGTAATTTTCTTTGGCGCACGCCTCCATCTTGCGCTCAGTTGTCGGCACGCGCCTTTGTCTTTCGCGGGGTTGTCTATGAACCGTTCCTGTGCTCTCTGATTGCTGTTATTATCTACTTTACTAACCTTTCACAGGCACATAATAAAGCTACCCCCTCCCCCCTTTTACAAAGCCAAGCGGCAATGGCTCTGAAGTCCTTTAAATCACTATGGACTTTGGGGTCGTTACTGCAGCAGCCCATGCTAAACGGCTTAGTAAAAGTGGCCCTAAGTATTATAATTAGAACTTTTCTGTGTGTCTGAGTGAATTTGTTTGTGCTCATGCCCCCATCCCTAGATTTTCTTCTTGGGCTTTCATCCCAAATATCATATATACTCGAATATAAACCAATCCAAATATAAACCGAGGTAACCTTTTCCCCCCCAAAAAGGAGGAAAAAAGGTTGACTCGAATACAAACCAATGTTTGTTTGTTGGTCTAATTCAAGTTCTGACATTCTCGTGAAGGCACACAAAAATATGCAACAATAATGAATGCCACTCAGCAAGATACCACCACATGTCGACATGAACACAGCTGTGAGACACTGATATACCAAAATTATGAAACTTTACTGAGTTGTTTGTATAGTGCTGCCAACGTAAGCGCAAAGTGGAAAGTTCATGAACTTAATTGTCAGATCTCGTAACCCTTGTCAGCTGACTGAGGTCCTTCTCCAGACTTTTCTTCCATGAACACAGGACAGAAGTATTTGTTTAGCATGTTGCCTTTTTCCTCATCAATTTCCACATAGAAGATCTCAGCATCTTTGAGTCTCACAATTCCATTTCTAGTCTTCCTCCTTTCTCTAATATACTGTACCAGAAAAAAGTCTTTTCTCCTCCTTTTACATTTCTAACCATTTTTTCTTCCACTTGTGCTTTCACCAATTGTTTTTCTCTCTTCACTTCTTTGAGTTTTATTCGTTATTCTTTTCTGGGTCTCTCTTCTTGTGTTCTTTTGTATTCATTAAATGCTGCCTCTTTTGCCTATAGTTTTCCAGTCACCTATTTAGAGAACAATAACGATTTTCTTTTCTTCTTGTTTTTACTAACTTTCTTTACACAGAGTTCAGTTGCCATTTTTATAGCTTCTTTCAGCTTGGGCTACAGTCTTTCCATTTCCCTTATATCCTCCCATCTTATCAGTTCTTTTTTTCAGAAAAGCTCTCATTTCACTGAAATCAGCACACTTGAAATTCAGGACTTTGAGTTTTGTGTGTCTACGGTCCACTTTACCTCTTAAATCAAGCCATACAGTATGATTATCACTGTTACCAAGGTGGGCACCCACCCAGACATTAGACACTCTTTCTCCATTTGTGAGCACCCTTCTCTCATTGGTTCCATGACCATTTGTTTGAGCAGAGCACTTTGAAGGGTATCCACCATCTCTTTGCTTCTTTCCAATTCTGCAGTCCACATCAGGTTGAAATCTCCTAGTACACTTCCCCCTCCGTATTCGCGGGTATTAGGGGCAGAGCCAGCCCGTGAATATTTAAAAAACGCAAATAATATTTGGGCCGATTCTGCCACTAATCCCTGCTTCCCCTGGCTATTTTAAGCCCTGAAAGCCCCCCCTTAAGCCTGACCTGGTGGTCTGGCAGGTTTTCGGGACAGGAGCGATCTTCCCACGCTCCTGCCCCGTGCAGATCGCTCACAGGAAATGGCTGCCTTGAGCTCCCGTAGTCTCTCGAGCCATTTCCTGTGAGCACGGGGCAGGAGAGTAGGATGATCTAGGTTGCCTAGTTAGTTACTGTTTAACAATAAAATCCATTTCAAAATCTTTGCTGCTTAGAGCTCAGGGGTACTTGGTTGAAAATTTTTCAATCTAGGGGGATATCTGACTTGAAGTTGGGAAACACTGGCCTAAGCCACAATGGGATGGAGTGTGTATATATGATCAAGCTGAATTGTTTTAAAGATGATGTTGCATGGTTATAGATACACTTTTCCAAAAATGCTGTTTAGAATGAAGCAAATTGGGGTGGACAAGCAGGCAGCATTGCAGGCATCTTCCGCATAGTCCTTCAGTGCATGCCAAGCTTCAATGCCATCATTGATCCTCCTATGCAGGCTGTGTCTCCTTTGGGGCGTGCTTCCTCGAGGTCTGACACCCCTCACACCCTGCAGCACTGATGGTTCCTACCGTCTATTAAGCCAATGATACTTATGCAGTCCTTCAGGACCAACTGAAGGAGTTCTTTCAGAGGGAGTTCTGATCTCTTTAAGCTGCATGTGGCACCGATGCTTACATTGACTCCCTTGGTACCAACCCAGCCTGAGCATGGCACATTGAGGCCCAAGGGTACTAAATCCAGCTCTCCATCAAAGCATCGAGATCCCATGGTACCGATGCTTGCTTCTCTACTTCCAAGTGAGCATCGCACGCTGCCAATTCACGTTCATCTCAATGTAAATCAAGATCAAGACATTCTCGACATTGATCTCCATCGAACTGGTACCAACGTCATCGTAGGAGCTCTTGACTTCTTCCAATCTTTCCAGAGAATATGAGAATAGCCTTACTGGGTCAGACCAATGGTTCATCAATGAAAACCCGCTAGACCACCAGGTAAGGCTTAAGGGGGGGGGGGGGAGGGCTTATAGGGCTTAAAATAGTCCAAAAAATTAAAATGGGTTTTTGGGTTTAAAACCGCGAATAACCGAATCCGTAGATATGGAATTTGCGAATACAGAGGAGGAAGTGTAAAAGCAGCTCACTTTTCAGACTCAACCAGCTTTTCAGACTCAACCAGCTCTTTGTCCAGCTTCTGCGTTTGTGTTGGAGGCTAAAATATAAACTCTGATTGGATATGTGGAGAAGGCAAAAACATATTCCTAGGTTTTGTGCTATCCCTCTTATAATATTCAGTACATATTTCTGTATATCATAAGTGTGCTGCAAAACTGATCAGATGATAAAGTACTTATACAATTATCCTTGTATGCTTGCATCAGCCATGGATATTAAGTGAACGCATATTTTATTTTAGTAAAAAAAAAAAAAAAGTTCCTGTAAAAAGTCCTTGTCAAATATGTTACTTACAAATGACAAAATAACCTCTGTGTCAAGCAATAGCATTGATAAATGTTGCATTTACTCTTGTGCGACAGAAGCACTGGCTTCCTGTCTAAGCAAAATACACCAACTTCAAAAGCAACAGAAACTTCTCTTAGGCTCTAATCTGAAATGTCCCCCCAAAATGCAGCTAGCTCAATTGGGGCACTTTAAGTGATCCTAGGATAGTAAAGTCGTTTTGCAAAGTGCTCTGACATTATATTCTTGTTTTTAAAGTTGCGTTAGCTTGCCATTGTGTGTCATCACTAATTATTTTGCCTGCTTGAGTGATGTGAGAGTATGCCCCGTTATGTGAATTCATGTTCAAACTGATTGGTCTTACAGCTAAACTGGTACAAATCTAATTCACTCTCCCTTCAGCTAGTGATCCCTATCTTTCAGGATCAGCAAGGATGGAGTGGTAGTCTTTTGTTTAGTCTGCGCTTATGTAGTAATTGTTTGCAGCTGGAGTTCCTGCTTTGCTCTTTCTGTGCCTCAATTAGCTTGTTAAGGTACTGCCTCATTTGAAGCCACTGCACAGCTATCCTCCCCACCCCCCTCTACAGTGGTCCTCAAGGGCTGGCTTAGCATTTCATTGTCTGAATGGTGATGGTGAACCACATGGACTGTGACTGCTCATTACTTTCCACCAAGTTGGCACATGCATGAAGAAAAACAACTTTCTGAACATAGCTGATGCAGGTTTAATTAACTTTCCATCAGAAGAGCTAAACAGACATTGAAAGAATGGTTTCCTCATCATCCAGGCTGGAGTATCTCTTTATTCCTCACTGAAAATAATATTTGCTGCATTTGTTTATTTTTGAGGTTTTGGTTTTGTTTTTTTTACTGAAAAGACAAACTGGTTGTGTCAATCTATAAAAGAATCTACGGCAGTGGTAATCTCAGACTTTGAGAGCTGTAAACGCCTCAGATTTGCAGACTATCCCTAAAAACCATGTATGAGATTTGCATGTATACTACCTCTCTTGTATACAACTCTTCTTCATACATAGTCATTAGTTATAGCCTATAAACCTTATCCATTTGCATCACTCAAGGGAGTTTGTCCCACAGATTCTACGAAACTGCTTCAAGGAGGGAAAGCATAGCCCAGGCTTCTATATTTGGAAATTAATCCTGATTTATTTGTTTAGGACTTTGGTTTAATCGATGGACGGTGATAACACACTCCCAGTGCAAAAAAAGAAAAGTTCATTGGGTAAACACCAGAAAAACACCACATCTAGTGCTATCACCCCCTCCCCTGGTGTGGCTTTAATATGCCACTTAAGCTTTGTACCTTTTCTGTGCTGTCAACTCTTAAGTGACAGAAACATATATATTGGATTCTACTGGAAAAATGCAAACAGCAATGCTAGTTGTGGTAAGAAAATATCAATACATGCTGATTTTTCTCCATTCTTAAAAACCACCTAATTAGGTAGAAAATAAACATCTAAATTTATAAATACCTGAGAAGTTCTAATTTAGACTCCTGCAGTGTCTGGTATTTGAATGATGATTTAGGAAGAATAGGCTAAACAAAATCTCCTAAATCTCCATTCCCAGATTGATGTGACAACATGGCGGCATTCTATCACCCCAGAGACCTCTGACGGTAGTGAGAGGCAGGCCATACAATACTTTTATTTAACATTGATTAAAAATATCCTCAGCATAATATAAGTCAAGATACTGCTGAAGACAGCCCTGAAATGTACTCATCAGCTGATTTCAAATGGTAGAAAATTTGGGACATCCAGGCAAATCCAGAGATCTTAGGGATGGTGGTGGGGGGCTCATCATTTCAAAGTGGCGGCCTTTGCGGATGACCTTTTGCTATATTTGACCGATCCTCAGGCCTCCTTGCCTGTCCTTTTGGAGAGCTTTTGGGAGTATGGAGATTTTTCAGGCTTTTGTTTGAATTATCAAAAGTCGGAGGCTCTTGCTTTTCAGGAATCTCTCCGGGTGGACTGGGGCCCCGGCTTCCCTTTATGCTGGGCTGCTCGTTCCTTTCGTTACCTTGGTATTCAGTTGTCCGTGGATGTTTGGGCCTTATATCGGTTGAATGTAGATCGTTTGTTGACTGACACCAAAGGGCTCCTGCATTGTTGGATGAATCTTCCTCTCTCGTTGATGGGCCGTGTTCACCTATTTTGCATGGTTATTTTTCCTAAGTGGTTATATCTGTTACAAACGCTTCCCTTGTTTCTTTTGAAGAAAGACCTGGTTAGTCTTCAGCGCTTGGTTCTCTCCTTCTGTTGAGGGGGTAAGAAAGGTAAGCTGAACAGCACTTTTCTTTATGGCTCCTGGTCCACAGGTGGCTTGGGGCTTCCCTCGGGGTTCATCTTTATAATTTGACATGTTTGCTCCACCACGTATGGGACTGGCTATTTGCTGGTTCTCACTACATGGATGTCGCCTTGGAGGCTGATTATTTTTTTCCCTGGGCTTTGCCTTATCTATTGCATTGGGATGGGAAACCACAGTTGGGTCCTGGGGCTCATAGCTTTCTGGTTCGACCGCTGCGCAGGGCTTGGCGGTGTGTATCGCGGTTTTGGGGCCATTTGTATTCTAACTCAGTTTTCTTGCCCATGGTGGGCAATGCGGCCTTTTGTCTGGGCTAGGAAAATGTGATTTTTAAACGATGGGCGCGGAAGGGGCTTTGCAATCTGGGGTATTTCCTTCAGAAGGATGGGAGTCTTTCTCCTTTCCTGGCTCTTCAGGCGTCCTGGTCCCTGAATAGTTTGGATCATTTTGCCTATAGGAGCTTGCTCATTATGTTGCTACTCTTCCCCGGGACTCCCTCCAGCGCGCTTTCCTAGTTACCTTGTGGGATTTTTTTTTTTTGACGATAATTGGGACCAGCTCTCGGTGTCTCAATACCATCGCCGGCTGGTGGCTCTGCAGCCGCGGAGGGACTACAACCACCTTCTGTCTCTGTGGACTCGGGGCTTGGGTTGCCGTCCTCGGGTTGCATCCTTGTCTCCATTGGTGCAGCAGATACCCAGGGTGGTGCAGAGTGCTGAGCTCCAGGAATGCCAGTTTTGGGTCCTTCATCGGGGTTATGTTTCTCAGAAGCAGGCCTTTCACTTAGGGTGTGCCTCTACCTCTACGTTCATCCTCCACCTCCACCTCTACGTGTTTGAAATGCCACCGGGTTGACAATTCTCTAGCACATGGTCTTTGGTCCTGTGCAGTCATTTCTGACTTTTGGCTGGAGGTTCGTTGTTATTTGCAGACCCTGGAGGGCTATGCCCTTCCCTCTCAAGTGGAGGGGATCCTCTTTTTGGCTATGGGTTTTTTGGGTGGGCTCTCTGCTGGGGATTCTTTACTTATTCGCAAGGGCTATATAGTGGGTAAGAAATGTATTTTAAATCACTGGCTCCAGGACTCACCACCTACCATTTGGTATTGGCGCAATAAATTCCATCTGCTAATGGTCTGAGAATCCTTGTCAGCTCGGTTTTCTCGTCATTGTAGTAAGCTTTTTTTGTTCGTTTGGACACCTTATTTGGATACTCTTTCCCCTCTAATTAAAGCCAAGTTCTCAACTGGTTGCAGAAGCCAGTAGTACCTGTGTTGCCAGTGGGTTAGGGGGGGGGGGACTGGGATGAGGGGTTGTAGGAGGGGAGGGGTGGGGAGGCTTCTCTTGCTGGGTGGGGCTTGGCCAACCCAGACTCTTCCGGTCTCCACCCGTATGGGTGGTTTGTTGTTGTTATTTCTGTTTCTGTATCTAGTCAACTGAAAATGCTATCTTACCTGTTATATTGGATTGGCCTTTCTCATTTAATAAACTGTTCTGCAAAAAAATAAAAGGGACCATAAGTTCCATAAGGCACTGGACTGTAAGTTCAAAAATCAGGCTGGCCTGCTTAGTTTAAAGCAGGCCAGCCTGATTTTTGATTCCCTTAATCCCTCACATAAAAAGCCCTAGCCAAAATAAGAACTTATTAACACTTTGAATTTAAGGCAAAAACATACCTTTCTTTTTCCTGTTATTAAAAATGTAAAATACACCAGGATTTTCAATTCAACCTGGGCTTATCAAGCAGCAAAACTGTGGAAAACTATGTCTATGTCAATCAACAAGTTAACTTTAGGAGTTTCATAAAAGATCTAAAAACCTGTGGGGCTCATAATCGAAACAGAAAAACATCTTAAAACTGGCCTACATCGGCATTTGGACGATCAGTGAGACAAGTCATCCAAGTGCCAATAATCAAACCGAGTTTTAGACGTATTTAAAAATGACCTAGGCCTTCACAGTGTTGCTGAATGACCAGAGCTAAAAGGGGCATTTCAGGAGGAGTGTCGAGGGCGGGATTTGGGCGGGCCATCTTAGACTTAGTCATACTGCATGTATAACCAAAAGTTTTACAACACTGCCAAGACGGAACTTGGACGTTGTGACTTAGGTCATCTAAAACCAGGTCTAAGTCCACAGAAGGTATCCAAAGTGACCAAATAAGCACTGCAGACATAAAGTACAGACCACCACACACTGCCCCAGTGATCACTGACACTCCTCCCCATACAAATCGTAATAACAACTTCACATATCTTTTTCCAGAACATCAGCACCTGGCAGCCTAGCATAGGAAAGCCTAGTAGAGTTGCACAGAGGTGGCTTTCGTGGTCTTGGGGGTGGGTTAGTGAACCATGGAGAGGAGGACCCAGGCCTGTAAGTCACTCTAATCACTGCATTCATGGTAAAAAAATGTGCATCCCACAAAAAAACACCAAAACCCTTTTGTACTGCCATATAAGTGACTCCTGCAGCCTTAAGGGCTATTGGGGTGGTAGATAGGTGGGTCTAGTAGATTCTGGGGGTATTTGGGGGGGCTCACCATGACCTTTAAGGGAGTTGTAGTGAGATGTTTATGTGGGACCCTTTTTGTGAAGTTCACAGCAGTGCCCTGTAAGGTACCCCACTACTCTGGTGCCATGTCTTGGTGTCTAGTCCATCACTTTTCTGGCTCTTCCCACACCCAAAGGTCTTCCAGGCGGTTGTGACTTGGAAAAATTTTGGGACGAAAATGGGGTATAAAGATGGACGACTTAGTGGTCTGGGTAATCAGACGGCAGGACGTATAGTTGGATGATTTTTAAAAAAAAATATGCTGGATGTATTTTTCGAAAATGGACCTTTTCCCATGTCCAACTTTGGGTGACTTGCGACTTAGACGTTTCTTTTGATTATACCCCTCTAGCTGTTTGAAGAATTTGTACTTAAAAAGATATAACTTTACAGTAACCTGTTCATAATGTTGTATTAGAACATTTATGTTTTTTAAACCACTGTGAACTTCCATGAGGTATTAGAAGCATATAAATAAAGATTGCATTGTATTGTATTAACCTTTGAGCTGGTGTAAAACTTTTTTCCTTCATACACAGGTATTCCCTTTGTAATATAGGGAATACATGCGCAGATTTTAGTCCTACCCAAACCCTTGTCCAAACCATATGTCCTTGAAATCACTCTGTGGTATGGTTCTGCTTTGGAGTATGCAGGAACATTTCAGGAAATATTCCCAAGAATCTCTGGTGATGGTAGGATTGCCATTCTAGGCTAGAGCCCTTTGCCTCAACATTTTTTTGCCTGTTTTTACTATTGTTAAACCAGTGGCGTACCTAGCATATGTGACACCCGGGGCCCATCGTTTTTTGACACACACACCCCCATCTATATGAAAAATATGATTTTTAGTAACAATCCACATATCACACAAAAAGTGTACCTAGGAAAAGGCAGCATCTTAAACACTGCAGTGAGCACTAGAACACCAACACATACATTGTAAAACTAAACAAGCCAGATCCCGCACAATCAATTGATTCTGCAGTCAATGCCAACTGAAAACTATGTTCTTTTCATACATACAGAACAGAGATACATCCTCACCCAATATGGAATAATCACAAATTAAAAACAGAAATATTTAGACAAAAGGTAAACTGAACCGCCAAGAAACCAGACTCTGCATACAATGCAACACCACAAAAACAGTAATACATGTCCTCTAATACTGTGCAAAATATAAAGACAGTAGATGTAAATTTGAAAAAACTGATACATAACAATCACCACTTTACAAATTAACAAATAAAAATAAAAACAAATAATAAGAAATAAGAAAATACCATTTTATTGGACTAATCCATTTTTCAATTAACTTTCAGAGGCCAAATCTTTCTTCAGAACAGTACTGTTATGGTATCCTGTCTGACCTGAGAAAAGGAGGGTTTAAAAAATTGCCTTATTTCCATTTCCTATTTATAAAATTGTATCAATACAGTTATAATACTACTTGATTCTAAGTAAAGCAACAAAAAAATATTTCTACCTTTTGTTGTTTCTGCTTTAATCAACTTATCTTTGCTCTCTTCTTTCTATACAGCGTTTGTCCTCTCTCCCTTCCATGCAACATCTGCCCTCTCTTTGCCCCTTCCACCCAGCTTGTGCCCTCTCACCTAATTATTCCCCTCTCCAGTTATCTTCTTGTCTTCTACCCAGATTCCTTGGTCAGATCATCTGGTTATTCACTTTTCTATCTTACTCCCTTTTGCTATTCCTACCATGTCTCTTCATAGAAATGGAGCAGAAGGTTCTCCCAGATTGATCCCCATGACCTGTTTCCCTCTCTTCTCTCTTTCAGAGGATTTTGCTGTACTATCTTTAGATGACCAAGTCACCCGACTTCATTCTACACTGCAGATGCACTCCAACAAGTTGCCCCTCTGAAGCTCATAAATGTGACTATCAAATAAGAAAAAGCTTTGGTACCGCACTGGTCTATGTTTACTTAAACAGCAACTTCATAACATTGAATACAATCAGAGAAAATCTAAAACTGAGCTAAACCTATTTATAGATAGAATATAAAAATTACAGTTTCCAAATGAGAAAAGCCAAGGCACAATATTTTTCCTCACACTTAAAACTGACCCTTAATCTTGCTAGGGAACTTTATACTTTAGACCTTTACAACAGCTTTTTCTCAAGCCTCTAGCTGCTTAACTCCATCAGCAGAAGTTCTTTCTCAATATTTTTCTGCTAAAATCCAAGATCTTCTTAATACCTTACCACCGCCCACCATGGATAAACTTGATTCCTCAACACTTTCCACCATTGTGAACCCCTCAATTTGTCAATCCATCTCAATTGGTCCCTGTGACAAAAGTGTTGGAAGTAAGGGCAGCCTGAGACATCTGTCCTGTTGTAGTCACAATAGAATCACTAACCCGTGATGGGTTGCTATTCTTTGAATGACCTAGCTTATCACTAACCATAGGGGAGACATGTGCAATATCTCTTTGGAGTTCAGCAAGTATATTTAGGATACACATAGAACTTGTTTCTCATTCAATGGACTGTAACTCAAGGAACATTTTACAAGTCCAGGTTTTCACCGTCATTGAATTTTTCATTAGCAATTTTTATTGTAAATTTTGTAGGGTTGTAATGGGTGATCCATGTGTGAACTTTTTATGGTTATGGTTATGTGACATATGAAGAAATGTTTTGATACAATAAAAGGCTTATGATATAAAAGGCTTTTTTAAATATATTTGACTTTGTAAAGGAGTGAGGTGTTGCTGCTAACCTGAAATGAACAGCCAAAAACTGGAAATGCCTCTCCAGTACATGGAACCTGAGAAACTTTCTGTGTTCCAGGAAAATGGGAATATGTAAGTAGGCCTCCATCAAATCTAGTGAGATTGGGAATTCCCCTAGTGCCACCAGAGCTAGAACTGAAAGCACAGTCTCTATTCAGAATCTGCGTGCTGTAGTGTTGCATAGACAGACTTCAAACCCAGGATGAACCTCCAATCTTCTGAGTCATTCTTGGGCATGATAAAGTACATCAAACATCTGCCCAAGTCCAATTCTGATTTCAGTATTAACTCTTTGACCTGGATCTCCAGAAGCCATTTTATCGTTACTCTGACTTTGACTACGTTCTCTGGTATTCCTGCTGGAGAAACTACAAAGTCATCCCAAAGAGGGTGAAATAATTCAAGCTTGTAGCCCTCTTGAATGATGTCCAGCACCCATTTTTCTGAACAGATCCTCACCCAGGCTACTTGTACTCTGAGAGTCTTCCTCCTATTCAGAAAATATTGAGCTCTTGTCTGGCATCATTGGGACATCTTGGTAATAGTTGCTGAGTGGGGCATTGATGTCTGAGGTTATCTGAAGCCCCTGAACCTCTGTCTATATCTCTGAGCTGAGGAGTCCATTGCTGCATGGCTAGACCACCTGTAGCCATGAAAGGAATCATGATTCGACTCCCTAGGTCATGTAGTCTATTGTCTGTCAATGACTTTGGATGATGATGTGCACCACTGGCCATGCGATTGTCCAACCCTTTGCCAAAGAGTTTTACCCTTTAAAAGGGAGCCTGCTCAAAGTAGCATTTGGAAGCAGAATCTCCCACTCATTATCTGATCCAGAGCATTCTTCAGGTGGAGATAAAATAATCAGGCACCTTGCTCATGACCCTAAAAGCTACCTTGCTCATGGCCCTAAAGCCTCAATCTCTCTTTTGAAGATTAAGTCCACCTTGTAATCTAGTACGTCCTTAATATTTTTCCTCCTTTGCTAGGGAGTGAAATATGTTTACTTATGCTACTAACAAATCTATCTTAGGTAAGTCAAAAAGCTGCTGGAAATCAAGAGCCATCGGGTACAATTTTGTCATAGCCTTGACAACCCTCAGAGGGCCCTTTAGCACCTTCCAGTGCTCTGTCAACCTCATGGCTATCTCTGGATGTGAAGGAAAAAATGTGAACTGGATCTTAAAACTGCTCATAAGCAAAATTTGACCTATGAAAGTCTGCGGAATTCCAAATTTAGTTCCTGCAAAGATACTATAATGACTTCCATCAAATCTGCTGGTTTGAAAGTCTGTACACTGTTGAATCCTATCCCTGGTCTAGGGCTGCCACAGCCTCTTGACTGTTATCACCTACTCTGAGGGAGTAAAGGCATTGACCCTGACCCCCAGTCATCCCAGTCCTTTTCTGACTGTACTTCTGGTTCCTGTGGCAAAGCTTTCCACTGGGGAATAGTGCTCTGTGAAGATAAACCCCCATGTGCCACCATTGGTAATACTCCAGACTGTGCAGATGCTTTATACTTCACAGAAACTTCAAGCATCACACTTACAAAATAAGAGTCAAATCTTTGACCTGGATCTCCTGAGGATCTCTGCAGGGGCACTTCTTGGGATCTAGCAAGGTTCTTAGGACCTGGGTTGGCCACTGATGGAAACAGGATATTGGGCTTGATGGAGCTTCAGTCTGTCCCAGTATAGCAATTCTTATGTTCTTATGCCCTCATGGGTTCAGATGTATCTCATTTGCATTTTGCTGCCAATGCCAAATTGTCATTTGAAGGCTCTGGGGGGACTTTTACCCTAACAAATGAGCTTCCTGTGATTCTAAGACCCTAGAGGGAGCAAAGGTGGCTAAGCTCAGCGCTTCTGACTCTACTCGTGTGCCCCACTGCACGTAGCACAAGGACGCTCCTCAGCCAGCCAGCCAGCCCAAAACTGCTATGATACAGGGGTAGAAAGGCCTGGAGAGCCCATAGAAATCATTTATTATCAAAACATGGTGTTTTGAGGCAGATAGTGGCTTTTAAAATAAAAACAGGAAATTCAAGATGGCCACCACCGCAGCATTATAGCACCAGAAAAGGGCCCAGAAAAGCTAAATAAAACTTCCATAAATTAAGAACAGGGGTTTTTAGAGGAGGGTGACCCTATAGGATGCCCCAGAGACCTTCAAAAATCCAGTTCTTTAAACCCCCTGAAGTCTCCTATAGACAGTAATAGACTGTGCTCACAGAACTGCTTGGTGCTGTGCCTGCATCAGCTCATACTGCAGCAGGACAATGGAGATTTCTGCCTCAGACAAGCATGTAGGATTCTTCAGCTGCTTGCCTCATCAGGCTGCCTTTTAGACAGGCTCTGTGAGCCTGAAATCCTGAACCCCACTAACTACTCACACGTCTTTGGGAAGGGGGGGGCTGTGCAGCTGGCACCTGCTACAGTCCTCTGGACCAACATGGGGCCACTCAGCCTGCACTCAACTGCCTGATAAACCAGGGGTGAGGCAAGCTCCCAGGAAAAGTGCCTTGAGCTTTCCTATGAATTAGTGCAGGCTGGCTAGGTAGGTGCCCTGCGAAAGGGTTACCTCTGCAGCTACAGCTCTCTGATTCAGAGATTGTATCTTTTCCCAGGTAGAGCTGTCCCAGAAATCATGGGAATCACTGTAGCACCAGGAAGCCTCAAAAGTTGGCTAAAAAAACAGAAATAATAAATCAGATGTAGAGCAGATGAAAAGACACCTTCTCAACTTGCTTGCTGAAGGAAAAACTAAGGAGCTGAGGCATTGCCCAATGGCACTAGGAGGCAGCTGAAAAATGTAGATGTTGCCTTTTGCAATTCTAGTGGGTGAAGGGAAGAAACCCACTTGTCAAGACTACTGTACCTTTTGCACTAGAAATACCAACAGGTGAATGAAATATATACGTTAAACTAATCATTTTAAAAATAAAAAACACATAAAATTAACATAGGTTAAAATAATCATTAAAATCCCAGTCTTTGAAACCACTAATATATAAGATATGAATATACAAGAGTCATACTGAAATTAATGAGCAATAATTTTTTTAAAAATCAGAATTTATTGATGTAGGATAAACAAGTACATCATCTTAATGTACAGATTTTTCTTAACTTTTCAACATAGTCACCATTCCAGCCGCCTGAAGCCACAGACGCACTGCTTTCTGGACGTCCTCCACCGTCTCGTAGTGTTGGCCTTGCATCTGTTCCTTCACAAAATTTAAAAGATGGTATTCAGAGGATGCCAGGTCGGGACTGTAGGTAGGGTGCAGCAAATCAACTCCTTCATTTCAATATCTCTGAAGAAGGTCTTGAGTGAACTTTGTGGTTTTTAGTCAAGAAGTGTGGGACCCATTGGGCACAAACTTTTCGATAGCCTAAGCGTTCAATCATTTCTTGCACTGCATTGTATCCTATTCCAGGTTTTGCTGTGATTTCATTCAAAATAACACATCTGTCTTCTTTAATGATGTCCTCAACCCTTGTTGCGTTCAGTGCAGGCAGTGTGAGGGCGACCACTACGAGACTAATCTTGGATTCTCGTGTTTCTATCTTTGAAATTTTTCACTCATCTCCTAACACTGGTAGTGTCCATGCACACATCTCCATATGCATGCTGAAGTCTTTGGAGAATTTCTGCAGCGGGGATTTCCACTTTAACAAGGAATTCAATGACAACACGTTGACAAAATGAAACATCAGTGTTGGCCATTTTGTATCTACTGCCTGTGGTCACATGATAGAAGCTAATGATGTCACAATACCTCAACACGTGAAGTCTGTACATTAAGATGATGTACTTGTTTTTACTATATTAATAAATTCAGATTTAAAAAAAATTGTTGCTCATTAATTTCAGTATGACTCTCGTATACACTAAAAATAGTATCTGGATAGACATACCTAACAAAAAGACAATATAGTTCCTGAATAATTGTAAGTAGAAGGCACAAGGTAACTGCAGAAATGAACAATACACTGAAACAAAGCGAACACAAGGAAAAGGACTGTTCATGTAGCCATTGTAAGTACACTGAACGAATACTTGGCTAAAGAAAGTGTGCCACAAGTGAAAAGCTGTGAAATGATGTGGACCCTGAGAATTACGATAATCAAAGCTGATTGAGAAACACCTAACTCTCTGGAATAGTAAAAACATTCAATGTGTAATAGAATGGATGAGTGCGGCTATGTAAAAAAAAAAAAAAAAAAAATAACAATATTAGAAGTGCTAAAACAGTGACTTACCACTTTGAAATCCAGTAGCGCCTGTCACAAGTGACAAACAGCAACTCGTGCACAAGTCAGAGGTGCTGTGCATGCTTAGTGAAACTAAATAGAAAAACAGGTTAAAATCCACTATTGCTTGCCTTGCCTGTTTAGATGGTAAGCTCTTTCAAGCAGGGACTGTTTTCTTACTCTTTGTGACTCTGTACAACGCTGCATGCATCTGGCAGCGCTATAGAAATAATTAATAGTAGTAGTAGTAGTATTGCAAGGCATGCCCAGGTGTCCCATAGTTATTTTGTTTTCGGCACATGCTAAAAACAGAAATTTTTTTGTGTGTTGGAGGCATGTTTGAGGGTGGAGAGTACTTGTGCCTAGCGCTAATCGGTTAGCATAGCAGCATCACTGTGCCTTAACTGATTAGTGTGTGGTTAGCACAGAAGCCCTCTCGACAAAGTATTCAAAGGCAAGGAGGTAACACTCCAAACAAAGATCAGACTTGTCCACGCACTCATTTTCTCAGTGCTCAGTTACAGATGTGAAAGCTGGACACTACGGAAACAAGACAGAAAGAAGATTGACTTGTTTGAGCTTTGGTGCTGGAGAAGGATTTTAGGCGTGCTGTGGACCACCAGAAGAACTAACAAATCGATTCTGGAAGAGATTAAACCGGCAATGTCACTCGAAGCCCATATGATGAAGTTACGACTGTCTTATTTTGGTCACACCATCAGAAGAGAGAGATCACTGGAGAAGGACATTACGTTTAGGAAGATCGAAGGAACCGTGCGAAGAGGGTGGCTGGAACGTTGAAAACAACCATGGGGATGACGCTAGAGGAACTTTCCGGACTAGCACAAAACCAATATCTTTTTCGATCTGCAATTCATCAAGTCGCTAGGACTCGAGCACAAGTCAATGGCACCTGACAACAACAAGGGCATACCATGCTAATGGCCATATGCTAATTGGAAAATTAGCATGCAGAAATGCGGCCATTGTACAGCTGCACTAAAAGTAGCCTCATCACATGGGACAGCCCCACACTACTGATCCCGCAAGCAATGTTTTAGCGCAGCTTAGTAAAAGGGCTTATAGAATGCTATAAATTACAAGAAACTTCTGGTCACAATTACGGTAGGTGCCAATGGTTATAGCTGCCATTCACTTGGCATAATGGGTGGCAACTAACTTTAGGTTTGCCAATGTCAACTTATGCATATATTCTATAATGGGATTTTGGTGCCAAGAAGCTGTTATAACATTGGAGTTAAGCACTTAGGCCCAAATTCTGTAACCAGCGCATAATGTTAGGCACCTATTTTGGAGGCGCCCATCTAAATTGAACAACAAGCCCAATTAAGCTTTTTAATCAGCAATAATTGAAACGTAGGCGCCTATCAAGAAAGAGTGATTCTGTAACAAGGCGCCTCAAAAAATTTAGACAGCCTTCAAGAAAATAGGTTCTATGCAAGGTAGGAGTGGGCATGGGTACGTGTTAGGTGCCTTGTTACAGAATCGCTGCTCTTAAGTGTGCTTAAATGCTCGCATGGCCGCCTAACTTTTAGTTGTGCCTAGAGTTGGCCTATTTATTGGGGGCCTCCAAAATAGGTGCCCAAATAGGTGCCGCTCAGCGCGATTCACTAAACAGCACCCAACTGTACTTGAATCACGCTGAACGGTGCCTATTTCAGCGCCTAATTTTTGGGTGCTTCTTATAGAATTTGCCCCTTAGTATCGGGGTGCCTAACTCTTGGTATCAGTTTATAGAATTGCCATATAATGTTACTCCTCTAGGTGCTTTTTTTGTCTCTCATATAGTTAACATAATGGTTTTAAACCTTATTCCTCATGTGGGCAAGATTTCCAATACAGCGACTGCATTAACATATTGCTTACTACATAAAAATTTCAGACAGAGTTTTCATAGGGCATTCCAAACTATTTCATCCTCGTCCTCCAGCCTTTGTAATACAAATGCGGTAAGAATAGAATTGTAAAACAGAAGAAAGATTAAACAAACAGAAAAATAATGAAAATCGAAATATGCATACTGTGCAAAAACATGGTCACATAGATTTTGCTTTATGTAAACTTTATCCAATCTGAGTGGGTTTTAACATATTTTCTTGACATCAAAATAGGAAAACATCTTAAAGCGTAGCCCATGGGAAACCAAGGCTTGATTAGTTTCCCCTTTTACTACAATCTGTGGAGTGTAAAACACAGCACATCAGAATTGGATTTGTCATCTCCAGACCTCACAGGAATTTTAGGAACTAAATAGTTAGGAAGCCGACCTGGTGCTACTCTTTGCTTTAATCAAAGTAGAAGTTTCAATTTAAACATGCAGGAAATCTCCCTCACTTAAAGCAATCAGCTTGTTACTGACAGGGTCTGGCTTTCCCTCATGTAATTTTTTGGCATCGTACACATTTTGATTGGTTACAGCTAGTACATGAGAAGATTTTCTGTGGCTCCCTTCCCCCATGCCCTCGTAAAGGATAAAAACTCAAATCTCTGCCACATCATACACAATCCTGCATCAACACACTTGTCTACTTTCAAATTGGGAAGACATTGATGGGATGATGATCAAACTGCCTTCATTTATGGAAACTCCATTACAGTTTTCTCCCCTGACCTAATCCCATCCTGGGATTACCACCCAATAGACCTGGGTAAAAATATATCCATGAACTTTTACCATGATCAGGATGGGCAATAATCAAAAAACTGTGCTTTACCTGCAAGTGGATTTTAATGATTGCATCCCATGATACTAATTTTTGGGACCTTTGTACCCAAGGGCATTAAGCACTTATCACATGGTTAAGAAAGCTGCAAGACTAATTCTAAAAATGAGCCGATATGAGAGGGCAAGTCCACTATTAGAGCAACTACATTGGCTACTGATGAAAAAAGGATCCGGTTCAAGATAGCCTGTATGGCCCACAAAGCGATCTATGGCGAGAACTCAGAGGGACTAACTGATAGCATTAAAGTCCCACACTCATTCTTCAACTCGCGTTCCAAGCAACGCTACAAACTATCCTCCCCCATCTCCTCAACAAGTATGACAAAAGAAGACATTTGAAACTACAAGGACCTCTCATTTGGAACAAACTGCCAATAAGCCTAAGAAAACCTAACAACTACCTTGAATTCTGGAAGAAACTAAAGACATACCTATTTTCATTATAGACTGTTGTGAACAATGTAACTGATGGACATGTTCTAAATCTTGCGTAAACCGCTTAGATTCCTTGCAGAAAATTGCGGTATATAAGACACTGTGTTATATTGTATTGTTAACATGTGGGGAAAGGCTTCTTTATACAATTACTTTAAAGGGGGTTGCATTAGTTTATCTGTTTCCGTGCTTTAAATCATGCGTTACTGAATTTATCTATTGGGGGTATATGATGGACAGAGAGTGAATGTGGAAGCATTAGCCAGCAAGCATAGTTACACTTAGAGGGACAATTCTATATATAGTACCCCAAAAAAAATAATCGCCAAGTGCTATTCTACAAATGCACCCTGCATTGGGCACTGTTTATAGAATACTGCCTAGTGCTGGGATCTACGCCTATCTTTTAGGTGTGAGGATTTACACCAACTGAAACCTGATATAAATCCTCATGCCTAAATTAGGTATGGATCAGGCTTATTCTGTAACTGCGCACAAATTCTTAGACTGCCCATAACCCCCGTGCCCCTCCCATCTGCCATTTTGTTTCTATGACTATGTCTCCTTTTCAGATCCACGCACTAGAAATAAGCCCGTGAATTTGTGCATAAATTCTAATTGTTGTCAATTAGCCTCAATAATTGATTATTAGCACTCAAATATCAGCGCTAATTGGATTGTTATTCAATTAAATTATGTGTGTGCCCAATTTTCCTACACAATTTTGAGCATCATATATAGAATCTGGGGAACTGTGCGCTAACTAGTTAATGTGGGACCACTTACTACCTCCTAAACAGAAAGTGCTAATGGAAAGGGAATGGGATTTAATATACCACCTGTTTGAGGCTTCAATTGAAGCAGTTTACATATTATATTCAGGCACTGTGTTTTCTGGGGCAATGGAAAGTTAAGTAATTTACTCAGAGTAACAAAGAGTTGTAGTGGGAATTGAACTCAATTTCTCTGGTTCTCAGTCCATTGCACCAACCATGATTCTATTTCCTTCTTCCCTATTGTTTGAAGTTAGTCATTATGTCTTATTATGTGTCTTATAATTTATTTTGGTATTGTCTAGTATCCCTAATTTTTACATTTGTTTTTATGTAATTTTTATATTGTACACCAGGGGTGTCCAACCTGCGGCCCGAGGGCCACATACGGCCCCATGAAGTATTTTGTGTGGCCCCAGTCGAGGGCGATGCAGTGTTTTCTTCTGCTGCCCCCGGGTGTTTACCGTCTTGCTGACCCCCCACTCTGTCTTGCTGCAGCGTTTGTGCGGCCCAGAAACATTTTTTTTCAGCCAATGTGGCCCAGAGAAGCCAAAAGGTTGGACACCCCTGTTGTACACCATTTAGAAAACTGATTAAGCGGTTTAAAAAATGTCATAATAAACTTGAAACTTGAATATGGGGCCCTAAGTGGTTCTGAGTTAACTGGGAGCAGGTACTATGTGTTCATCTGAATGTTAATGCACAACCTACAGTACAAATAGTGGTAACAGCATGTCTTGATGCAGTGTTAGTTTTGGGCTTGCCACACATTGAAATTCTATGTTATAGTGCATTAAGCTCAAAACTTAATGCACCTTAATAGAAAGACCCCTTTATTTCCTTCATAAAATGTTAGGCACTTAGACCCAGCTTCTATAAACACCTAAACCATCTCTTTAACAAATTCTAATTCCCAATTCTTGTCCAATCCCCCTCAGCTATCTTCATCCCAATCCCCAATTCCCTTGATTTTAGATTAACTCATCCTTCTTCCCATTTGTAAAGGTATTCCACCCAAATTGTTTTCCCCTGCATCCCAGTCTCTGACTTGATACTTCCTTTTGATTCAAACCATCTTGGTTCTCTTCATTTGCATTTTGTATCCCAGAAAGTACATTTTCTGTTCCCCTTACATCTCACACACTCATTATATGTATCTCGTTGTAAACATCTCTTACTCTCATTGTATGTAACTTGTAAACCGCTTTGAACTTATGGTATAGCGGTATATAAGAAATAAAATTATTATTATTATTATCATGCCTAACAGATTTAGGTGCCTAATTTACCCCCTCCCCCTTTTTTTTTTTTAAATAAAGCTGTGTTAGGCTTTTTTATCGTCGGCTGTGGTAGCATTAGCTCTGACATTCATAGAATTCCTACGAGCGTCAGAGCTAAGCCTAAAGCAGCTTGTAAAAAGGGGGGAAGGGATTAATTATTTAATTAGATAAATCAGCACTGATAACAAGCTTAATTGGCACAATAATTGGACTTTTTTTTGCTAATAAATGTATCCCTTGGTTGTTTTATGACATCTCACCTTGCCTTTGTTTGTTTGATAAATATGGAGTGCCAATTTAGGCACTGCTAGGCATGATTCTATTAACAGAACCTAACTGAAGATTACATAAGAACATAAGATTTTTCCGCTGCTAGGTCAAACCAGTGGTCCATCGTGCCCATCAGTCCACTCACGCGGCAGCCCTTAGGTCAAAGACCAGTGCCATACTTGAGTCTAGCCTGACCTGCGTATATTCTGGTCCAGCAGGAACTTATCCAACCTTTTCTTGAATCCCTGAAGGGTGCTTTCTCCTATAACAGCCTCTGGAAGAGCATTCCAGATTTCTACCACTCTCTGGGTGAAGAAGAACTTCCTTACATTTGTACGGAGTCTATCCCCTTTTAACTTTAGAGAATGCCCTCTCGTTCTCTCCACCTTGGAGAGGGTGAACAATCTCTCTTTCTCTGCTAAATCAATTCCTTTCAATTTCTTGAATGTTTCGATCATGTCCCCTCTCAGTCTCCTCTTTCAAGGGAGAAGAGACCCAGATTCTCTAGCCTCTCATTGTACGACAACTCCTCGAGACCCTTAACCATTTTTGTCACTCTTCTCTGGACCCTTTCGAGTAGTACTATGTCCTTTTACATGTACGGCGACCAGTGTTGGATGCAGTACTTCAGGTGGGGGTGCACCATGGCCCGGTACAGCAGTATGATAACCTTCAATCTGTTTGTGATCCCCTTCTTAATCATTCCTAGCATTCTGTTTGCCCTTTTCGCCGCTGTTGCGCATTGCGCGGATAGTTTCATTAACCTGTTTACAAGTACTCCCAAGTCTTTTCCTGGGAGCTCTCTCCGAGTACAGCACCGGACATCCTGTATTCATTCATATAATTTTTGTTACCAACATGCATCACCTTACATTTATCCACGTTAAACCTCATTTGCCATTTTGCGGCCCATTCCTCAAGCATGTTTATGTCTCGTTGTAGAACTTCGCAATCTTTCTGTGTCCTCACTACTCTGAATAGCTTTGCATCGTCCACAAATTTAATCACCTCGTTCGTTGTCCAAATTTCTAGGTCATTTATAAATATGTTGAAGAGCACGGGTCTGAGCACCAAACCCTGCGGCACTCCACTCGTGACGCTTTTCCAGTCTAAGTACTGTCCATTCACCCCTACTCTCTGTTTCAAATCCACCAACCAGCTCTTAATCCACGTGAGTATTTCACCCAATTTTCCATGGCTTGCAATTTTTCGAATTAGACGTTCATGGGGAACCTTGTCGAATGCCTTCTGAAAATCTAGATATACAATGTTGACCGACAAGAGTTACGTGCCTCATTCTTCAGCACCTATCTTTTATGCACCGTTTATAGATTCTGGACCATTTATAGATTCTGAAAAATGTTTGTGAAATCTCTAGAATGGTCTGTTTTATATACAATCCCCAAGATTCTATATATGGCGACTAAAGTTGCATGTGCAAATCTGGCACTAATTTAATAATAACTTTATTTTTATATACCGCCAGCTATCTTGCGACTTCTAGGCGGTTTACAATAAAAGAAACTGTGAATACAATGAAAGAAAATGTAAATACAATAAAGAGAAACTTTACGTACAATGAATTAAAGAGTATAGCAGTGTACATCTCAATACAATTTAGAATTACGTGCACAACTTTCTAAGCCTAATCTATAAGGTAGAGTGCGTATAATCAAATGCATGGATCTGAAAAGGGGTGCAGCCATAGGAGGGACATGGATAGCTTGTATGCATTCCTATAAATTATGTGCACTGTTATAGCATACACCTGATACATGCAGAATTTATATGTGGGCATTTACACTAGGTTTTAGTTGACATAAATGGTCACACCTAAATTATAGTCATAGGGCTGGCCATTACGTATATTAAATAAACTGTGCCTAACTTTAGGTGTGGTTTATAGAATAGCAGGAAGCACATTTTTTCCTGTGACGATTTTTCCAGTACCTTATATAGAATCTGGCCCAGTGTATCTTAAAATATTATTAGATCACAATCTAAGCCCTGATAAAAGAAATAGGTAACCCGATTGAAAAAATAACCCAGATTGTTTTAAAAAAGAAGGATTATTTTGATTATTCGACAAAAAGATTCATCAATAAGTATGAAAGCTAGGTGACTCTATACTGGTAGTACCTCTTTGAGCAGCAATAATATCAATAAAATGTTTCTCATAACTGTTGGTCATTCTCTTAAATTGCATTGGTCCATTCTTCCAAACAGAACAGTTGAAGGGTTACATGTAAGAACAGCTCATTTCAGGTCTTATAAGAACATTTCAATAGCATGTAGATCGGAATTTTAACCTGGCTAATCCAGAACACATTTCTGGTACGTTCTGACGCTGTACCGCAGCTGATTGAAAGCTCTTTAAATTGTTTAGCGTTGTTTCACACCAGCGCCATTTTTGAGAAAGATATGCTGAAGGTTACGTTTGTTCCGTAAGTTTACTTATTACTTCAACACATAAACTTTAAAGTTTTGTACTTACTTAGAGTCAAATACTATATTTAAGATTTAAGATTTAATGTAACTTTTGTTACTTCTTTTAGACACTGTCTATGTCGTTCCCCTGAAGAAGCCACTCAGGTGAAACGGTGGCCCCGTAGGGATTGAAACAGTGTGAACATCCTTTAAGATAAGTGCTTTGTCTTGAAAATATGCACTTCTTTCATATTTCTCATAGTATTTGGTATTTAAGATGTGTATACATCTATTGAAAATTTTGAAAAAAAAGAATATCTTTAGAGAAAAAAATCTTTTTGAAAAAATTTTAGAGATTGAAAGTATTACAATACTCACAACAGCCACTTGCCAATGATTGAGATTTGAACCGATTTATTTATCTAGCAAGATTTGCTTGATTATTCGGTCTCTGAGGCGTGGCACATAGTAAATTACTATACACATTTCATGTGTTTCAAGAAATGCATAAATTTATTCACATGATTTGCACCTAAAATTTAGGCATGGCACCAAAAAAGGGGCACAGAAATGGGAGAGTCAGAGGCATTTCTCAAATTTACACAAGTAATTATAGAATAAGAGACATTCACACCTAACTTTTAGCATGAGTATTTGCAACATGTTTTTGCTGGTGCAAATAGATGCACCTAAAATTTGGTGTAGGTCCCAGGTATAAGTGGTATTCTATACACTGCACCTAACTTTAAGTGTGGTTTATAGAATACTACTCAGTGGGGTTTTTCAGCACCAAATATAGAATTCAGTCCAAAAATCTCTGCTTCAGCCTCTAGACTTTTCAGATTTAAAATAGAATATATGACTCCTATTAAACAACAACGTGTTTCCCCATCCTCGTCCAATAAATGCTGGCGATGCGGGACTCACTTGGGAACTTTCCAACATATGCTTTTCGACTGTCCCCTTATTCACGCCTTTTGGACTGAGGTGGGGAAGTTAGTTGGACAGATTCTATCATTTCCAATGTCTATATCCTATTGCCAGGTAATTCTCCGTTCTGCCATATTGGAACCTCCACTCTCTCGACCACATTCTATTCTTCATGACATTCTCTTGGGGTTGGCCATAAAGACTGTGCTTCTTCACTGGAAATGCAAGTCCCCAGTGCCTATAAATCAATGGTGGAATATGGTACTCATGTGCTACAAATATGAATTACGTCTGGCAGAATGTAGGGGTTCCCAAGGGACTTTTTATAATATATGGTCTCCTTTGCAAACTTACTGTGACTGTACCGCATGACATGTTGATCTTTTCCATGATGCTATATATGCTTACATTTACATGTACTGTACTACTGATATATCACCCATCGGATGCTTTGTTCTGTAGTTCGCTTTTGTTATTATTTTGTTGTACTGATTTATAATTTTTCAATAAAATGATATGACTTTAAAATAGAATATATTCTTCCATCAAGGATAGTGTGCTGTTCAGATCCAGAATAAGCAGAGCACCACCAAACCATGATTTTTTGACCACCATGCCTGGCAGCTGCTATGAGGTTCTATCTATGGAAGGTAATTTTGGTTTTTGTCAAAAAATTAATTTGATATTATGACTGAAAAGTTCAGTTTCACTTATCAGTCTAGAGAACATTATTTTAAAGGTCTTGTGAGTCATCCAGATGCTCTTTGGCAAACTTGAGGCAGGCAGCAACGATCTTTTCTACTCTATGTCCCTGTCTCTATTCTCCCCCCTCCCCCCCATGTTCAGCATCTACCTTCTCAGTGTTCCTATCCCTCTCCCTGTGTCTAGCATCACTCCTCAGTGTTCCTATTCCTACACTCCCTCCGTGCCCAGTATCATAAGAGCATAAGAATTGCCATATTGGGACAGACTGAAGGTCCATCAAGCCCAGCATCCTGTTCCCAAGTAGTAAAACATCCCAAGTAGTAAAACAGATTTTATGCTGCTTATCCTAGAAATAACTTAGTAAGTTCATTTCATACCCCCTAGTTCTAGTATTTTTGGAAAGAGTAAACAAGTGATTCACATCTACCCTTTCCAGTCCACTCAGTAGTTTATAGACCTCTATCATATTTATTTAATTATTTAATTCATTTTTCTATCCCGTTCTTCCCATGGAACTCAAAATGGGTTAAAGGTTGACATACATAATATACAGTTAACGGGTTACAATTTGCCATAGTTACAGTGCTAGGTTTGTTTAGTTTTCTTAATACAATTTTTTATTCTAATTCCACATATACTAGGGATCTAATACAAATATACGTGAAGGGGGCATAATAAAAAAAATACATCGAAGTCCATTTAGGGCCTAAGTCACTAGTCACCCAAAGTCAGACATGTCAGAAGTCCAGTCTCAAAAAATATGTCCAAAATATTTCTTTTTTCAAGAATTGTCTATTTCTACATCCAACTGTTTGATCGTCCAAACCGCTAAGTCATCTATCTTTATATCCCATTCTCATCCAAAAATTTGTCCAAGTCAAAAACGCCTAGAACAAGACCTTTTGAATATGGGAGGATGTCAGCAAAGTGATATACTGGCCATCCAGACATGGCAACAGAGTAGTGGGGTACCTTACAGGGCACTGCTGTGAACTTCACATAAAGGGTGCCACATAAACATCTCACCACAACAACCTTATAGGTCATGGTGGGCCCCCTAAAACACCCTCAAAACCTACTAGATCCATCTGTCTACCACCCCAATGGTCCTTATGGTTGCAGGTGTCATATATATGGCAGTCCAATAGGATTTTGGGGGGTGCACATGCTTTACCATGAATGCAGTGGTTAGAGTAGCTTATGGGCCTTGGTCCTCCTTTCTATGGTTCACTAGCCTACCTCCCAGACTACTTAAGCCACCTCTGTCCCACTCTACTAGGCTTTCCTATGCCAGGTGCTAATGTTCTGGAGGCAGGTATGTACGTTTTTATTCCGATTTTTATGGTATTGTGTGTGTGTGTGGGGGGGGCTGTCAGTGATCAGTGTGGGAATGTGTGTGTGTCTGTACTTTGTGTCTGCAGTGGTTATCTGGTCACTTTGGATACCTTCTGGGTACTTAGACCTGTTTTTATATCGCCTAAGTCACTACATACAAATTCCGTCTAAGCAGTCTTGTTAAACTTTCAGTTGTACTTGCAGTACGACTAAGTCTAGGTCAGCTCACGTCCCGCCCAAACCCAGCCCTCACCACTCTAAAACGCCCCTTTCAGCTCTGGGCATACAGGAGCACTGAAAAGGCCTACTTCGATTATCGGCACTTGGATGACCTGGCTTTTTTTATCATCCAAGTACCGATTTAGGAGGGTTTTTAGACGTATTTATTTTTTTTATGAGCCCCATTATTTATAGTTTTCAGGTTACAATTTCCCATAGATAAAGTGCAAGATTTATCAAAATAGATTTTTATCCTAATGTGACATATACTGAAGATCTAGTATCAATATACAGTACATTTATATTTCTTTGTAATCTATTGGCCTTAGGCAGTGGAGTTAGGTGAAGAGGTATGTTTTTATTGCTTTCCTAAAGTTCGAGAGTCCTTTAAGAGATCTGATCTGTGTGGGGCAGGTATGAAGTGGAACTAGGAACATCGTTTGGCAGTTTGCGGTTGAAGGGCATGACCAGGGGGGTGTTTTGAGGTGTATTTCATCCTGGGAGTGGAGGGATCTCATTGGCACATACAGAGGAAGCTTGGTTGTCATGTAACCTGGCACCATGTCATGAAAGGTTTTGAACTCTAGCATCAGGCTCTTGAAGACACAATGTTTGGCTCTGTGTAGCCAGTGAGATGATGAAAGAGACAGGATCACAGGCATGGAGCTTTTTAAGAAGTCTGATTGCCGCATTTTGTACACACTGGAGACATATGTTCTTCGCTGTGAGACCGTAGAATATCACATTGCAGAAGTCCATGCAGGAGAGAGCTAAGGCATAGAGTAGCTAAGTGAAGTCAGACTCAGAAAAGTAGTTCCTTATTTTTGGAGTTGTCATAGGTAGTAAAATGAGGAAGATACCACTAGAGAGATATGGTTGAAAATCAATAGATTGGTGCAAAGGAATATTTCTAGGCTGTGTGCTTGATCATTTGCAATTATGGTAGTTGAGTTCCAGTGTAGTGAGGGATGGGTACAGTTACATTGTTCTTTGCAGATGAAAAGGAGTTCCAGTTTTTTTGGCATTTAGTTGTAAACTTCAGGTTATGGTATACTTCTGTGTACCTGAGCTAGTGCCAAGGAATCTGGTCGATAATATTTTGCCATATGTTCCACTCCCGAAACTCTGTTCTGCGGAACGTGCTGATTTGTTTGTTCTACCTGGGTCGCATTGACCGAAAAAAATTTTCTGGGGCCGCACAAATGCGCAAACGCTGCAGCAAGACAGAGGAGGAAGCCGGCAAGACGATAAACATGCAGGGGCAGCATAGGAAAATACTGCATTGCCCTTGACCGGGGCCGCACAAAATACATCACGGGGCCGCAGGTTGGACACCCTTGGTCTAGGACAAGCATGTTCTCCTGTAGAGGCCCACAGGCATGGAATGAGATCCCTCAATATATACGTGAGCAGGAAAATTTGCACAATTTTAATAATAATAACTTTATTTTTATATACCGCAATACCACAAACAGTTCAGAGTGGTTTACAGAGTAAGAGACTGCATACAGGGAACGATATTACAAAAATCCTTCAAAGTTACATTAACATGGTAAGATTAGTCAAATTTTTCCTGGAAGTGTTTTAGAAGTACATCATGGTAGAAATGGAGTCAGAGAAATTTGTCAAAGAAATTATTGAACAAGTTCTTATTTTGTAAGATGAAATATGGAGACGTGGAGGGGCATAATCGAAAGGAATGTCTAAGTCCATTTTCGTCTAAGTGGCAAGTCATCCAGAGTAAAAAACAGCTTAGGACACATTTTTGAAAAATACATCCACAATTTTTTTTGTTTCGAAAATCGTCTAACTATACGTCCTGCCGATCTGGTTGTCCAAGTTGCTAAATCGTCCATCTTTATACTACATTTTTGTCCAACTTTTCATCCAAGTCAAAAATGCCTAGAACAAGCCCTGTTGGACATGGGAGGGGTCTTCAAAGTGATGGACTGAACACCCAGACATGGCACCTAAATAGTGGGGTACCTTATAGGGCACTGCTGTGAACTTCACAAAAAGGGTGCCATGTCTTCTCCTCACTACAGCTCCCTTATAGGTCATTGTGAGCCCCCCAAACCACCTTCAAAATCAACTGGACCCACCTATCTACCACCTCAATAGCCCTTATGGCTGCAGAAGCCACTTATATGCCAGTATAAAAGGGTTTTGGGGGTGTGTAGGGAAGTGCACATGTTTCAGTATCAATGCAGTGATTACAGGGGCTTATGGGCATGGGGCCTCCTCTCCATGAGTCCCTAACCCACCCCCAAGATGGCTTAAGCCGCCTCTGTGTTGGACGACTAGGCTTTCCTATGCCAGGCTGCCAGGTGATGATGGTCTGGAGGCTGAATTTTAAAGGAGTGATTATGATTTTTATGGGGTTGGGGGGGATCGGTGATCACTGAGGTAGTCTGTGTATTATGTGTTGCAGTGCTTATCTGGTGAGTTTTTGTGACTTAGACCATGTTTTAAATGGTCTAAGTCACAACATCCAAGTTTCGTCTATGCTGGGCTGTATAACTTTCGGTTATACATGCTGTACAACTAAGTCTAAGCCAGCCCACGTCCCACCCAACTCCCGCCCTCGACTCTCCTCCTGAAACCCGTTTAGCTTTGGTCGTTCGGCAGCACTCTGAAGGCCTAGGTCATTTAGAAATACGTCCAAAACCCGTTTTCATTATCGGCACTTGGACGTATTTTGACAATGTTCATCCAAGTGCCAACTTAGGCTGGTTTTTGGACGTTTTTCTCTTTCGATTATGAGCCCCTAAGTTTTTATGACAACTGTAAGCACTGGTCGCTGATAGGTTTTGATTGTTTGATTTGTCTGTATTGTATGTAAAGTTATTTTAATTATGTATGTACCAGTTGGAACCCGCTTTGTACAAAGCGGGATATAAGTCAATAAACCATAATTTGTTGACGGACATCCAGTTTTTGATTTCCAAGAGGCATTTTAGGAGTTTCATGATCTGGGCATTGCGGATTTCTCCTAGCGGTAGATATAGTTGGATGTCATTCATGAAGGAGTGAATCTGTATTTGGTATTTGTGGGCTATGTCTAGGACAGGTCTAATGTAGAGATTGAATAATAGGGGGATAGTAAAGCCCCCTGTGGAATACCATATTTGATTGGATAGTGCATCATTGAGTAGTACACTTTGGGATCTATTATTCAGGAAGAAGGAGAACCATTGTAATGCAGTGTCTCGGATTTCAGTTTCAGAGAGCTGTGCAATGAGGAGAGGAGGGCCAATAGTGTTGAATGCTGCGCTGAGATCCAGTAATACCAAAAGGACTTCATTATTCTTATCCATGAGTTTCCAGCAGTCGTTGATGATATCGAGAAGGATGGTTTCTGTATTATGGAATTTTCTGAATCCCAATTGGAAGTAGGATAGGGCTCTTTGTCGATGAAGGAGTGTAACTGGTTTAACACTGTTTTTTCCAGGATCTTGGAGATAAAGGGTAGGTTGGAGACAGGTCTAAAGTTGTTGGGCACATTAGGGTTGAGTGTTTTTTTTCAAGATTGGTCTGATGACTGATGACTTCCAGTTTGTGGGCACTATGCCTGTTTGTAGAGAGGTGTTGATATATGTTTTGTATGTATTGTCTTATACATGATGATTTTAAGCATTTATTATGTATCCTACTTATTTATTCATTAATTAGTTAGCTATTTATTGAATTTGTTATGTATTTATAAGTCATTTATTCATTGTATTTATTATTTGTTCTTATTGTTTTTATGCTTTGCATGTATATAGCTTCTGTGTTAAGGTATGTGACCTGTTAGTGAGATGTGTTTTGTTGTGTTTTACTGTAAAAGTTAAGCCCCTAAAGCAATCCATTAGGTCGAAACAAGACCATGTCAGGTAGTATTTTAGCCTACTTTTTAAAGTCCTCATCGACTTTGACTGTGTCTGCCTTCAGGACCTAGCAGACCATTTGCCTACTCGTTTTTTGGGATTTGCCACATCATACATCCTTTTACTTGTGAGAGAAACTGTGAATAAGCTACTGCCTAGAAGCCACGTCTAGCTGGGAAGAACTGAGAAGAGGATGTGCTGTCAGTTCTTTACTAGAAAGAAAACTCTTACATAAGAACGTAAGAATAACCTTACTGGGTCAGACCAATGGTCCATCAAGCCCAGTAGCCTGTTCTCACGGTGACCAATCCAGGTCCCTAGTACCTGGCCAAAACCTGCGCTTCATATCTACAATTCATTCTACCCCTGATCTATATTTAATTCATCATCAGATAAAATGGGGGAAAAATAAAACATAACTCAAGTTTTCCATCTGTTGGCCATCGTAGGTTTTTCTTTTTCTAGAAAGTGTCATCCTACTGTTATGATTCCACTGTAGCTATGTTGATGACAAAGGCAAATGGACCCAGAAATCATAGCTTAGGCCTAACTGTAATGAACAGTTCCAGAGAATCACTAATGTAATTATATTACAAGACAAAGACATAAAAAGGACACAATGGAGCCTTAATTCAAAACAGATATGAATTTAGTTAGCAAATTCTAAAATGGTTTACAGTTTTATGTTTTCACTTTACAATTCTGGCCAGTCTCCAAAGTTGTAAATGAAATCCATTCTCCATCTAAATAAGCACTCATCTCTGGCTTCCAACTTTATCCAATGTAAAATTCAAAGGAAAGCTTTTCAACTGCTTTCAATGAGTCAGTTCAACCTAGCCAATTCAAAATATCATTCAAACTGTAATGTTCCCTATAAATACACTGGAAAACTCATTTTGCATAGGAGCTCTACATGGGAAACAGAATGCCCAGGTCAGAACATTCACATTTCAATATGATAAAGTATTTAGGGGCTTTTTCACCAAACTACAGTCAAAAGTGACTTTAGTGTGTCCTTATGTGGATTATTCCCACATGCTAAGGTCATTTTTAAGTCTGGGTTAAAATGGCTGATTTCTGTATTTTCTGACTTAATGGCCATGTGTTAATTTTCCCATTAGTGTTTGGCCATTCGTGCATGAGCCCCTACCATCACCCATTATTTAGATGATAGGAGACACACCAGACTTATCTGGTGATTTGATAACATTAGCTGAACTCAGCACCTGCAAGGTGGTAGTTTAAATTATAAGGGTGGGAGGAATGGTAGTTGGAGGTGACGACGGCAGTAAATAGGGATGATTGTGTATGAGAGAGCTGACAAAGGGTTGAAGTAAAGATGTAAGAGAAAACTGGATTGTGGAATAAAATAAATGTGGGAGTAGCCTAAGGGATACGGCCAATTAGAATCTTAGGCCACTCCCAGTGCATCCCAGAAAGCACTGTGAATGGGGCCTAAGATTCAGGTTGGGAAGGTCATTAAGTGCCTGGGCCAATCAGGGCCTAAGGCCACTCCCCGGTACATCCCATGATGAACCGGGAAGGGGCATGCCCGCCATTCAGGACTCGCGAGAACTGATAGCAGCCATTCAGGAGGCAGTGCGGGGCCAAGCAGGATGCCTAAAAGATCACTTCTGCCCTGCACCACTGGTCGCAACATTGGAGGAGGCAGCCGGCAGCTGTCCAGCGAAGGAGGTATTTAAGGAGGATTTTAAAAGGTACGGGGGGATGATTTACATGGGGATGGCTTTAGATAGGCCGCCCCATATAAGCAAGCCACACCCAGTACTCATGTTTATAAAATCAATCTATAAGCCATGACCTATAGTTGGGGAAATACGGAACAAGCCACAATCTACCCCTCTCCTCAAGTCGCCTCATTGGATCCCTGTCTGCTTCCACGTATATTTCAAATTCCTCTTACTGACCTACAAGCAGTGGAGTAGCAAGGGTGAGAGGCACCTGGAACAGTGGTGCCCCTCCCCTGCCCTCTTCTTCACCCCACCCGCTCCTTCCCCGCCCCCCTCCTCCTTCCCCTGTATCTCTTTAACATTCCCGGTGTGAGCAGTAATCTCAATTTGCTGCTCACACCAGTGTCAGCTCTTCCTCTGATGTCACTTCCTAAGGTCCAGGAAGTGATGTCAGAGGAAAAGCCGACGCTGGCACGAGCAGCAGGTTGGAGTTGCTGCTCATGCTACGAAAGTTAAAGAGGTATGAGGTAAGGTAATGGGCACGCACGGTAGTATGGGGGCAGGGAAGGAGCTGGGGGGACAGAGAGGAAGATGGATGATGGTGCCTCCACCAAGATGGCGCCCAGGGTAGACCGCCCCCCGCCCTTACGATGCCACTATGTACAAGTGTATTCACTCTGCGGTTCCTAAATGCCTCTCCTCACTTATCTCTCCCTATACTCTGCCCCGGAAACTCCGTTTGTCGGGCAAGTCTCTCTTGTCTGTTCCCTTCCTTCTACTCCCAACTGCCAACTCTGTTCCTTCTGCCTTGCTGTGCTGTACACCTGGAACAACCTGCCTGACTCAGTAAATCGGGCTCCGTCTATGGCAGTGTTCCAATCCAGGCTAAAAGCCCACTTTTTCAAAGCTGCATTTTAAGTCCTAATCCCACCGACTTGTAAAGCACCATATTTGTTTGTCATCCTTTCTGTAGCCCCTGACCCTCTCTACTTCTCCTCCCTTTGTATTTCCTTACATTAGCAGCATATATTGATTCACCATTTTTGTCTAGCGTGTCTTTCATAATTAGATTGCAAGCTTTTTGGAACAGGGACCATCTCTTGTTTGTTTAATGTACAGCACTATGTAAATCTGGTAGTTCTACAGAAATAATAAATAGTAGTAGTAATAGTACCCTATATTCTACTGGGAATCAATATAGCTGAATTAAATGAGGTGTCACATGATCCTTATGATTTGCTTTACAAATCAGATGAACCTCTGCGTTTTGAAGAGTCTACAAACATTTAAGATTGGCCTTAGTAATCCCTGCATAAATATTGTTGCAATAATCATAACGAGAGTGGATGAAGGCAAGACATAGCATAAACAAAATATCATCATCCAGATAGCTTCTAATTGAGCGTATTTGATGGAAAACATGAAAACCAGATTTCACCACATTAGAAATTGTTGAGTGAAAGTAAGTTGAGAAATGACTCATAAATATCTAAAGAAAGGGACTGTTGGACTGGGTGGCCAAACAGAACTGGTGAAAGAGTGGGAAAAGATGTGTGATCTGTAACCCAGCAAACCACTATTTTTTCTGGGTTCAGAACTAACTAATTGTTTCTGAGCCAGCCTGCTATAGCCTCAAGGTATGACTGAAGGGGTTGGAAATCCAGTACTTCAATAGTGGTGTAATGACTGAGAAGAATGTTATCAGCATAGTAGTAGGTGCTTATACTTAAGCTTTGTGTCAGAAAGGCAAGAGGACTCATAATATTGAATAACAATAAGGAAAGAATTAAACCTAGCGGGACACCACAAGTTTTAAGGTGAGATGCAGATGTTTTATGTTGCATAGAAACTTTGTGATCAGTTCTGGAGAAAAGATTTGAACCGATGAGAGCCGTTGCAAAGATAGCTATATATGCAGGTCTATGAAGAAAAGAGTATGGAGTGCAAGATCTAATGCTGCAGATAAGCGTAAAGATACAACCAACATAATATATCCTGTTTCCAATTTACTATGTATCTCACTGCCTCTAAGCTGTATTCAGCACAAAATCCAGATGGTCATGGATGGAGTGCATTTATGACCTCTATATGTGATTGAAGTTGGGTAAAAACAAAGAATAACTAAGCTCTGGAACTTCTTGTCAAGAAGATGTGGTAACAGTGGTTAATGTAGATGAGTTAAAAAAAAAAAAAAAAAAAGGTTTGGACAAGTTCCTGGAGATCTGGACAAGTTCCTGGAGGAAACATCCATAGTCTATTATTGAGACAGACATGGAGGAAGCCATTGCTTGCCCTGGAGTCAGTAGCATGGAATGTTGCTACTATTTGGGTTTCTACCAAGTACTTGTGACCTTAATTAGTCACTGTGGAAACAGGATACTGGGCTAGATGGACCATTAGTCTGATACAGTATGGCTAGTCTTATGTTCTTAACAATTTTTGCAAACAAATGACAAATTCAAAATAGCACAGTAGTTACTAGAGACCATGACAGACATGGGATGGTAGCATAGAATGCTGCTACTATTTGGGTTTTTGCCAGGAACATGTGACTTGGATTGGCCTCCACAAAGATGGGATATTGGGCTAGATGGACCATTGATCTGACCCAGTAAGACTATTCTTATGTTCTTAAGATTGGATTTCTTTATAATTGAGTGGAGCACAGCATTCTTGATTAGCATTCTTTAATTGATTGGGAACATTTCCTGATGTTAATTAATTAATGAATTAATTTTATTTATTTAACATTTGCTGTTCCACAATTTCTGTACCCAGCAGGTCTAAAAACTGTTTCAGTAAATTAGGAAAATTATGCCAATATGTAGATAGGAAAGTAGAGCCACTCACTCAGCATTTAAAGCGGAGTGAGACAGTACATAAGAACATAAGAACATAAGCAGTGCCTCTGCCGGGTCAGACCATAGGTCCATCCTGCCCAGCAGTCCGCTCCCGCGGCGGCCCAAACAGATCACAACCTGTCTGAATCGTCTGAAGGGGCTCCCCTGCCACCTTGGCCTCCCAATTTGGTCCTGCCTTCCCATCGAAGTCCCAGCCCTCCGGTCCTGCACATGCACGACCTGGTTGGTTTATACTCATTACCTGACAAACTTTCTATACTTTTGTTACATCCCAGCTCCTCCCTCAGTATCCCATGATCCCTTTATCCCTCAGGAATCCGTCCAATCCCTGTTTGAATCCTTGGACCGTACCCTGCCTGATCACTTCCTCCGGTAGCGCATTCCAAGTGTCCACGACCCTCTGGGTGAAAAAGAACTTCCTTGCATTTGTTCTGAACCTATCTCCCTTCAGTTTCTCAGAATGCCCCCTTGTATTTGCTGTCCCCTTCAGTCTGAAGAATCTGTCCCTATCCACCCTCTCTATGCCCCTCATGATCTTGAAGGTCTCTATCATATCTCCCCTGAGCCTCCTTTTTTCCAGAGAGAAGAGCCCCAGCCTATCCAGCCTCTCGGCGTATGAGCAGTGTTCCAGCCCTTTTACCATTTTCGTTGCTCTCCTTTGGACTCTCTCAAGTACCGCCATGTCCTTCTTGAGGTGCGGCGACCAGTACTGAACGCAGTATTCCAGATGCGGACGCACCATCGCTCGATACAATGGCATGATGACTTCCCGTGTTCTGGTTGTTATGCCCTTTTTTATGATGCCCAGCATCCTGTTGGCTTTTTTCGAGGCTGCCGCGCACTGTGCAGTAACTTTGGAGGATATTCTAAGAAGGGAATCAACACATTGGAAAAAGGATGCCAGTATGTCTTTAGGAAAGGAGAGTATCAACTCGTTCAACACATAACACGGACTAAGAGACGAGCATTAAGAGGACAACCAGGAGGACAATGACTCTGTTCTTCAATCACAATACCACTGTTTGCACTGATAAAATGGTGAACAATTGCTTTTGCTTGTACTTGTGGGCCCACAATTGTTCACCATTTTATCAGTGCAAACAGTGGTATTGTGATTGAAGAACACAGAAAAACTAAGAAAATATGAAAGTATATATGATAACTTATAACCAATTGCCTTTGAGTGCTGTGATTGACCAAGGGTGTCGCTTTTAGGGTCATGTCCCCAGTTGCAGTTTATTCTACTGTTTGGTTTGGAATTGATTGTTGGGTGACAGAGTGGTTAAAGATGGGGAGAGTGTGGTACAGTGGTTAAAGCTACTGCCTCAGCACCCTGAGGTTGTGGGTTCAAACCCACGCTGCTCCTTGTGACACTGGGCAAGTCACTTAATTCCCCCCCATTGCCCTAGATACATTAGATAGATTGTGAGCCCACCAGGACAGACAAGGAAAAATGTTTGAGTACCTGGCTATAGTCATATAAACCATTCTGAGCTCTCTTGGGAGAGTGGTATAGAAAATTAAATAAAAATTTTGAGCTATTCAGGATTTTGGATTCACCCTCAGTATAGTGGCTATCCCCAGTTTTTTGTTTGAATATCAGGGAATGTCACTCTACTGCAGGAGAGGGCAGTGAGATTATACTTTGGTGCCAAAGGTGTTTTTATTTTCAGCATTTTAGTTATGTCATGCATGGCAAAGCTGCCAGTATTTAAATAATGTAGAATATTGTTCCAAAAGTTCTATCCTTGTGGGAACGAAAGCACTTACTAAGCAATTCATTCGTGGCAATTATGGTGCAGAAGACGTCTGGACATATAATTTTAAATAACCAGTATTAATAGCACATGTCTTGTAGATAACTATCAAGTGTTTGTCAAAACAGCAGTACTAAGCCATCACTCAGCAAATTATACTAAGAAAATATAATAAATGATTTTAGGGTCACGGAAAGGACATTGGCGGGTCAGTGTTGCCGAGCATTATTATTAAACCTGGACGTTTTCCTCTTGTGGTGCTCTCTAATAACTGTCCTTAGGCATATGTAACCCAATACATTAAAGAAATGGACACATCTTCAATGGTTTAATGATCAGAAATGTAGCCTCTTTGTGAAAAAGCACTGCCCTAACCCATTCAAACAGAAAATGACATCAAACTGCTTAATTCCTTTAGAACATTAAGGCTTGATTTGATAATTGGCGTAACAGACCTTTCCTAACACAGATAAGTCTGTTATTTATCTTTGGAATTTCAGTGGATTTACTTGCATTGCACAGAACACTGATTTAATTTGTATATGAGGAGGTTTTTATGCCTATCCATAGGCGTCAGAACAGGGGAGGCCACAGGTGGCATGACCTCCCCCCAAATTGGCGGTTGCTGGTTGATGCCTGCCCTTCCATCCGTTTTCCAATGCGATGTTGCACTTTAAATCTTCGGGACAGCTGCCGTGCAGGGTCAATGAGCAGGCCTGCCCCAGAATCCTTCATTCTACTTCCGAGGGCAGGCCTGCTCATTGACGCTGCGCAGTGGCTGCCCCAAAGATTTAAAGTACAACGCCGGGAGTAGGTAAGGGATGGAGTCGAGAACTGGTGACAGGCCATGCTGAAGGATTCCGCTGGGGCTAGGGCAGAGCTATGGGGGGCCTCCAAACCAAATAGTGTTTAACTGCCAATGTTCCTATGAGATTATTTTACCCTGCTATACCTGTCACCTTTCTCTGTAGGGTGGAGGTTGGTACCTGAGGCTTTTTCCTCCTCATTTTTCATTTTATTGGCTGCTCTTTTTCTCTTGGCACTTCTTGTAGTGCCCCTGTGTGAGTATTTATGATATGTTTCTGATTTGACTATTACAGTATTTTTCTGCTTTCTTTTGTATTGGTCTCTACTTGATTTGATAATAGGACATCAATGTGGGTATAGCCAGCCCCTTACTAAGGGGGCGTGGGTAACCCAGAAGGCACCACAAAAATGTGGGGATAATATTGAACTCATAGCAGCCAGTGTTTTGTTTTTTGTTTTTTCAAACTCTTGACTGCTGCGAGGTTTTTACATTCGAACATTCAATGCTGAAATCTGCATACTAGCAAGCAATGAAGCCCCAATTCTATAAACAGCGCCTAAAACATAAGCACCAAGGAACACGGCACTTAGCTGTCAATCTTAAGTTAGATGCCATTTACAGAATCATGCCCAGTGGCTCCTATAGTGAATTTAGGCACTGGTTGGCCAATTGGTTGGCCACCCTAATCTTAGGTGTACCCTATTTATGCCAGGGTTTTCTTGACCTAAATACCAGTGCCTAAATTAGGAGCCTAATAGGACCTAAGTCCAAAACAAGTGCCTACATTCCAAACACGCCCACAATCCACTCCGTAACCATACCAATTTTCTGGTAGGCACCTTCCTGAAAGTGGTAGACACTTATCGAGTTAGGCGCCTACCATCCAATTAATTTTAATTTAAGCCAATTATGAGGGGCTAATTGCTTGTTATCAGCACTGATTAAGCTTCTTAAAATAATCAAGGCCCCCTTTTATCAAGCTGTGAGTGTTGGAGATTTTACTGCAGCATTTGAAGTCATTTGAATCTATTTCAATACAATTTTTGTGCTTCTTCAACATAAACGTGAAATGTTGATTTCCACTTATACACCCATGTCTTCCAAGGCTCGTCTAAAATGGTCTGCTTTCATAGACTATCTTAACCTTCTTTAATTCTCTCTTCTAGCTTTCTCTTCATTTCTTTCTCTCCTTCTTCTCCTTTCTTTCCTTCGTTTAGCCTCTCCTTCCCTCCCTTTTTACTCTTTTCTCCCTTTTCTTTTACTTTTCTTTCCCTCGCCCCCCCTTGTCTTCTCTTCCTACCACTTTTACCTTCCCTTTTTGTGTAACATAATTGGACATGCTTGACCATCGTACTGTATTATATTATCTATTATCATTAATCCCTGATTTCTTTGATATTGCCTTTATATGATTGTCCTTATGACTCTTGTACACCTTTTTCCTTTTTGTATTTCACTAAAACTCAATAAAATTTCAAGCTAAAAAAATATATAAGATTTTACTGCAGCAGTTGGCGATAAAAAACCCTAACTGCAGCTTGATAAAAGGGGGCCTTGGTTAGGCGCTGAGATCACTGTCTTATGTTGGCTCCTATTGAATTTTTGTCTGGGACCCACATAGGCTCTGACGGCCACTGGCGTCTCAATTAGCCCTAGATATTCAGTGCCAGCACTCTTTGTAACTACGCCATGCGAAAATGAACTCCCAGAAATTTCCTGCAAACTACCTCACTCCTAGAAATTCTCCTACCTGAAACTGAAAATACACCCCACAAACTTCCCCCTAAATTCAAAAACTGCAACTGCTTTGTATAATCTTCTCTCCTGTTCTAAGCCACACACTCATGCAAGTATGCACAGACACATACATCAATATACAGACACAATGTGTACATACATACTTACAAATCTAGTCAAGTTTATATTAGTTATTACTTAGCTTTGTTCTTGTGGTCTGAATCAGGGACACGAAAATCACCGACATGTTTCGCTAATAAGCTTTCTCAAGGTGAAGTCCCTCATATTCCAGTCGCTAACCACGTGGAAATAGTGGTCTATGAGGTTGGCGACTGGAATATGAGGGACTTCACCTTGAGAAAGCTTATTAGCGAAACATGTCGGTGATTGTCATGTCCCTGATTCAGACCACAAGAACAAAGCTAAGTAATAGCTAATATAAACTTGGCTAGATAGACGTTATATGAAATAGCGAAAGATTATTTATTTTCAACTTTAAACATTATAAACTATTTAAAAATATTTAAAAATAGATATATATAAAAATAGATATGTGATCCGATGATGATTTAACACTTAAAGCTTAGCGTAATGAAATCTATTTGAACTCTAAGTGGTGTTTCTGAGGATCCTTTAAACTTTAGAAGGGTGTTATACCAATAGAAATTTGTAAATCTCTTCTCCCTATCATTTGAGATTATTGTTGAATAACCCCAGGACTATTGACTATTATAGTGCTTGCAGTTTCATACATACTTACATGCATTTATTTGTTGAAATTCCATGAGTACTGGTTAATCTGACATTCCTCCACTTTGTTATAAGCTTAGTAAATAAGGTCTAAGTTTGTTATTTTCCTCTTCAAACACTTCCTTTAGAAGCAACAAGAATTCTCTGAGGACAAGCAGGCAGCATATTCTCACGTATGGGTGATGTCATCTATGAAACCCAGTACAGACATGTACCAAAGTATACTGTCAATTTAAAAACCTTTAGCATTGCCCGTACTGTGTGCGCACGTGCTTGCAGGTGCCTTCCCACCTGATGTCAGCTCATGGGTCCCTCAGTTATTCATTTTCCACAGAACTGAGTAGCTGTGCCATAAAGCTCTAAGAACATAAGCAATGTCTCTGCTGGGTCAGACCTGAGGTCCATCGTGCCCAGCAGTTCGCTCACGCGGCGGCCCAACAGGTCCAGGACCTGTGCAGTAATCCTCTATCTATACCCCTCTAACCCCTTTTCCAGCAGGAAATTGTCCAATCCTTTCTTGAACCCCAGTACTGTACTCTGCCCTATTATGCCCTCTTAAAGCGCATTCCAGGTGTCCACCACACGTTGGGTAAAGAAGAACTTCCTAGCATTTGTTTTGAATCTGTTCCCTTTCAACTTTTCTGAATGCCCTCTTGTTCTTTTATTTTTTGAAAGTTTGAAGAATCTGTCCCTCTCTACTCTCTCTATGTCCTTCATGATCTTGTAAGTCTCTATCATATCCCCTCTAAGTCTCCTCTTCTCAAGGGAAAAGAGTCCCAGTTTTTCCAATCTCTCAGCGTATGAAAGGTTTTCCAAACCTTTTATCAGATGTGTTGCTCTCCTCTGAACTCTCTCGAGTATCGCCATATCCTTCTTAAGGTAGGGCAACCAATATTGGACGCAGTACACCAGATGCAAACGCACCATCGCCCGATACAACGGCAAGATAACTTCTTTCATTCTGGTTGTAATACCCTTCTTGATTATGCCTAGCATTCTATTTGCCTTCTTAGCGGCCGCTGCGCACTGTGTCGTCGGCTTCGTTGTCATGTCCACCATTACCCCCAAGTCTTTCTGTTATTTTTTATTTTATTTCTAGTCATCTTTTTCCTAAATGTATGTTATATATCAGGTTTCTGAGTTTTTTTACATATGTTTATTTTGGACGACCATTTGGTCCATTCTTCCCCTCTTCAAATGGTTCCATCATCTTTTGTTGGTTTATTTTATTTTCAGCTCCACCACATTGGAGCCTTTTGATTTTGTGTTGGCTATTTTTCCTTCCATGTACAAGGTTCCTCTTAGTTTCAGACACTGACCCCCATAACTGATGTGTTCAGTGTCTTGGCCCTGACCATTGGGACATTTCTTGTACCCTCTGTTCTCACATGCAGAAGAGTTACCTAAAAGCCAGGAAATTACAATATAACAAAGACCTTCAACTACACCCGACCTTCAACTTCCTGCTGCACCCGATCTTCAACTACATCCAACCGTCAACTTCCTGTTGCATCAATATCGACTTCGGCATCAACCCCCATTTTTTCTTCATAGCACGTTACCAAGACCTCACATCAGCGGGAATATGCATCTCTGCCTTTTGGCTCTGAAGACTCCCTTTAAAAACTAAAGAAGTGCAAACACATAATAGGTGTCCATCTAAAGATGTTTTGATCTGCATACATCGATCAATGCCTCTGATAGGCATGCATCTACAGCGTCTCCTGAATCGACACCTCATAAGCATCGATGCACAGTCAGTAAGTCATCTTCTCAACATGGACAGACTTCGATGCTGACATCTCCAGTGCTTCAGCACCCATTATAGGAGATGCCAACCGGAGGAGATAGTGGATGCTGTGGATGAGCAAACTGGATGCACCATTTGGCCTTTATCTGCCATCATGTTTCTATATTAATACCCTTACAGTGAAGACACCACAATTCAGGTACCCTCCCATCTCAAATACCCATCAGTCAGCTTCGATCCTCAGTAACACCATTCTGTGTTCAATAATATTTCATTATACAGAGCTTTATGTGTTCCATCGTCACCGGATCTTATATTATTTATTTTTCATTAAGTTAGATGCTCTTTAATTTATATATAAATATTTTTATATATTCTTAATTCATTTATAAATATCAGCTAGTACTTAGCTTTAAGTCTTGGTCGTAATTAGGGACAGTTAACACCAACATGTTTCGTAAGGAAATGCTTTTTCAAGGCTTAGTCCCTACAAAACGGAAACAATGTTTTAGTATTAAAAATTAAAAAAAATATAGAACTACACAGTTTTACACCTACCTAGTGATATGTCGCCATCTCACTTGACCACTTTGTTCAGCAAAGATGGTGGAAGTGTTTTTTTACCAAATTTAAATACCACGGTAAGATTGACAGCTGAGACCTACATCATTTTACTAGGGCTCGCATCAGAACTACTACGGAAGCCGATTTTGATTAAACAATTTTCTCTATATATTTAGAAAGATGATCTCTCCCTCCCTCTCTCCAAGGCTAGATTAATGACTGCCATTATAATTCCTCATTTAAACCATGAGGATGGATCGAATTTAAAGAATATATCCAACGTTGTTCCCGATAATTTAATCTTTCTTCTAAGTTACCAACCTCCCCCCTCCCCCCCCCCTAGTTATATCAATTGAATCAATAACCCTCCAGTGGATATCTATAACATTATGTTTTTTTCTGCAACCAATGATGTTCATTAAGTCTGATTTGAACGGGGTGCATAGTACGCCCCACATAAATTAAATTACATAGGCATATTAAGATATATACTACCCCTGCTGAACAACAGGTAGTAATTCTTTCACATTTTCTTCCTCGTCTAGGAGTTTTGCCATACCTCACCTTCTATTGTTTATTCGCACCACTGGCACCTACCACATTTTGTATGACTACCTCTTGTTGTTTCTACAGATTCTTCCATATTATAGCGGGTTAGCATCTGACCCAAAGTTCTGCCTCGAGTAAAGGCGAACATAGGGGGTTTCCTGAAATATTTTGTAATATTGTAGAATGTGCCAGTGTGCCTTAATGAGAAGAACCATCTTTTTAGAAGCTTCAGAATAAGGAAATATCCAAATAGGTTTATTATTTTCTCTTTATAAACCATCTTCCTACCATCCATTTGGGATTTCACCAGGCTCAGGAAAGTTACTTTTAACCATCTTCCTATATGCCTGAGCCTGGTAGCTTGGAAGACCCATATGTGAGAATATGCTGCCTGCTTGTCCTCAGAGAAAGTGAAGTTACTCACCTGTAGCAGGTTTTATTCGAGAACAGCAGGCAGATATTCTCACAATCTTCCTACCTCTCCTAGTTGACTTTTTAGCTCTTTTATAGAACTGAGGGACCCGCAAGCCAATGTCGGGTGGGAAGGCGCATACACATGTGTGGTACAGGCAGTGCTAAAGTTTTTTTTAAAGTGACATTACACTTTGGTATATTTCTGCTGTCCTCGGAAAATACCTGCTACAGGTGAGTAACTTTGCTGTATGCAGCAAAGGGAGGGCATTTTTAGACATCTAATTTACTTATAACAATGATATTGAAAATTGTCCTTTCTAAAATTTACTTTCCTCTCCCCTGCCACCAAATGTATCCTACTGTGTCTAATGTTTGCAGAACAAGGCATATTTAATGCAGAGGGAAGGGATTGAGACTTATATACCACCTTTTTGTAGGTACTTCAAGCATTTTCCCTATCTGTCCCAGTGGGCTCACAATCTGTCTAATGGACCTGAGACAGTAGAGTGTATGCCTCCCATGTGAGCTTGTCTCAGTTGACAGAGGAGGTCTTCTGCTTCTTTAAAGTATGTATTAAAGGTTCCTCCAAGTTTGGAGCAGTAACATCCCTTTTCTAGATTGGTCTTGTCATCATGATACTGGGCCAGTGTTTGTTAAGTCAAAATGATTGACAAGCACACATCTTTATCCTTTACTTGGCTGGAGGTCAATGCCAGGAGAAGGTAATGCTTTTTTAATTAGCTGCTAGGAGATTGACTTTCCTTTGTGTGGATTGCATGTTTCTGTTCTGTGAGTCAGAATCTGAAGCGGTCGGATACTGTCTTCTACATATGCACTCCAGGTTGGCATATATCACTAAAAAGAAAATGAATTGTCAGAAAAAGGGTCCCATTTCAAAGGCAAAGAAAAAAATTATTTGTAAGTAAACAGCACTATTTGTAAGTAAACAGCACCTTGAGATTGCCATGTGCATAAAATCTACATGACAATATGTACTTTATGAAGAACATACATACTATGCAACTCTGCTCATGCTTAACCCAAACTCTGCTCCTCAACATGTCTATAGGCATATCATGTAAGAGTGGGCGTTCAATAACTGTTTTTATAGTACAAGTGAAAAAAAGTTTAAAATTGGACCCGTATAGGGCATTGTATAAATTTGTAGACTACTGACATTTATGCATGCATGTGTTAATATGTAAATGTCATGCATGTGTTTATACATGCTCCCATGTAAATGCATTCATGTACTCACATGTAAATGTCAATCTGCCTAAGCTCTATTCTGTCACTTCCCACATAACTGACACAAAGATCTTATAATAAAGCTGCAGATCTGGGGCAGAGTAGGCGTGTTCTTTGCTAATCAGTTAACCAATTAGCACAGGTTTAACATGTGAGTCTCTACTGTCTGCAAAATAGGTGGCCGTAGGGGTTCATGTGCTAATGGGAAAATTAGTGCATACCAATTAATATGAAAAATAGGAAAGTAGTCCATTTTACTCCAGCAGTAAAAATGACCTTAGTGCAAGGGAATGATCCATGTGAGGGCAAATTAAGGTCATTTGTAACTGCTGTATGGTAAAAGGGCGCCATAATAGGAAATTGTCAGGGCGGCGTACAAATTGAGGAGCATGTGGTGCAATTTTTAGCGCTATTCCTTGTGACCCTGGGCAAGTCACCTAAGCCCTCCCCCCCCCCCCATTGCTCCAGGTACATTAGATAAATTATCCTGCCGGGACCCACAGGGAAAAATGTCTGAGTGTCTAAATAAATTCATGTAAACTGTTCTGCACTCCCCTGGGAGTCCTATTAAAGACTTGTTCAACAAATCTCTGGAGACGGGAGTGATTCCTGGGGATTGGAGGAGAGCGGATGTGGTCCCTATTCATAAAAGTGGTCACAGGGATGAAGCAGGAAACTACAGGCCGGTGAGCCTCACTTCAGTTGTTGGAAAAATAATGGAAGTGTTGCTGAAAGAAAGGATAGTGTATTACCTTGAATCTAATGGGTTACAGGATCCGAGGCAACATGGCTTTACAAAAGGTAAATCGTGCCAAACGAACCTGATTGAATTTTTTGATTGGGTGACCAGAGAGCTGGATCGAGGACATATGCTAGATGTAATTTACTTGGATTTCAGCAAAGCCTTTGATACAGTTCCTCATAGGAGGCTGTTGAACAAACTTGAAGGGCTGAAGTTAGGACCCAAAGTGGTGAACTGGGTCAGAAACTGGCTGTCAGACAGATGCCAGAGGGTGGTGGTTAATGGAAGTCGCTCGAAGGAAGGAAAGGTGACTAGTGGAGTCCCTCAGGGTTCGGTGCTGGGGCCAATCCTGTTCAATATGTTTGTGAGTGTCATTGCTGAAGGGTTAGAAGGAAAAGTGTGCCTTTTTGCAGATGATACCAAGATTTGTAACAGAGTAGACACCGAAGAGGGAGTGGAAAATATGAAAAAGGATCTGCAAAAGTTAGAGGAATGGTCTAATGCCTGGCAACTAAAATTCAATGCAAAGAAATGCAGAGTAATGCATTTGGGGATTAATAATAGGAAGGAACCGTATATGCTGGGAGGAGAGAAGCTGATATGCACGGACGGGGAGAGGGACCTTGGGGTGATAGTGTCTGAAGATCTAAAGGCGAAAAAACAGTGTGACAAGGCAGTGGCTGCTGCCAGAAGGATGCTGGGCTGTATAAAGAGAGGCGTAGTCAGTAGAAGGAAGAAGGTGTTGATGCCCCTGTACAGGTCATTGGTAAGGCCCCACTTGGAGTATTGTGTTCAATTTTGGAGACCGTATCTGGTGAAAGACGTAAGAAGACTTGAGACGGTCCAGAAGAGGGCGATGAAAATGATAGGAGGCCAGAAGACGTATGAGGAGAGACTGGAAGCCCTGAATAATAATACCCTAGAGGAAAGGAGAGACAGGGGAGATATGATTCAGACGTTCAAATACTTAAAGGGTATTAACGTAGAACAAAATCTTTTCCAGAGAAAGGAAAATGGTAAAACCAGAGGACATAATTTGAGGTTGAGGGGTGGTAGATTCAGGGGCAATGTTAGGAAATTCTACTTTACGGAGAGGGTAGTGGATGCCTGGAATGCGCTCCCGAGAGAGGTGGTGGAGAGTAAAACTGTGACTGAGTTCAAAGAAGCGTGGGATGAACACAGAAGATTTAGAATCAGAAAATAATATTAAATATTGAACTAGGCCAGTTACTGGGCAGACTTGCACGGTCTGTGTCTGTGTATGGCCATTTGGTGGAGGATGGGCAGGGGAGGGCTTCAATGGCTGGGAGGGTGTAGATGGGCTGGAGTAAGTCTTAACAGAGATTTTGGCAGTTGGAACCCAAGCACAGTACCGGGTAAAGCTTTGGATTCTTGCCCAGAAATAGCTAAGAAGAAAAATTTAATAAAATAAAATAAAATAAAAAATTTAAATTGAATCAGGTTGGGCAGACTGGATGGACCATTCGGGTCTTTATCTGCCATCATCTACTATGTTACTATGTTACTATGTATGTTAACAGTATAGAAAACTGAATAAAGAAATAAATAAAATGGCCAGGACATTGGTGGGGCTCCCACATCTGGGTACCCGTCGCTCTATGCCTGGAGTCTACATGTTGGGCACAGATACTAGGTTACAGTAGTAGTTTCAAGTTTCATGTTTTATTTAAATTTTGATTGATTGCCTATCCTGGATTCTAGGCAATATACAATAATTAAAAAAGGGGGGGAGTACAAAAATTAAAAACTAAAGACGTACAAACAAAATACGTAGACACGACATGCAATTGAATGAGAGGGAAAGGGGTTGAACTACAATAAATTCTAGAAAAGAGAACATGAAAAGGAGACAATAATAGGAATAAAGGGGAACAGCTTCATTGCCACTGGCTATCTGTAACGGAACCTAGGTGCCTAAGATCTATTAAGGTCCTACTGTGCACCCTGCGCTCAGCAATCCCTTCAAACAGGTCAGACAAGTTTATATGCATACAGAGGGCTCCAAAACTCTGAGCAATTTACTACAAAAAGATTTCTATATGTAAAAATATCGCTTTACATGCAGAAATGCCTTTTAAAATGCAGCAAATAAGAGGAAAAACGTAAATATACAACAAAGTCCGCTTTACACCTTCATAAACACAATGGACCTGATATTCAGCTGGCAGCGATCAGTGTTTTGCTGACCACCAGTGGCATTAAACCTGGAAATTCAATGCTAGGCCAAGTACAGGCTCCAGTATTGAATTTGCAAGTATAGGGAGGTGGCTATAACATAGCTTGTTAAGTGTGATATTAGGCACTTAACCAGCTGTGAAGAACAGCTTAAAGATAGGACTGCCTTTAATCAGTCTTGTTTATGCAGTTATCATGACTGGTTAAGTGCTGACGCCATCTCTGGACCTCCTCCAAAATAGTCAGTTTCTGCTTCAGTGCTAACCAGGCATTTTCAGCAGCACTATCTGATTAAGTAAAACACTCAGTCCCAAACAGGGTTTTTTAAACAGCCAGGGGTCTCTAGGGGGCCTAATAGGATTGAACTAAAATAAGTTTGAAATAGAAATAGGTATCCGGAAAAAAAAAAAAACCATGAAAATTTTTTTTAATTTGTTGTTTATTCCTATGTTAGAAGTAGTGTGTAGTCTTCATAAACAGTGCGCTTCAGAAAAGGTGAGTAGATTTTTCACTCTTTCAGAAATTACAAAGACTAAGGGGACACTCAATAAAATCACATGGAAATACTTTTTAAACAAAGAGAAGGAAACATTTTATTCACTCAATAAATAGTTAAGCTCTGAAATTCATTGTCGGAGGATGTGGTAATAGTGATTAGTGTAGATGGGTTTTTAAAAAAAGTTTGGACATGTTCCTGGAGGAAAAGTGCATAGTCTCCTATTGAGACAGCCATGGAGGAAGTCACTGCTTTCTCTGGGATCAGTAGCATGGAATGTTGCTACTATTTGGGTTCTGCCAGGTACTTATGGCCTGGATTGGCTACTGTTGGAAGCAGGATACTGAGCTAGATGGACATTGGTCTGATCCAGAATGGCTATTCTTATGTACATGCTGCTTGCACATGTAAATGTACAAAATATTAGCACTTATGCAAACAAGTATACATTTACCTGCAAAAGTGTCAACAGGGCTAGGGTTACCAACAGTCAAGAAAAACTCAGACATGTCCTCTTTGTAGAGGACTGTCCAGGGGGAATTCCTAAAACCTGGCCGTTTGTCCAGATTTTGGAAGGCCACGCATTCAAAGCCATGAGCATGTACGGATGCAATGTGACATCATCATGTCACTTCCGCGCATGCTCAGAGTCCCTCCAGATGCAGCCCCGAGCCCGGGGAAGAAGAGACGAAGTTTGTGTAGGGGGCAGGACTGGGGGAGGAACAGGGCAGAGGGGGGCGGGGCTGGAGTGGAACGGGGCAAAACCGTGCCCTTTTTTTTTTTTTTTAACAACAAATTCTGATAACCCTTTAAGAGTGTGCATAAGTGGCAGAGCATATAAATGCCAGAAGAGGGTACACATGGGTAGAGCATGGGCGGGCAATAGGCAGGGCTCCACTTATACATGTAACTTACAGAGCACTATAAGTTATGTGCATCTCTGCTGCATTTATGTGTCTGCAGTTACACTAATGGGCTCCTTTTACGAAGCCGCGGTAGCGGCTATAACGCGCGTGACATTACATCACGCGCTAACCCACACGCTAGCCCAAAAACTACCGCCTTCTCCAAAGGAGGCAGTAGCGGCTAGCGCATCAGGCAGTTTAGCGCACGCTATTTTGTGCATTAAACCGCTATCGCGCCTTCATAAAAGGAGCTCTAGGTCTATGGCTTAAGTAAATACAGGTACAGAAATGTAAGGCATGCCAATACCAGTTTACACTGGTATTCTATAATAGAATATGGGTGCTCAGGTGCTATTACAGAATAGGCTCTCCCCACATGTCCTTGGGGTGCTTAATTGGAGGCACCCAGTTTTAGAATTGCCCTTTTAATTTGTAGACAAAAAGGAAGAGGAACTGTGGAACCAGGGAGGGGGTGAGCATGCCAGAAACTGGCGCAACAGGAGAAGACAGGCTGGCTTAGAAAGAAGTGTTTCAGGCTCATCTCACCCTTCCTCTCCTCTGCAGGCTATCAGAAAAGGGGGGGGGGGGCTGTAGCCTAGAGCAGAGAGGTTCTGCTGTTCTGGATCTGAAAAGAAGTGGCAGATGTATGTTCCAGGCTATTCCCCAACTAAAGTCAGTCCAAAACCTACCTTTTGTCCTCAGCACACATACACATGAAGCCTTGAGAGGTACATTAATCTGTATATGAATGAAATGATTGTTCACACTGGACTATAGGCCCTCCAGACTGTGGCTAATATGGCTTAATGAAAAGTGAAGAGCAAGGAAATCAACCAAGCAAGAGGTGCATTCATTCATATGAATGTCCAAGAGATTAAGAACTTAAGGACATTTGGAAATAAGGCTGATTCTGATTCAGATTTTCAGCATTAGAAGCACTAGAATAATTCTGGATAATCAACTGTATTTTTTTGCCCCCATCCCCCTCCCCACACTCCCCATGGGTGGGTTTCTGACAAGAAATTGGGGAGAGAATAAATCTTTGTTTATGTTGAGTTTTAAAAGCAGATTTTCTCTGTCTGTATTGCATTAGAAAATAAGAGAGGGAAATTAACCTTATTTACTGTATATGGAAAACAAAAAAAAAACACAAACAAACCAAGATTTTCATTTCAGAAATTGAAAGACTCCAAAATAAATGGAGCCTCCAAAATAAACAGTCTCTACCATTTGGCCTCTCAAGCTAAATATGGTGCATATTGACTTCAAACTGACTGTCAACTTCAAAATTATATTCCCACTTAGTTAGATTTAGAAATTCAGATCTGTTCACCTATACCTATTTCTTTATTAAGCACAATGACAGTGTCTAAACATTTCAGACTCTATAGTCTTCTACCAGCAAACATTTCAGACTCTATAGTCTTCTTCTTGCTGGTAGAAGACTATAGAGTCTGAAATGTTTAGACACTGTCATTGTGCTTAATAAAGAAATAGGTATAGGTGAACAGATCTGAATTTCTAAATCTAACTAAGTGGGAATATAATTTTGAAGTTGACAGTCAGTTTGAAGTCAATATGCACCATATTTAGCTTGATAAATTTGCCTTGATAAATTTGTGGATGTGTCTATATTTTCTCAAATTGTAATAATCCAAAACTCAAACACAAGAATAAATATCTTTATTAGGAAAAAATGGCAACAATGTAACCTATGGAACTTAAACTAAGTTTATTCCAAAGAGAAATTACAACCTTTTTCAAATATTAGTACTGACCATCCTTCATCTATCATAATAAAACCCTAAGCGCGCATGTGCACTTACAACTTCATGATCTCTGACTCCGTGATCTGTAGCTCCGTGGCAGTGTTCGACGCGTTCAGCGATTTGTGTGCGGCTAACCCTTTTCCTTTTGGTTTAGTTTCGGTGGGCAGTAGCGGCGGTAGGCCAGATGGTAGATAGCAGCAGCGGGGGCCAGTACGGGGGGTGGGGGGCAGGCTTCAGCTTCAACGCTGGAGGCAGGCAGGCTGGCTTTAGCGCAGCAGATAGGGAAGGAGGTAGGCTGACTAGCTTCAGGGGAGGGGGTGGGACAAAGGCTGGAAGGCAGTGAGGGGCCATAGGAAGGAGCACTGGGGGCACTAAGGACATGGGAAGGGGCACTAAGGACATAGGAAGGAGGCACTGGGGGCACTAAGGACATGGAAAGGGGCACTAATGACATGGGAAGGAGGCACTGGGGGCACTAAGGACATGGGAAGGGGCACTAAGGACATAAGAAGGAGGCACTGGGGCACTAAGGACATGGGAAGGGGCACTAAGGACATAGGAAGGAGGCACTGGGGGCACTAAGGACATGGGAAGGGGCACTAAGGACATAGGAAGGAGGTACTGGGGACACTAAAGACATGGAAAGGGGCACTAATGACATGGGAAGGAGGCACTGGGGGCACTAAGGACATGGGAAGGGGCACTAAGGACATAGGAAGGAGGCACTGGGGGCACTAAGGACATAGGAAGGGGCTCTAAGGACATAGGAAGGAAGGAGGGAGGGAATAGAAAGGGACAATTATTGAGCCTGAGTGTAGAAAGTGGCCAAGGAGAGAGAGAGAGAGAGAGACAGAAAGACAGACAGCGGAAAAGGAGAGAGAAAGAAAGAAAGAAAGAAAGACAGACACATATACTCTAACACCTGTTAATGTAACGGGCTTAAACACTTGTTAAAAAATAATATATCACAATGGACATTATTACAATCACCAACTTCATCTCTCTCTATTATACTGCACATACTATAGATAACACCTCTACCAGTATTAAGAAATGGTGTGATTTAGCCTTAGTGCAAGGCAAAGCTGTTTCCATGCTTTATAAGAGTTTACGAGATAATCAATACAAATTCGCAAATGAATCTCAATCCAAATAGAACCAGTTGCTAATTAATACATTGACACTACCACAATGGAACATATTCTGGTCCAAAGTAAACAGACCCTTACTGTCAGTTGGATTATCTCAGTCGTTATATTTCCTTATGTGGAACTCCGTATGGACTCCACATAGAATGATGAAAGCTCATCTCTTGACTGCAGATAAGTGCTGGCATTGTAACACTGCTTCAGTTATTTTACAGCATATGATGTGTATTTATCTCTTGTTTTTGTTTGTACCTTTAAAAAAATTCAATAAACAAATTGAACTAAAAAAATAAAATAAGAAAGGGTTCTGACCGTCATTTGGCTAAACAGCAGCTTTGCCATAGAAATGTAACCAATTCATAAATGTTACATTGCTGAGCAAGCAAAGAAGGATATGGACAGCACCTTATGCAAATTACTGTTCTGAGTCTTATTATGATTTTAGAAAGCGTTTAAAGTTCTCATTTTGGTGGGAGACACTTTGTTTGTATTATCGATATGAAAGAATGTTGGCAGAGCAAAAAGGTGAATCCCGGATATTTAAAGAGATATGGGGTACATTGGATTCGTCCATAGAAACCTTTAAAGCTTTAGATATATTCTATGATGGATATCTACCTGATTCATATTCAAGGTTTTCAAGGTTTTGTTAAAAATTTGATTAATCGCCCATTAACATTCTAGGCGATATACAATACAATTAAATTGAGGGGATCAAAATTAAAATAATTAACAAGAACCAAAACAAGGAGAAGACAAACGGAAACAAGAGGGTAGAGGATGAAATACAATATTGTAGAAAAGAAAACAGTAAAGGATAACATAAAGGGGTAGGGGAAAGTTAGTTGAGAATTGCCTTTTCATAGATTGTAAAAGAGTCCTGAATTATGGCATAAAAGCATCTCTGTAGAGCAGGGGTGTCAAACTCAATCACATAAGGGGCCGAAATCTGAAAAAAGGCTAAGTCGCGGGCCAAATTTTTAATTAAGATACTTAGGGGTCCTTTTATTAAGGTACGCTAACCGATTTAGCGCGTGCTAAATGCGCACCTTAATAAAAAGACCCCTAAGTGATCAAGGCTTAGTCTTAGCAGAAATATAGGGTTACAACGTCTCCAACCCCACACCGGCTCTGTGGTGTAAACAAAATAAATATTGTAAGCACATAACAGAAAATAAAATTATTTTTCTACCTTTTGTTGGTCCCAGGCTCTGGTTGTCGTCTGATAACTCGCTTGCCAGGATCTCCTGCCCATTTGTTGTTTTCTTCTTTCTCCATGTTAACCATCCATCTTCCATTTCTGTCCTCCCCTTCCCTCCCTCGGAGGTCTGGCATCTTTCCTTTTTTTCATGTCCATATCCATAGCTGCAGCAATGAACTCCACCATCCCCAGATCCACCATTTGTCCTTTTTTCAACTACCCTTTCATCCAACATTTCTCCCTCCTTCCCCACCACCCCAGGGGCCACCATCTCTCCATTTCTCTTCCCAACTACCCTCCTATACAGTATGTCTATCCCCACTCCACATCATCCCTTGTGTCCAACTTCTCTCCCTTTCTGTTCCTTCCCTCCCTCCCTCCATCCCATTGCCCACCATCTCTCTCCCTCTCCTCTATTTTATTTCTTACCCACCCCACCCTCCACTCAGTCCGGCATATGAACATTTTGACCCCTCCTTCTCTCCCTCTGGGTACTTCTACACCAGGGCCTGCCCCCATCCTGAAGGCCTGCATGTTTTCCCCCATTCTTCCCAGTCTCACCTTCAAATTTGGCCAGTTGTTCCTACCTTCCCTCCATCCCAGTTTCCTGATCTCCTCTGGCCCGCCAGCACGAACCGCTGCCACTGCTGCTGCTGCTCTTCACTCACGTCTGCCTTCACCTAGTCTCCTTTTCAAAGCAGCCTGCTACGGATCGTTAAATGGCTGTAGCGAACCTTGCAGGCCGCTGTCGACCTCGGTAGCACGTTCCCTCTGATGCGGTCCTGCCCCTCCTCTGACATACGGAATTGCGTCAGAGGGAACATGCTATCGAGGTCAACAGCGGCCTGCGAGGTTCGCTACAGCCGGCCAGCGATCCTCAGCAGGCTGCTTTGAAGAGGAGACCAGGCAAAGGCAGACACGAGTGAAGAGAAGCAGCAGCAGCGGTTCGTGCTGGCGGGCCAGATTTAGTATAAAGTTGAAAATGTCTGGTGGGCCAATTTTTAACACACCGCGGGCAGGCCAGAGTTTGACATGTCTGCTGTACAGGAAGCTTTTAAATGCTCCTTTAAATTTATCAATATTTGATTCTTCCCTCAGATAAGAGGGCAGAGCGTTTCAGATTTGTGGTGCTGTAACAGCAAATGAAGTGGTACGTCGCGTATGAAAAGTTTTGAGGGAGGGAACAAAAAGTAGATTTTGAGAAGAAGATCTTAGAATTCTAGCTGGAGTGTGCGGAATCAATAGCTTATCGATAAAAGCTGGTAGTCTGGAGTTGATCACTTTAAAAGTGAGGAATGCGATTTTAAAAGTGATATGATGTGGACTGGGAAGCCAGTGTGCATTTTGTAATAACGGAGTGACATGGTCATATTTTTTTGCGTTGCTAATAAATTTTAATAGCAGTGTTTTGAATGAGTTGTAGCCGTCTGATTATTATCTTTACCACTCTTCATATACATCCAGGATGGGTGAGGGTGGGGGATTGAAAGGGAGGGATGTTTCACGAATTAAGCATAATATTTGTTTGTTGATTTTTTGCTATGTTTATTGTTGCACTTTGTATAAGTTGTTTTTATAAAACCCAATAAACAGTTATAAAATAATAATAAAAGAAAGCGATTGAAAACTCATCTGTTTAGTATTTAACTAAACTGATCTTTTTGTATGGTATTTTTAAAATTTATATAAACCACGTTGAACTTGGAATTATGCGGTATAGAAATGAATTATTAGATTAGATTATATATGATGACGTACTGTTGGTTTTACTTGATACCTGCTTTGAACCTTTGTAGGGATTATACGGGATATAAGTGCATATATAACATAACATATAATAGCAATTTGGATGCTTTGGCCAGATGGATGGGTGGGGGCAGTTGCCATTCTAAGACACCTCTGTGCTGTATATATGGGTGATTGTGCATCTTTATTTTGTTGGAAAATGCTAACCACTAGAGTTCTCAGAAGTATTTTCAATAATTATCTTTCACCTATACAGAGATTTGTTTCTAGTACAGATTGCTTTAAAGCTTTACTTATCTGTGGAAATTTGTTTAGAAATATATGAAAAGGGGGAAGGTTTGAGTGTGAGACAGTAGAACTGACTGCAGGATCCAGTGAGTGCCTTGAGATGGCTCAGATGGAAAAATAAAAACAATAAACTAATCGCACAGATTCCCACAGGCAGTCTGCATTGTGCTTCTATTTCCAGAATATAGCTATGCAGGGTTTCCTATTAAGCACTGCCTGTTCAGCATAATTCAGGGGGGGGGGGGGGAAAGAGGACAGAATAAACGAGAAGCCTACAAATATGAGAGTGATAGTAAAGGACATTCAGTCTCATCTTTACCACTACATCTAAAACTAACCTGGAAATGGAAAAGGAAGGACCCCCCCCCCCCCTGAAAGTTCTGATCTGTGATTTTGGCTCTTATTGAATAAAGTAGTGTGGTGCTGTGTTCTTCAGCTTTTAAAAGTTTCTCCTTGGCACTTCTCCTGTCTCTCCCCCCACCCCCTGTCACTGGAATATTTTTCATGTTTCACTATTAATTTTGATATTGTCATATTTTGCTGATAACTGATCCAAAGAAGGCTTTGCCTTCACAATTTTGTCAAAAAGGTATTGTTAGTTCAATAGTCCAGTATAAAAGGTATCACCTTATATACTATTCTGACCTCATACGCAGCTTTCTTCAAATTAATCCCCTTATTTTCTAACTTCTTTTACTCTGTCTTTTCTATCTATCCCCCCTCCTTTTTATGAAGCCGTGTTAGGCTTTTTTTTTTTTTTTAATCACGGGCCTATTAGTGTCAGAGCTAATACCACCATGGCCAATGATAAAAAAAAGGCCTAATGTGGCTTCATAAAAGGGGGGGGGGGGAGGGAAGCATATGTTCCTTCTTTCCTTTACACTTTGTTGTCCATTAAAATGTTGTAAAATGTATTGTGGTGATTGTAATGTAGCATATTGTGCCATACTTTATATTGTTATTTAAATATTTTAATTGTCTATTGCTTAGGTTTGACTTATTCTTGCTGTACACCACCTTGAGTGAATTCCTTCAAAAAGGCGGTAAATCCTAGTAAATAAAAATAAAATTCCTTTTTTTTTATTTTGCTTTATTTGTATTTATTCCACCCTTATGAAAATAACTTTTGAGAAATAAGATTTCAAAATAAATGCACCTTTATTTTTTATTCACTGGGAAAGTATCTATACATGTAGCCGCTGACAGAAACAAGCAAAAAAAACAAAAAAAAACCTCTAAACAAATCCTTTTTCTACCTATATAATCAACCTTAGATTCAGAAAACTAATCACTGAATAGCATATCTTCAAAGTATCTTATTTCTTTATCAAATTTCCATCCGCAGCTTAGTCAAGCTTGTGGCTTTTTCCCAACACACATTCCTAGGTGCAAATGCATGGAAGAATGAAGTTCTATTTGATTTCTCTTTCAGAGAGACTTTTCTCCGTGTGCTTCTGGGAAAGGTCACAGGTGACTGTGCTGGGCACACTTCAGAGCTTCAGACGTGCACAGCACATTGGAGCTTTTTGTCTGAAAAATTAGATGACCACCAAAGAAGCAGAAAAAAAATTAAGTCAGCAATTAAAACTAATAGGAAGTTTAAGTGAGATGAAGAGTTAGAATAAGTGCATTGTTCAGCCAAAGGACTTTTTCTTCCAATTTTGTGCCTATGGAAAAAATCATGACTGAATAAGGTCCTTAAATTTGTTTTGGGGAGGTTTTTTTCAGTCTTCCATTCTGATGTACCTTGGTAAAATTAAATGATGTTAATTTTATAGATGCAATTGTGAACGTCACTGAAACACATGTATTATAAATATAAATAACGGCTTCTTAAAAAGCAGTGTCTACAACTGGATTAGCAATGCGCATTCCATGCCAATGATGAACCTAACTACTAAGCCAGGGCATGCGACATTGATCTCGGTCTCTCAAATTTACTATTATCATAGTACTTGAATCATGCCAAAAGGAGCTTCATTCTGAAGTTCATAGGAAGTTATATAAATAGGCAACATATCAAAGTTACTTCTCCAAAACAGAGAGATACTGCCTGGAAGACTGGAAGAATAAGCAGTCCACTATGTCCTGGGGAGGGAGTTATTTCCCCATCCCCATTTATGAAGCTAAAAAAAAAATCCCTCGCACATGGCCCCGCCTAGTTCTGCCCCAGCCCTGTCCAGTTCCACCCCAACCCCCACCCCATTCTGATGGAGGGGTATGGGGGGGGGCAGTTTGGAGGAGTCTTCATAGGGTTGATGGGGAGGCCATTTGATCAGGGGTCAGAGGAGCTGTGATAGGGGGGTTTGATTGAGGGTCAAGAGGGTCATGATGTGGTGTTATCAAGCTTGGGAGCATCGGGGTATGAATTTGAGGTCTGATGCTCCTAGACATATAGAATAATACTGCCTGTGAGGTGGCTTGCAGGCAGAGTTTTTCTTGTACCATGAGATTCAGCAGCCTGCAATACTGAGATACCGCAGGTTGCTGAATCCCATGGTAAATCAAGGTGCACTAGAAGCTTGCCTTTTACCACACCTTGATAACTTCCCTACTTAGCTGGTTAGCTTGATATTCAGCAGTGCTGGTTAAAGTTGTATGGATAATACCATGTGCACAAATGACTGTCTTAAAGCTAATCACATAAGTTCTGGATAGGCAAATTTAACCAGAATTTTACAGTAGTCACACACTTACCTCCCCCCCCCCCCTTTTTTTTACAAAACCGTAGCACATTTTTTTTAGCACCAACCACAGAGGTAACAGCTCCGACGCGTATAGGAATTCTATGAGCGTCGGAGCTGTTATTGCCACAGCTGACGCTAAAAACCACACTATGGTTTTGTAAAACATGGGTTTTAACTCATTAAGTGCAGTTGAATACCCAGGTAAAGTTATCTGGTGAAAGCTAATCACTTCTCTCTGTCCACAATTGCCCTGAAATGAGTTTTTCCTATTTTATGTGTATGGAATAAAAGCTTAGTGAGCCAGACTGAAATAAACGCACCATTAAAAAAAATAAAAATAAAAAAAACAAGAAAAGAAAGACCTTATGGTTTCTAAGTCATTTCATTCATCACTTCAGCAAAAAGCAAACTACAAAAAATGAAAACACTTATGATTTGTTAGTTCTGTAGTCCCTAGTGTTAAGTCAACTTTGCATTTTTCCAAGAAGTTGCCTCATTACAACTGCCTTTCTTTGGTGTGAGGTTGTATAAAACTATTTAGCATGATTGCTGGAACTCGGTAGTACCCTGTATTCATAGACTGATGAGTGAAGGTTTAACAGAGCACAGAAAGCAAATGAGCTGATTTCAGGAGCCTCCTGCAAGCTGCAATGGATAATTTTTATAGTGATCATTACTGATTAACATCGCAGGCAAGCCGGCATATGACAGGAAATGTGTTTTTACTGTCTGCAAACCCATTGCATGGACTTGTGGACATCTAACTGAAAAGTCCATAGAGCTTGTTCTAGAAAGGCATTCAGAAATCCCATGCTATAGCTTTATAACATCAGATCATCAGAAGAGGTGCTTACTGCTTTACTGAAAAACTTGCCATAACACTATCATTACATTATTGAATTTATTGACTTTTATTCCAGGTTGACCTTATAGGGTGACTGGTCAAAAGCACGCGCCGACAAAGGCGCGCTGAGACAACTGAGCGCAAGGCAGAAGCCTGCGCCAAAGAAAAACAGTGTTTTAAGGGGCTCCGATGGGGGGGGGGTTGGGGGTTGTAACCCCCCACATTATACTGAAAACTTCACTTTTTCCCTAAAACACAGGGAAATGTTTCCTGTATAATGAGGGGGTTACAACCCCCCAAACCCCCCACAATGCTGGCGTGATCTGTATTCAGTAAAGTGGGGGGGTTTCCCACCAACACCCCCCGTCGGAGCCCCTTAAAACACTGTTTTTCTTCAGTGCGGGCTTCCGCCTTGCGCTTAGTTATCTCGTCGCGCCTTTGTCGGCGCGCACTTTTGACTATGAATCCCTTATAGTTCTAGGCAGATTACAATAAAAATAAAACTGGACATTTCCATAAATTACAGGTTATAACATATCAGGTTATAACATAACAACTCTCAAACTAACACAATTTAACATATTTCTGAAATAGCATTGGGCTTCTTTTACTAAACCGTGGTACAACGTCGGAGCATCTGCCTCACCAGCCCACAGTAAGAAACTGTACCGCAGTTTAATAAAAGCCAGCTATTTATTTTATTTTCCCTCTAGAAAATTCTGTAATCTGAAATGTTAGATAAGGTATTAATGACATCTACTTCCAGTTTTGCAGCTTGAAATGCCAATAAACCTTCTAACATCTTCAATCCCTTTGTTCTCTTAATTGGAGAATAAGTAAAGGGGTTATGGACACTCCTCAATCTAACTAGCCCTATCAGAACAAATCAAGCATTCAAGTAAATGGGAGCCGATCCATACTAAACTTTATGTAATAAACAATAAAATTCAAAAAATGTGGGCTTGCACGAGGAGCCAATGTACTTTAGAATAAACTGAGGATATATTGTCATATCTATTCAAAGAGAAGATCAAGCTTAAGGCCATACGAGTATTTTGTAAGGTCTATGACTGTTTTATCATAGATGCTGAACATGGTAAATACAAGACATTATAGTAGTCCTGCATTCCCATAATCAAAACCTGAACAAACCGTAACTCCTGATAGATCCACATTTTTCATAATTTCTACAAAGTTTTCATGTATTTTAAATATTTCAAAACTTCAAGGTTCAAAAAAGACATCTCTGTGTGCAACAGAAAAAAATCTAGGCGGTCTCCAACATTGCACCGTGTTTCGCTATGCTGTGTCAGAGGACAGGTTCCTGCAAAAGAAAGACATATCATGATCCGACCATCTTAAAAAGTATTAAAAAGTAGCATTATGGCATCAAAGAATACCTGATAAGGTTTCCTTAACACTTCATACTTCCCAAGACTTCATTTCAAAATTGCGCTGGTGGGGTTTTTGGTTTTTTTAACCAAACATTCATTTTGGTCACTGATCTAACTAACCATTAGTATCAAATCCATACATCCAGTCCAGCTCTCCATTTAACCTGAAAGGAGACATGGTTTTTAGCTCAAATATCCATCTTTGTTCTTTATTATTTAAACACACTCATAGCATAAATCTCAGCAATATGAGTAAGGAAGATGCATCTTTGGTGATTCACTGACAGCAGAAACCTTGCTTACTTTTAGAGAAGTGGCATTCCTACAAGAATCTCATGCAGACATGCAAAATGTATTTTTACCCTAAAATTCATAAGTTTCTAGTCTCTCTTCCCTCCCTAGGAGGTCCTATTGTGTCTACTAGGAATTCTTTTATTAGATCCATTATCAAACGTTTTGGATATATATCTTCCTATGTGAAATCATATATACAAAATACATCATACATGTTAAGAATATTACAAGAAATTGAGCACATAGTACAATCCTGTTGGGTTACATTGGATGTGGCATCCTTATATATAAGAATTCCTCCAGATGGAGCTATGAAGGTAATGAGAGCTACCACTGAACGTAGAACCCACCCAAGCAGAATATCCCCTGACTTACTTTAGCAACTTGCACACTTGGTGCTATGGAGGTGTTAATTTTGGTTTGATGGGACTTATTAAAAGCAGACTCAGGATATCAAAATAGGAGCTTCATTTGCTCCAACGTTAGCCACAACATGGACTCCTTTTAAAAAGCTGTGGTAGCGGCTGCTGCAATAATCGATCCATAGGGATTTAATGAGCGTTGGAGCACCGCTACCATAGCTTTGTAAAAGGGGGTATATGAGGCAGAATTTGAAGAACTTTATTTGTACTATTCCATGTATTTTTTCATACATATTAATATGAAAAATATTCCTTATTTATTTTAAAAATTTATATACCACCTGTTACCAAGCGGTTTCCAATTGAACATACATATCGTTAAGACAAATATCATTATGAAGACCAGAACATCTTACTTTACATCGTCATTATTAACTGCTAAGATACAGTACCGTATTTTCACGCATATAACGCGCGCGTTATACGCGTTTTTACCTACCGCGCATACCCCTCGCGCGTTATATGCGTGAGCGCGGTATACAAAAGTTTTAAAACATAGTTCCCACCCCACCCGATGCCCGATTCACCCCCCCAGCAGGACCGCTCGCACCCCCACCCCGAACGACCGCTCGCACGCGCTCCCACCCACACCCGCATCCACGATCGGAGCAAGAGGGAGCCCAAGCCCTCTTGCCCAGCCGACTCCCCGACGTCCGATACATCCCCCCCCCCGGCAGGACCACTCACACCCCCACCCCGAACGACCGCCGACTTCCCGACAATATCGGGCCAGAAGGGAGCCCAAACCCTCCTGGCCACGGCGACCCCCTAACCCCACCCCGCACTACATTACGGGCAGGAGGGATCCCAGGCCCTCCTGCCCTCGACGCAAACCCCCCTCCCCCCCAAGAACCTCCGACCGCCCCCCAGCCGACCCGCGATCCCCCTGGCGACCCCCCCCCCCCCCTTCCCCGTACCTTTGGTAGTTGGGCCAGAAGGGAGCCCAAACCCTCCTGGCCACGGCGACCCCCTAACCCCACCCCACACTACATTACGGGCAGGAGGGATCCCAGGCCCTCCTGCCCTCGACGCAAACCCCCCTCCCCCCCAAGAACCTCCGACCGCCCCCCAGCCGACCCGCGATCCCCCTGGCGACCCCCACGACCCTCCCACCCCCCTTCCCAGTACCTTTAGTAGTTGGCCGGACAGACGGGAGCCAAACCCGCCTGTCCGGCAGGCAGCCAACGAAGGAATGAGGCCGGATTGGCCCATCCATCCTAAAGCTCCGCCTACTGGTGGGGCCTAAGGCGCGTGGGCCAATCAGAATAGGCCCTGGAGCCTTAGGTCCCACCTGGGGGCGCGGCCTGAGGCACATGGGCCCAACCCGACCATGTGCCTCAGGCCGCGCCCCCAGGTGGGACCTAAGGCTCCAGGGCCTATTCTGATTGGCCCACGCGCCTTAGGCCCCACCAGTAGGCGGAGCTTTAGGATGGATGGGCCAATCCGGCCTCATTCCTTCGTTGGCTGCCTGCCGGACAGGCGGGTTTGGCTCCCGTCTGTCCGGCCAACTACTAAAGGTACGGGGAAGGGGGGTGGGGGGGTCGTGGGGGTCGCCAGGGGGATCGCGGGTCGGCTGGGGGGCGGTCAGAGGTTCTTGCGGGGGAGGGGGGTTTGCGTCGAGGGCAGGAGGGCCTGGGATCCCTCCTGCCCGTAATGTAGTGCGGGGTGGGGTTAGGGGGTCGCCGTGGCCAGGAGGGTTTGGGCTCCCTTCTGGCCCAACTACCAAAGGTACGGGGAAGGGGGGTGGGGGGGTCGTGGGGGTCGCCAGGGGGATCGCGGGTCGGCTGGGGGGCGGTCGGAGGTTCTTGGGGGGGAGGGGGGTTTGCGTCGAGGGCAGGAGGGCCTGGGATCCCTCCTGCCCGTAATGTAGTGCGGGGTGGGGTTAGGGGGTCGCCGTGGCCAGGAGGGTTTGGGCTCCCTCCTGGCCCGATATTGTTGGGGAGTGGGCGGTCCTTCGGGGGGGGGGGGGAGGGATGTATCGGACGTCGGGGGGGGGCATCAGGCTTTCAGGATGGGGACAGACCTTCAAGGGGGGACAGTGCACAGAAGTCAGGGGGGGTGAACGGAGAGTCGGGACAGCGCACGGAAAGTCAGGGCGGGCGAAAGGAGCGTCGGGCAGCATGCGCGGTATACCCGTGAGCGCGGTATACCAAAGTTTTTGTACACATCAACGTGATTTCTGCGCGCTATACCCGTGTGCGCGTTTTATACGGGTGCGTGTTATTTGCGTGAAAATACGGTAAATGCATTGTCAAATAACTGTGTTTTTAGCAACTTCTTGAAATTTACACAATTAGCACAGAGTTGCAAGTTCCCTGTTAGTGCATTCTACATTTGTACTCCAGCTATTGAGAACATTGAAGCCCTCATCACAGCATAATGCACTCCTAATTCTCTAGTCATTGTCAATCTCATCCCACCTTTGGATCTCAACATTCTTCCTGGTCAATATATTTCCAGTAACGTTTGAAAATATACTGGGGCCAACTGATATAAAACTTGATGTACTATGGATAACACCTTTTATTGCACTCTGCTGTACCGGAAACCAGTATAACTGATATCTTTTTCACATGGACATCTTCGGAACAAAGTTTGAATTTGCATGCTGGTTAAATATGTTGGATCCACATCTCACGTTGGTTGCAACATCTCAGACATCTATACAGTTCTTGGATCTATATATTTTTAAAGAAGGGACTGAGTATCAGCACTTAACCAGCTAAGTGCTGACCCCACCCCCGAAAAGCCTACAAAATTAGCTGGTTTCGGCTTAGTATTAACTGGGCATTTTCCAGTTAAGTGCCACTGAACATGCTGAGTTATCTTCACACAAACAATTTAAATGGCCACATTTCAACCCCACCCATGCTCTGCATGTAGGGCCGTCATTAGGGGTTCAAACAGGGCAATTGACCTGGGCTCCCCACACTATAAGGATCCCCAAGATGCCTAATTCTGAAAGAGACCTACTTTAAATTTATGTCATGGATCTCAGCACACTTACCACCAGCCCTGTCTGTACAAACTATGCCTACAAGCGATAAATATACAAACAACATCTTCTCATTGTGGGTAATTGTACATACAGTGCATACACTGTGGAATAATTTTATAAAAAGCCTTTTTCACACATAAGACAGCCTTTACACATGGAAAACCTTTACAAAATTACCCCCTAAAAGCTTATGTGGCAGATCCACCAGACAGATGGACATCAAATACACAGTCTGTACATGGAAAACAACTGGTAACATTTATTCAAGCAATGCACTATTTAATATTTGAGCAGCTGGCCCACTAACCTGTTCCTGTGACTATCCAATCAAATAAAAGACTCCTCCTACTCTTGTGCCACCCAACCCTTTTAATGAGATGAGATTCCTTGGACAGAAGGGATGGCCTAATTTCCCTGGCTGCTTACTTCTCCCAGTCTTAGGTCATTCAGTAAAAGCAAGAACTCCATCAGTCCAACTTCTTCTTTTGGGAAGAAGTTCTGTCGTCAATCTGTATTCCTCCTTTTTGTCCTAGTCAGTAAATGTTCCTCTCTCCAGGAACAAAATTATTCAGATTTTTTCACAAGTTTCAAGTTTATTATGTACTTGATATCCTACCTATTATTATGGCTAGGCGGTTTACAATAGGTTGTAGCAAAATTAAAAATAGAGGGATTAAAAATAAAAACAACAGACTGGGACATAAGCATAAGAGCATATTGACTAGAGACACAAAGGGGGGGGGAGAGGAAATACAATATTTTAAAAAGGGATATGAAGGCCTTACACATTGGGAGGGGGTAAGGGTAAAGTACTGCACTACATAAGGATAGAAAATTCTTAGGGAACAAAGGCATCCTTAAATAGAAAGGTCTTTAGATCCGTCCTTTATATAGGTAAGATTGATTCATTCCTGACATGGCTTGGAAGCGCATTACACAAAGTAGGGGCTACAACAGAAAAGATTGTTTTACGTGTTGTGTCATAAAATATATGGCGAAGTGAAGGAATTTAAAGGTTTTTTTGGGGGGGAAGATCGTATTAGTTGTGCTGTTGTGTGAGGGATCAGTCTGTCGATGAAAGTTGGTGTGTTTTCTTCTTTTGCTTTAAAAACAAGAAGTAAGATTTTGAAGGAGATGCGTTGGGGTACGGGTAACGTGTTTCAAGAGAGGAGTAACATGTCATATTTTAGTCTTAAGGATGAGTTTAAATGCAGTGTTTTGTATTATCTGAAATTGCATCCTTCCTCCCTTAATCCCACTATCTTATAACTCTTCGAGTCCTGACTCTACCAGACCCACCCAAAGGTATAAATTAACCTTCCCCTCTCTACACGGTATTCGCTATGCAGGCAAACTGGGAAAATCCCTTCTCTTCAGAATCACAGGTCTTTGGAACGACCTTACTACCCCGCTGCGGAACCTGGGCTCCCTCCAATTATTCCGCAAGCAACTGAAAACCTGGCTTTTCACTAAAATGTAATTCTGTCCCCCCATTACTCTTCTCTTCTATATATAAGTTCATGTAAACCTTTTTTTTTCCTTCTCTTCCTATATTTTAAGTTCTTGTAAACCGTGCCAGAGCTCCACAACATCTGTGGAGATGATGCGGTATATAAACTTTAAGGTTTAGTTTAGTTTAGTCTGATTTTTTTTCCCCATCCCCCTCTCTTCTGGCTACCTACTTTCCTCGAGTCAATGTCTTCACTTGACACAAAGGGCTCCTTTTACTAAGGTGTGCTAGCATTTTTAGCACGCACTACACGGAAAATACTAGCACAAGCTCTATGGAGGCGTTAGCATGTAGCATGAGCGGCAATGTAGCGCACGCTAAAACCGCTAGCGTACCTTAGTAAAAGGAGCCCTAAGTCTATGTATAATTTTAACCTGGGACATTTGAACAAATTTTTTCACTTTATAGTAGGTGATGCTACTTTTCATTTTGTTGACTCTTAAAACCTTACATTGCCGGAAGAGATCTGCAGTCCAAAACAGAAAGGTTGGTTACAACAGAGCCTATCGATTAGGGGAGACACATAATCATTCTTTAACACTTGGTTCATTTCCTAACAAGGCTAATGACTAATTAGCTTCAGAAAGCAGCTGGAGAAGCTGCTGTTTTTTAAAAAAACACATTTGGGAGCAGACAATAACTTATTTAAATAGCCCAGATTACTATTTTCCTGTAAATATATGATTGTAAGATGGCTGAAATTGGTATTGTATCTGTACCATTTTGATGTTACTGCGTATTTATATTGGTTTCTGTATGTTTTTATTTGATATTACATTACATTGATGTCTTCTATCCCGCCAATACCTTTCAGTTCTAAGTGGTTTACACCAAGAAATTAGCCTGGGCATTCCCAGGGAGATTATAAGGTTTATAGCTATTAGTATATTATGTGTGATTTAATTGTGCCCTTTATGGATGGTATAGATAATATTTTAAATAAATAAGATTTCAAAGTTAGACCTGAGTGAAATGGTGTGGTGGTTGTTAGTACAATCTTCACTCGTAATATGTAGAAATAAAACAAAAATAAAGAAAAAAAATACCTTTTATATTGGGCCAACATAATGTAGTTTATGATTAACTTTCGAAGGTGACCCCTTCTTCCTCAGATCAGACCTACATTTTCTGTGGGTAGATTTTCTGTTGGAGTTCTTGCAGATATTTAAAAATATCTAAGCATTTTTCCTCCCCTAACTAAACCATGGTTTCAGGATCAGCTCCTCATTGTATATCTGCAAGTTCCCGCATTATGGAATAATGCAAAGAGTGAGGGAGGGGAATTTTCAGATAGCCTAAATGTGGTTAAATGCTTTGGTCCTGACCTAATTCATTTTGAAAATTTCCCTTATGTGATTTTTCTATCCAAACCCAGCTGTGGCTTGGCAGAGCTCTGTCCCTCCCTCTTCCCAGGGGCCCTATGACGTGAGGTCTGTTTCTTCTTTTATTCCAACAAATTTATTTTATTCTGTTCTCCCCGGGGCTTGGTTGTTGTGTTCTCTGTCCTCTCTTATGATTATAGGTTCTGCAGACCATTTTACATATTACCACCACATTGCAGTGTTTCAGGACTGTGTTTTCAAGTCGGATGTAAACTGTCTGTAGGTGATGAAGACAAAAACAGCGATGGGATTTGGAAAAGCCATGGGCTACCCACACAGGATCCCTAAGTGGCAAGAGGATGGAAACCAGGCATTGAAGGCTTCAGCTAAGAAATCAGTGGAAATTACTTTCTGCATTTCTAAACTTATAGAGAGGTAATTACCATCATATAATGAAGCAAAAAAATGAGAGGCTAATGATCTGCAAGAAAGCAGAAGCAGGAGATTATAGCAGATCAGATATAGCAAGAGGAACAATGTTCTCACTATTTATTTGTGAGATCGTTAAACTGTTTTCCTTTAGTACAGTGTCTCGCAAACTTTTTGGAGACGCAGCATACTAAACTCAGGGCCACATTTGGAGGGTGAAGACGTCGATGTGATGACATCATGCACATGCGTGATGTCATCACATTGACATCCATGTATGCTCGGAGGCCCTCCAGACGGGGTCATGAGCTTGCTATTACTATGCCAAGGGGGTGGGGGGGTGAGAGGAGAGGTGCTGGAACCAGCTGACTGCCTTTAGGACGTGCCTTTCATTGCGAGAGGCATGTCCTGTAGGCAAGTCAGCTGGCATCAGCACCTCTCCTTGCCAGCTTCTTGCAGCACACCCGGAATGTTGCCGCTGCACACAGTGTGTGATACACTGTTCCTGTTGATAAAAATCATATAACAAAAGGAGAGAGGGGGGATAATCTGTTCAAAGCAGCAATTACAACTTTGACCACCATTCTGGGCAGAATTAATCTGCTGTCATCTGGGACAGTGGCTCTTAAACCTCTCCCGGGGGACCCCCAGCAATTCAGGTTTTCAAGATATCCCTAATGAATATGCATCAATACAAAGATGCTAAAAATGTTGCTTATATATAATTTCTTATAACTTTTTTAATAAATATGTTATCAATTCAACACTCATAAATTATTCAAATCATCATATCATAAACCACAACCCACACAATCACAATACGAACCCTCCCCACACACTTGTAAAAACCAACTGACTAAAGTTTATCAGTTTTTTGATGATGCAATGTTCAAACTCCGATCTACATACTGCCCAAAGGCAAATCCATTTTCCCTTGTTCTTCCGTTTAACCACTCCAAGTTTAAAATATCCATGAGCCAGTATTTCAAAGCTTTTTTCTCAAAGTATTATCAGCCATGCTCAACACAAGGAGCTGTGACAAGAGGCAGTTCTCACTGCCTACTTAATACCAATGTATTGCAGCAAAACAGGAAAGGATTTCCAAACCAGGTACATTGAGTGGGATCGACCAAACAGAACACTCACTACCTGATTCAATTGAATTAAATTAAAATATAAAAATAGATAAATTAAAATATAAAAACATGCAAATTAGTATAAAATATAAAAACAAACATATATTACAGTAAATGAGCAGTTTCCAGCTACATAGTATTCTATACGCCGACGTGTACTTTTGGGAGTGAGTATTCCCACAGGTGGGAGGAACACTTCCCTGCATACAAGTCATGGCAAAAGTGTGCGACCAAGCATTTTGCAACTGTACCACACTGGGTTTTTGATTACTAATACTGTTTTGGGCTGGATTTTGATTTTATTGGCCAGCTCAAAAACAGAAGTTGCCTGCTTAAAATATCATAGATTGGCTCTCTTTCTAACACAAGTTCAAGCAGTGGACAGCTGACCAATCAGAGTGAATTAAACTTTCAGATAAAAGCACTTTCCCTCAGTTCTATAGTTTCTGTATACAGTACATGTAAGAACACCTTTAAATCAGTGAAACAAGCACCAAAGGTCATTTTGGGGGGGTGCAGTATTAGGATCTGACTGAGTTAGGACTGTGAATTTTGCCAAAGAATTCCACAATCAACAGAACTATTTGAATGCGTTGAAAGAGAAACTTTATGCTAATTTACAATATAATCTATTTCCACCAGGATGGTGCCCTGTGCCATGGAACAAAAGCTGTTAAGACATGGTTGGCTCGCGAACAGATACAACTGATAAAACTTTGGCTGGGCAATAGTCCAAATGTGAACAATATTGAAAATGTGTTGACTGTAATGAAGCAGAAAGTAGCTAAATGTTACTAAATCTAGCCACTTTCTGCTTTATTATAGTTCACACATTTTTTGAGAAAGACGTCCAGAAATCCAGTAGAGAAAATGTTTTTGTGGATCCTTCACAGTTGGAGAGTTTTTTTGAAAGATAAACCTTTGCAGAAAGTTTTAGATACTGACTTAGTGGTTAAAGATAATTAGTTAACTTCCTAATAATCACAGCTCTTGATTATATTATGTCTTACTGTGCAATAATAAACCATAAATAATTCTCCATGCACTGTTTTTTTTAAAAAAAAATTTTTGTTTTTATGTGAAATGCTCAGACCCTACACCCCGTGATTAGTGATAAACTCACAACTGGGGTTCATAAGGGGACCATCATGGCAATCACCGTCCCCATACACCTACCAATCCATATAACATCAATTCAGAATTAGCTGCCTAGCGTCAAACATAATTATGAAGAATAAATCTTCAATGACTTATCTGAATATGGAGGTGGTGTTGATTATTATGAGCCCCAGATCACTTTAAAATGATTACTTCATTCATTATCTTCTATAAAAATTGTGCTGATATCCCGTCCCCCCGACTCGAGTTTCACATCTTCATCAGGGAAGGACACTGAATTAGCTCTCCTAAACGAATGAGCAACTGGAACAGGACAATTGCTCATTCATTTAGGAGAGCTAATTCAGTGTCCTTCCCTGATGAAGATGTGAAACTCGAGTCGGGGGGACGGGATATCAGCACAATTTTTATAGAAGATAATGAATGAAGTAATCGTTTTAAAGTGATCTGGGGCTCATAATAATCAACACCACCTCCATATTCAGATAAGTCATTGAAGATTTATTCTTCATAATTATGTTTATTTGACGCTAGGCAGCTAATTCTGAATTGATGTTATATGGATTGGTAGGTGTATGGGGACGGTGATTGCCATGATGGTCCCCTTATGAACCCCAGTTGTGAGTTTATCACTAATCACGGGGTGTAGGGTCTGAGCATTTCACATAAAACAAAAAAAAATTTTTTTTTAAAAACAGTGCATGGAGAATTATTTATGGTTTATTATTGCACAGTAAGACATAATATAATCAAGAGCTGTGATTATTAGGAAGTTAATTGAACACAATCACAGAGGAACATTAATTATCTCCCTATTAGTACATTAAAGATAATTAGTGACATTTAGAGATAGGCCTTATTTTGCCTGCTTGTGATAAATAATTTGAGTAACTTTGTTTAAAAGCTCAATTATAGCATAAAGTGGCCAATAATGTGGGCTGGAATATATAAAAAGTTTTACTTTAAATTTGTTGTTAAATCTGTTAATTTTCCTGAATTTTGTTATTTGTGTAATAAATATTAATAAATTATATATATATAAAAAAAGAAAGTAGCCATACACAGTCCAACATCTGAAGCAGACTTAACACACTGGATCAAAGCTGCTTGTACTCAGGAAATCACTCCAGAATCCTACAGAAAACTGACCAGATCAATGTGAGAATACATAAAGACAGTTATTAAGGACAAAGGACATCTAGCGCAGTGTCTCGCAAACTTTTTCACCTTGGCACAGTAAACTCTGGGCCACATCTATTGGGCCTCCAAGCATGCGTAGTCGTCAACCGATTTTGTCACACGCGTGTGCATAATGGCATCACATCGACATCCGCGCATGCTCAGAGGAACCTCTTTATGTGGCCCAGACTTGGGGGGCCTTCCAAAACCTTCATTCTGCAGCATCCAGTTTTTACAGAATGAAGACTTCCAGGGCACGCCAATGGCAGCAAGCTTACTCATTGCTGCTGCCCGAAGATTTAAAATGGAAGGAAGTGTGTGTGTGTGGGAGGGGGAGGGGGGCAGGTGAGCCATCTCTTTTGATGGACTACCAATGTAAATTTAAAAGACATCAACAACATCTTTTCTCACATCAGGCAGCATTATGGGGTAAAGATCTGGAACAATTGCTTACGCCTACTACTTATGGGGAATTTAGGAAACGCCTAAAAACATATCTGTTCCTGAAGTATTTAGGCAATTAACCTGCACAATCTTATTCCACAATAACTGATCCCTAGCGATGTTAATCACTAGCTTTTAACTTTGTTAATTCCACTCAATTTGTAGCATTTTTTAATCATTGTAAACCCCATAGAACTTCACAGTCCTGCGGTATATAAACTGCTATTATTATTATTATCTTTGAGGGGACCATGGCCCCTGCGGCCATTTCTGTTCTGACATCCATGCCTGTACCAAAGTCAAATCGCTCATCGGGTAACATATAAACTATGTCTGCTCACATTTAAATCCCTTCTTTTTAAAACTCCGGCTTTCATTTACAAGTTACTAATTCCATATACTTCCAATAGAACATTAAGATCCGCTGAACAGCATTTGCTGATGATTCCTTCCCTTAGAATTATTAATACTAGACGACAATTGATCTTTTCAGTCACGGCCCCCCAAACTTGGAATTCTCTCCCTAGCCACTTAAGGGAAGAACCCAATATAGAAAAATTCAAGGGTAAACTAAAGAGCTTTCTCTTTAAAGATGCCTTTGTAAATTAATCATTTAGTCTTCTAACTAATTTTATTTTTTCTCTATAATTTTATTGAAGTAATTTTTATCTTCCCTCTCCTTATGTATCTCCCTTATTTGTTTCTATAACTTTTAAACAAATTGTAACTCTTATCCATCTCCTCCCTTATGTTCCTAGTTTCGTTAAATTTGTCAATAGTCTCGTTAGTCTTAGTTTTGTTATTTACTGTATTATTCCCCTTATTTTGTAATTTTATTATTATGTACATCGCTTAGAATTTAGATTAAGCGATTAATCAAATTATTATTAAACTTGAAACTTGAAACTTGAGTGGAATTTTAGAAAGGATGTCCTGCTCAGAATATGGACTCTCAAGTATGAACATCAGATATAGACGTCCATGTCTCATGTATTTTAGAACACCTGCTGGCATACAGCCTGTTCTAGAATACATGACAAATGGACATCCAATTGCTGGCTACATCCAGTATGAACCTCCATTGAACAAACTGAAATGTCCAAGCTATGAATGGGGCAAAACAAGGGAAATGGATGTCTTTGTGGCAGCAGAGAAATACCCGTACTATAAAATGGCAACAAAACTGCCTATCTGAAGAAGCCTGCTAAGAACCAGGGCAGAGATCCAAAGGTTGCTGATTCATGTACCACTACAGCTTTTTGTATTTTCTTTTTTAAATTGTGCACCCTCCAAGGACAGCAAAATATCTACTGTGACTTTCCTTACTTCATTCAGTAGATATTCGCCCAATGGGAGCAACTTTCTGTAAGACACACCAAATACCAGGTCTAAATACCAGTGTCCATTTTTGAACTTGGATGTCCCAGCCCTTTCTGCAATCTGAACTGGATGTCCATCTTTTGGCCCCTCTCTAGTCCCATCCACAACATGCCAAGACCACCCCCTTGCCATGTGGACATATAGCAGTTATAGACGTCCATATTCTGGCTTTATAGAATCGGTATTTGGATACCCATGCAATATGAGTGTCTGTATGCTGGTTTTCAGATGTTTAAAACATGACCAGAGCTTCTAAAATACTGTAAGCACCAAGGCTCTCAGCTCTACAAGAGCAGTGAAAGTATGGGAAGCTGATGTTGACTGCCAGCTTTTCACTATGCAATAGGAGCACTTCTTGGCTTCCCTGAATCTCAGTTTCTCTATTGGCCTCCATAACACAATCTTTGTTCTCTAACCAAGCTGAAGTAAGCAATGCTTACTGCAGCTTAAAAGGGCTTACTGCAGGGTGTGCTTAGGCATCCCATGGTACAATCCTAATGTGTACACACCACTCACATGTTAAAAAAATACATTTTAATTTTTTTGGCCGAGGGGACATGTTTGCAGCACACTAAGGAGCTGATTCTATAAATGGTGCCTAGGAAAATGGCATCAGCCATGTCAATCACATTTAGGCACCGTTTACAGAATCGTAGCTAGCTATGTAAAAACTTATGTAAAAACTTAGGGCCTCTTCTATTAAACTGCGCTAGCAGTTTCTAGTGCGGGGAGCCACGCTAAATGGTCTGCGCTGCTCCCGACGCCGTGCTAAACACTCTGCGCTAAAAACTACTAGCGCGGTTTAATAGAAGAGGGGGTTAGTCACCTGAAATGTAGGCCAGGGTTTTAAAGGCCTACTTTTCAGGTGCCTAACTTTTTAGAGAATCACACTTAGCAACACACTTATAGGCCAAGAAAACCCGGGCCTAAATGGCAGTGCACCTAAGGACTCAATGCCTACCAGCGCCTAAAAATACTTACGTACCACTAGGCCTGATTCTGTAAACGGTGCCTATCGGTTGATTGACAACTGTGCCAAACAGCGCCTAGGACTTAGACACTATTTATAGAATCAGGCCCTGATTCTGTATAGGACACCCGGGAGAGGTGTCCTATTCAGAATCGGGCCTACACTAAACCCCGATTCTGTAACCGGCGTCCATGTTACAAACGCTGGTTAGAGAATCGGGTTAGATTAGACACGGCCCGCTACACTTATCGCAGCAAGGGATCTCTCTGCCGCTATAAGTATAGCGGGCCACGGCCGCCAGTCCGATTGACGGCAGGAGAGTGCTCAAACCCTCCTGCCAGAAGATGCCCCCCCCCGACACTACCGACCGCCCCCCCCGACACTACCGATCGCTGGCAGGAGGGTGCCCAAACCCTCCTGCCAGAAGATGCCCCCCCCCCAACACTACCGATCGCTGGCAGGAGGGTGCCCAATCCCTCCTGCCTTAAGACGCACCCTCCCCCCTGCGCTAACAGCCCCCAAACCTCCACCCCACCAAACTAACCTTTTCTTTTGGCCAGACGGATCTTGCCTGTCCAGCCGGCAGGCCCGCCTCGTCGAAATGAGGCGGGACCGCCCCTTCCCAGCCCATCCCGCCAAAGCCTAAGGCCTGATTGGCCCAGGCTCTAGAAGCCTGGACCAATCAGGCCTAAGGCATAGCGGGTCCGCCAATCCCCACTAAGTCTAAGGCCTGATTGGCCCAGGCGCCTAGAGCCTACTTACAATGTAGACCAGCATTTTGTTGGCCTACATTGTAAGCATCTCTTCCTCTACTAGGGAGACGCGTAGGGCTGCCTAGGTTCGCCTAAGGCCCTTAGGCGTCTTGCGGGCCTCCCTAGGCTCCCGGAGGCGCCTTCAATATAGGCGGCCTGCCTGGGGAGCATTTTTTTAAAAAACGTGCATCCCGATTGGCTGATTAGACAGCTGTAGGACGCCTACAGCTGCCTAAAATCGGGACGCACTTTGTAGAATCAGGGCCTCAGTGCCTAAGGGCCCACGCTAATCGGTTAGTATGCGGCAATGTAGCTGCACTAACTGATTAGCACAGTACACACCTACTCTTCAATCCTGATCTTCCCCAGTAACAAAATATACTTATTTTTTTGCATCTAGGTAGCATGCGCACATTGGATGCCTGAGCACGCTCCACTTTATGCTGCTGTAGGCACACATTAGTGTTTATCGAAGCTTAGCAAAAAGGTTCCCAAGGCCTAGATTCTCTAAATGACGCCAGTTTTTTAGATGCTGGTAGGGCATCTGTGCTCAGGGAAAAACACCGTTTCAATGCTGATTTTTACTGATTTTCAAAGCACCCACTGGTGTCTAAAAAATCGGCACCGGAATTGCGCCTCCTCAGGTACTTTACGATGCCTAATGCAACTGTTGGCGTGGCTAACACTAGAAGTGGTGTTAGGAGGTGTAAAGAGCCTACAGAGGTGTGATTCATATCAAAGGTAGGCCTAGAAAACCCTGGCCTACATTCCCGGCACCTACCTTTGCATAATTTTCTAACTGTCACCATCACATGATTCAAAAATATATATAAACTGACCTCTCATTCAAGCAGGTAACCTAAACATGGATTGTGGTCAACAAATTGTTAGTCACTCAGAGACGTGAAACTCTACAAGGAGGGAACGCTCCCCCCCCTAGAGAGGAACCAGAGTTTGCCTTCCAGTCATTGCAACTGTTTTAATGCTGGTCACGCTCCATGTTAGATTCCAAGTAAATAAATAAATAAAGGTTACAGTCTTGCAATCTTCTGAGTGCTTGCTTTCTTTTTGTCTTGTTTCTTTTATACAAACATCACTCTATGAGCTATAGAGATTTTAAAACTTAGCTTCAACTTGACTTTATAACAGGTGAGGGGTCTCTACGTGGCCCCGTTTCGATTCCTTCCTCAGGAGACCCGAAACATGACTTGTGGTGAAAATCAGTGATTCAAAACTTATATGTTTTTAAACTCCGTGATGAAACTATATCGCCGGAGAGACGCTGTCAGTGTGTACAAAACTCTTTGCAACTGCCAGCTTTGCAACCATCACATGATTGGCATCTGATTGTCAGCCACTTTTAAGGTGGCTGCTTATGGTGCTGGTCAGAGAATCCAGGCCTAAGGGCTAGATTCACCACGCAAAACGACCGTGTACCGATTGGTTTGTGACCCCTTTGCGACCCAATTTTACTCTGGCCCAATTCACTTACCTCTCTGCCTTTCCGATTCCGATCCATGCATGCAAATGAGGGGAACAGCATGCAAAGTAGGCAGGGACGCAATTCACTAAAGAAATCTTGCAAACCGACTGGGTTGGCCGATCAACACAGGCAGTGATTTCTGGGGACCAGTCGCAAACGTCCTTTCCGACTCTCCAGCTCCATTGCCGCCCTTCTCTCTGCACGTCCTGCTCTCTGCTGCCCCAACAAAAATATTTATCTCTCTGCCACACTCTCAACTCTCTGCTCCATCTTGCTCTGCTCTGGGCTGCCCCGACTCTGGATCTCTGCCGCCTTCCCTGCAATGCGAGCCCACAGGGTTTAAAGCAGGGCTGCACTATGGCATGTTCCAGAATATGCCGCAGTGCAGCCCCGCTTTAAACCCATGGAAGGCGGCACAAAGGAGGAGAGAGGGCGGGTTAAAAAACAGAGAGGCAGTCTCTCCAGGGCTGTGCTCTTTTTCATTTATCTTTGGGAGCCCTGTCCTTTCTCCAGCTCGGGGAGTTATCTGCAAGTGGCTGGATTTCAAACTCCTGGACTGAGACATTTAGGAGGCTGCGCTCTGGCTGATTGCAGCCTCCCTCCTTGCCTCCCTCCCTCCCTGCAGTCTTTTTGTGCAGAGAGAGCATGCGCAGACCATCGACAAGGCAAAGAGATGGTCTGTGCATGCGTCGGAATCGCACACTAGCAATCCATGCGGTCGGAGGGGGGGGGGGCGTTCTTCTGATTGCCCTCATTTTAATTTTTTGTTTTTGTGAATTGGTCAGGCCTGCAGGGATCAGCCACGGATTGGGCAAGGAAGTCAGGTTAGTGAATCTAGCCCTATGTCACAAGGATCCAGAGAGGTAATCAAATCCTGCTCCCTTAGTTCTTAGCTCACTGCTCTAACCATTAGGCTACTCCACAGTGAAAACTGCCAAGGCTGACAGAGAAAACTCTAACTGTTGGTTAGGTAACCTGGAAAAAATGTACACTGTAACATGTGATTTTCTTTTGTGGTAATCTGCCATGGAAAGGTGAACAGCAATAGCAGCACCATATCAAATCTGCATGTGCTTCTCATCAATAAGATTATTGTGTTCAAATTTCTTGGGGTCAGATTCAGCTTGATAAGCAATAAACAAGTCTACTCGGTGTGTTACTTTTTTAGTGTTAAAATAAATATTAAACAACTGGAGAGACAATTCTGCTCTGAATGTTCACATATGGTGGTAGTATGTACATCAAGTCCATCAGCAAGAAAAAAGTATCATTGGACAGAAAGTTTATGATGGAGCCCATATTACTGGTGTTAATATACGAGGGGCTGCTGGAAAGTTCTCAGCCCAAACAAGAAGCAAACGATGTGCGGCCATGAAACCTACAAGTTATTCCACATTTTTTGACACTTTTCGTTTCATTTCATATCATTGAAATGAAAAGTGTCAAGAAAAGTGTGGAATAACTTGTAAGTTTCATGGCTCCACATCATTCTCTTCTTGCTTGGGCTGAGAACTTTTCAGCAGCCCCTCATATTGTGATGTCATAATGCCTCTTCCCACCAATGTCTAAGAGCCAAGCTCATCAGTGATGTCACAATGGCTTTCTTTCCCTATACTTGTGCCCATTTAGTAGATGCATTTGACTCATTGAAATGAAAAGTGTCAAGAAAAGTGTGGAATAACTTGTAAGTTTCATGGCTCCACATCATTCTCTTCTTGCTTGGGCTGAGAACTTTTCAGCAGCCCCTCATATTGTGATGTCATAATGCCTCTTCCCACCAATGTCTAAGAGCCAAGCTCATCAGTGATGTCACAATGGCTTTCTTTCCATATACTTGTGCCCATTTACTAGATGCATTTGACTCATTGAAATGAAAAGTGTGGAATAACTTGTAGGTTTCATGACTCCACATCATTCTCTTCTTGGTTGGGCTAAGAACTTTCCAGCGGCCCCTTGTAGGAAACGTCTTCTACAGCTGAGACTTGTAAATGTTTTCATTAAGGTATTAAGTTCAAAAACACAATTGGCAATACATTTTTTTTCTCCTAGTACAAAATGGGCCAAAGGGTATAGGACCCAGATAAATATTGATAATAATATCTGGAATAATATTACTAATAGGATATCAGTACAGGTTGCGTTCACTATTCAGAATGGGGTTTAGCCCCGGGCAGGATCTCATAGGTGACAAGCACCAGACACATGATCTACTTAAGACCTGCCCCGTACATCATTACGTCCAATATTTGAAATTTACTAAACTAACAAAATGTATATATCTATATAACTTTAGAATAAGATTCCATATAAAATCTTTCTCCAAGAATTTAGTTCATTGAAATAATTTTTTCCTCACAGGGTCCAGATATAAACTCTTTTTTTTCACAGGGTTCAGGTGTGCTTTTTTTCTGCAAAGCCATTGGGTCCAAGCGCTTCTTCTTCCTCTCTGGAGATTCAGCTTCAATAAATGGAGTACCTACTCCCTAACTTTAAAAAAAAACTATAGGAAGCAAAACCCTATGACACCCTGAAATTTATATTTGTTTCTTTACTTTTGACTAGCTACGCAGAGAAAAAAAATGGATAATTAAAATTTCCCTAAGCTTTTTCCCACCCACAATGTAGCCTAATCTATAGGCTTATCTCCAAGGTTATTAATCAAATGGTTATCTAAACCAAAATATTTTAGTGACAGAATTTACTCCAATTCACAACTGGTTTTTATAAACACCTAGAACTCATCAATAAATGTTTTCTCAGCACTACTTCTTACAGCGTCAAAAAGATACTTTCTATCTTGTTTTCTTAATGTTAACCAGGACAAAATTAATTTAACTGTTATTACATTCCATTTAAATACAAGAGCTCTGCACCTCAACACAAAAGTGACAGAGAATCACTGTATGAAATAATCAAACACAGCCCTTGCCACAAAGATAGGCCAGACTTGAACTTAGTTAACATTAGTCAAAATATCCGCTATAAAATTTTAAAAAAAATCTTTTTCTATTCTCAGGCAAGCAAGACTAACCTGTCTTCCAGACTAATAACCACCCAATTGTTCTCCCTGGCAGTTTTAGAATCCTCCCCAGCACTACTGACTTCTACATGAGGTCATCAGATCTGTTGCTGACATCAGCAGTCTAGAATTCCATCAATCAGTCATGCGAACACAGCATTATCTTTGCTGGACAACAACAAGAACAAAAAAACTTTTAACTTTAAAATATTAAAAAAAAAAAAAAACCTCTGTCAGGTCTCTCCTGCCCTGGGTCAACTATAACTTATTTATTTTGTAACCCATGGTTACACTAATACAAAAGTCTATAAACCCTTGGCCTAAAAACAGACCAGGTGAAGAAAAGAATGCAAAATGTTTTAATCATCCAGTAAAAATTCATCCAAAATTCATCCAAAATTTCAAATGTTAATCAAATTAATCAACAGTTCATCAAAAATTTCATTACATGAAAAGACAATTGTTATAAAAACATAGAAAAAGTCATTGAAAAAAATGTCCATTATCAGGATTTACTTAGCTAGATTGCATCAAAGTTTGTATCACCACTCGACAGAGCCCATTTTGGTGTCTTCATCAGGAGCGGAGATTAAAGTGCTCCACTTTTTTAACTGGGATAATTAAATTTGGTAGGATTGCACCCTGAAACAATGACATATTTGCAACCATGGCTATTGTTGGCTAGCAAATCCTGTTATTTCACAAAACTAAGTAAAAGTTAAATCATTATTTACGAGCACTATAAATATTTTGGCTAATATTTTGCCTATGACAATGCAAGTGAGTCTTGATTGATTCCCCATGTGAAACGAGTAGCTATCAAGGTCTGGTGAACTTCATTGAGATGTTTGAATATTTGTGAGAGTGTTGGAATATTATTTGTTGTGAATTTATGCCCCCACTGTTTGACCTATTTAAACTGATAAATCAAAAGGGTATGCTTTTTTATATTGTTTTCAGCAGATGTCTACAAAAGCATGCACTTGCCAATAGCACACATATTTGTTAAGCAAGTAACTGCTCAGTCCAATAGATCTTACACATTTATCTACCAAGATCAAAAAAATGATCATCGGAAATGTATTGTAAGAAAAAGTTAATTTGGTAACTCTTCACAAATTGTATAGTATCTGAAGCAAAAGATCAAAAGTAGGAATAGGAACCCTTTGCTTTTGATGATTACGAAGAAAATGGGTTCCAACAAATTAGACATTCTATGAAATTTTTGACGTCACCAATCACTTACCATATGTTGCTCTTTGGTAGAGATCCATTACAATAGCATTTCATTTCACCTGTTTTCCTGTCATTTATCAAGCAAGCTTTTTCTTCTATTCTATGTTTAGAGGAAAGCTTTTGAGAGATCATGCCCATTACGATTTTGCATTTTTTACATAGAATCTCAGAGCTGAGAACTTAGCCATATGAAATTAATGCCTTCTACCAAAAGGGGATCCAAGTTTCCAAGATTTAGATTTGATATATTGCCCTAGAGGGGCCTTTCAGGGCAGTTCACATACAAAATAATCCAGGTTGGCTCTGTTTCACAGAGAAATTAGCACTGTTACTGTCCTAAAAGTTAGAAACCTTTAAAAATGTCAGATTAGCATTTTCTTAAGAAGCACACAGGGAAATGCATAAATTATAGAAGTCTATCTATTTATGCTAGTATTCTATAAATGAATCTTGGCATCTACTTTTCTGTATAGAATAGGCTTAAAATGGTAGGCCTCTAGAGTGGTCCCAAAGTGAATTACTCACCATGTGCTAATCAAGACAACATGAAAGGCAGAGCTTCTCCACTGCATTCCCCTCTCCCACCCATCTACCTCTTATGCTTACATTACTGTACCCTAGTCAACAGTCATTGGCTTTTTAATTGGGCTTTTTTTCATCCTTGTTGTCAGCACCAGTAATTGAGAAGCATTGCTGGGCATACCACTGTGGTTTGTGTCTTGATCATGGCTGGATAGATTCAGCTTCAGCAGTTGGAGAACAAGACCAGTGTCAGGCAGACTTCTACAGTCTGTGCCCTGAAAATGGACAATATTCTTTGGAAACAAACTGCATACTTATTGATTAAAGACTTGGCATTTTGTGCATCTTCTCTGCAGTTCTCTTTTTGTTTGCTGTTTGACATGTTACGGCAGTTCTGTTGGTTTTTTCTGCTTAAGGTTGGCACTATACCACTTACACTGCACAACAATTTTTTGGTTAAGTCTTGATTCCTGAAAAGTTTTTGGTGATTATGACAGGTACCAACTTGGTATGCTCAAATATGGTTTTGGTTTTACTGCATCACGTAAGAACTATGAGAAATAGACATTTTTATGTTTACTGACAATAAAATATATAGTCAAGTTTACGTTTCGCACAAGCGACTAAATGAAACAGAATTAAAAGTGTTTTGCTCCCGAGTTTCTTTTATATTCAGTGTCTGGTGCATCACGTTGTAGCATCCAACAATAGTCGGCAAGCATTGACGGATTCCAATTGCCCTGGTATCGTTTCTCCATCGTAGCTATGTCTTGATGAAACCTTTCACCGTGCTCGTCACTCACAGCACCGAGATTTGCGGGGAAGAAGTCCAAGTGTGAATGGAGGAAATGAATCTTGAGTGACATATTGCACTTCATTCTCTTGTATGCTTTGAGAAGTTTGTCTACCAGCTGAATGTAGTTTGGGGCTCTGTAATTGCCCAGAAAATTGTCAACAACGTCTTTCAAGGCTTTCCAGCCAATTTTTTCCGGCCCAACTAACAGATCTTCAAATCGCTTGTCACTCATAACATGTCTGATCTGGGGGCCAACAAAAATACCCTCTTTGATCTTGGCATCAGTTATTCTTGGGAACATCTGTCTTAAATAACGAAAACCTTCCCCTTCCTTGTTCATTGCTTTCACAAAATTCTTCATGAGTCCCAGTTTAATGTGAAGAGTAGGCAAAAATATCTTTGTCGGGTCAACAAGCGATTCATGTGCTACATTTTTCTGTCCTGGAACTAACTTTTTACGGAGTGGCCAGTTCTTTCTAGAATAGTGCGACTCTCTGTCTCGGCTGTCCCATTCGCAGATGAAACAGCAGTACTTTGTATAGCCAAGCTGCAGTCCTAGTAACAGAGCAACGACTTTGAGGTCTCCACAGATATTCCAGTTATACCTGGTATACTGGACATACTTTAGTAACATTTCCATATTCTCATATGTTTCTTTCATATGTGCTGCATAGCCAACAGGTACTGAAGGATAAACGTTGCCATTGTGCAACAGAACAGCTTTCAGGCTTAACATTGACGAATCAATGAAAAGACGCCACTCTTCCGGGTTGTGATCACAACCAAAGACCGAGAACAATCCTTCAATGTCACAACAGAAACAGAGACTGTCGACTTGTGCAAAAAATTTGGTTATATCATGATGCCGGTCTCGAAACACAGAAATTTTCGTACCTGGTGATAGCAAACACCATTCCTGCAGTCTCGAACCTAGCAGCTCAGCTTTTGCTTTTGACAGACCCAAATCTCTGACCAAATCGTTCAATTCGGACTGTGTTATCAGATGTGGATCGCCTGATGAGGATGGTTCAAAATCCGGGTCAATGTCACTGTTAGAACCCTGCACTGCAGTTTCTTCATCTGGTTCGTCTAAGGTCCAATCCTCTGGTGGTTTCGGAACTGGAAGACTGTCATCATGTGGCATGGGTCTCATTGCTGAAGGCAGATTAGGATATTCAATTGACTTCTTGTTTTTGGCAGAGAAACCAGACACATTAGTCAAACAGAAATAACAGTCCGTCACATGGTCTTTCTGTTCTCGCCATATCATCGGAACAGCAAATGGCATCGTCTTTCGAGTACCTCTGAGCCAGGCTCTCAGACTAACAGCACATGTCGCACAGCAAATGTGAGGCGCCCATTGCTTGTCTTGATCACCTATTTTGCAGCCAAAATACAGATGATAGGCTTTCTTTACAAGGGCAGTCATCGAACGTCTCTGAGGCGTAAGTGTATATTCCCCACAGATATAGCAGAATGTGTCGCGGCTGTTACGACACCGACGAGACATATTGCCCGACACCAAAACGTCTATAGCATCAAGCTTACTTACTGTTATATTGCTACAGCTACTATACTACTATACTTTACTATACTGATACTATATACACACACGGACTATCTATATTAACCAAATGAGCAGGATCGGTGTATGGAAGCCACCATTATAGCATGGTGAGACAGCGCAAGCTCGTTCAGACCTGCCCAGACATGCCCAGGATGTCATCTTCCATAAAACAGCTTCCAACCTGGCTAGATTTTATGCATGGACATACCCAGGCGGCACAAACCGTTGTTGATAAGACACTTATGGGAGAAAAAAATTGTTTGCATCCAAATATAAGAAAAAATCACGACAAAATTGAAGATTTCTCTGAAATGGTACGTGATGGGTAATTTTTGATGTAATATTCATGATCAGCACCCAAAATTCTATAAGAAACACCCAGCAGTGTTCAGGAAGCAAAAACTTTGTTGTGCAGTGTTATTACTTCTACATACCTCATTTCATTTTAGTTTTACTAAGGCAAAGGCAAGATGAATGCTGACCCCATCCCAATAATAATTACATGCGTATTTCCCTTTGTAAGGTTTAAGGGTTGGTGAGGTTCTTAGGGGGTGGAGGGGGGGTGGGGGGGGTGCCCCTTCTAATCTTCAGGCTGTGTCTACGTTCCATAAAATTTCCTGTTTTGCAGTTTTATAATGTTTGCATTAGGTGTTTGAATAAAGTTGGCTTTTTTTGACTGTAGTTTTTAGTGTAATATTTTCTTGAGCAGAACAGACTGCTGGAGGGAGTTCCCACACCCTCTCTTTTCTTCTGTTTCCTGTTGTCATAGATCTACCTGGCTTTTCTATTAACTGAGCATGACAGGAAGCTACCGGGCAGGTAGCCCAAAGGGGAGGGAACAAGTTTTAGTAACCCTGCAGCAGAAGCTTTCAGACATATAAGAACCGGTCAAATCTGATGGAGTTCATTTTAAAAGAATTGCAGGGCCCAGCTCCTAAGTATTTCCATAAGAGAAAAGAAAAATGTAAAATGTTTTTCCTTCAATAGAAAAGAGGAGGTGTGTGGGCAAATAGTAAACTGCCCACATATATTTTTCTCTGAGCAGCAGAAAATCCATTTGGGATAGAGGTCCAAGGAAGACAAAGAAGTTCTTTATATCACAGTAACTGAGGACTGGGACTGAAGGCAGAGTAGAACCAAATAATAGGCTCCAAATAATTTTTTCAGGCCTTCCTACTACATTTTGGACTTTTAAAAAACACCAAATAGCAATCAAATATCCCTGTTTCTATGCATTTAGAAGAGCAAATCACATTCAAAAATGATTAAAAAAAGAAAGTAAACAAACTGAAACTTTTGAAAAAATATATTGTGTTGGAAATGAGATCTTGTATCATTTTCTAATGTATGTAGATCCCCCGTCAACAGTCTCTTAGACACCAGAGAAGCAGCATTTTTTAACAAAATCAACATTTTTACTCCTCCCTTAGTAGATCTGGCCTAATCGTCGGTGTCTATAAGTATGCAGCTACCATTTTGCAAAGAGAAATGAAGCAATCACAGCTCTGAGTGAAGATGGAATTTACCTGAGAAGTGGTTAGAATTTTCTTTGCTTCTAAGTAGCTGAGTCATCAGCAAGTTTGCCATGATTTTTCAGTGGGTGTTGAGGATGTTTTGTGTTTTTGTAGTTGCTAACACTTGGAAGTCCCCTAAAAAACAAGTGAAATGGGTCCCCATTGGGATTGATAAAATAAATGCTTGCATAGTCTAATTAATTGCTGTGTTTTTCACAAACCTTAGGATTGGTTTAGAAGTTTTGAAATAAGATACAAGGATTTTTTTTTAACCAATGAATGAAAGTTTGTCCTGGAGCATGGTGGTTCTATAATTGCAAACACAATTGGCCAGCCTAGGACTTCTGAGGCTTTTATCCCCCTCCATTTGCATGCATGGTAGTTCAATCTCATCTTGTTTAATTTTGTTTGTGCATAACTGAGATCTCTCTGTTTTGTGTATACTATGCCATTTGAGCACATAATTACAGAATAACACTGCCACCACCTGTGTGGACGGCAGTATTCTAGAACTTTTAGCTTATTAAATTTAGGTGACCAGTTATTGAATGAGGGGGAAAGTCCAGGCTGAATATTTGTACAGTCCTTTGACCAAATGGGAGCAATGCAAAAAAAAAAATAAAAAATGTTAAACCATGGGAAATATTTCATTAACTGAAACCTCTCAGAGTCTCATGGAAGCCATGCCTAATGAGACAGTTGTGCTTTAGTTAGGGCAGTTACTAATCTCATTGGATCAAAATATGGCCGCTTGGATAATATTACCGTATTTTCACGTAGATAACGCGCACCCGTGTAAAACGCACACACGGGTATAGCGCGCAGAAAACCGACATATATGTAAAAAAAATTTTGTATACCGCGCACACCCGTATACCGCGCATGCTGCCCGACTCTCCCGTCACCGCCCGACTCTCCTTTCGCCCGCCCCGACTCTTCTCTGGCCACCCCAACTCTCCTTTCGCCCACCCTGACTCTCCTCTCCCCTTTGAAGTCCTGTCCCCACCCTGAAAGCCTGATGCCCCCCCCGACGTCCGATTCACCCCCCCCCCGCAGGACACGATCGGGGCAAGAGGGAGCTCAAGCCCTCTTGCCCCAGCCAACCGCGGCACCGCCGACACGATCGGGGCAAGAGGGAGCTCAAGCCCTCTTGCCCCAGCCAACCGCGGCACCCCCGACACGATCGGGGCAAAAGGGAGCCCAAGCCCTCTTGCCCCGCCGACTCCCCAACTCCCCGACAATATCGGGCCAGGAGGGAGCCCAAGTCCTCCTGGCTTTGGCGACCCCCCCCCCCACTAGTTGTTCGGGCCAGGAGGGAGCCCAAACCCTCCTGGCCATGGCGACCCCCTACCCCCACCCCGCACTACATTACGGGCAGGAGGGATCCCAGGCCCTCCTACCCTCGACGCAAACCCCCCTCCCCCAATGACCGCCCCCCCCAGAACCTCTGACCGCCCCCCCAGCCAACCTGCGACCCCCCCTGGCCGACCCCCACGACACCCCCATCCCCCTTCCCCGTACCTTTGTGTAGTTGGCCAGACAGATGGGAGCCAAACCCGCCTGTCCGGCAGGCAGCCAATGACAGAATGAGGGCAGATTGGCCCATCCGTCCCAAAGCTCCGCCTACTGGTGGGGCCTAAGGCGCCTGGGCCAATCAGAATAGGCCCGGGAGCCTTAGGTCCCTCCTGGGGGCGGGGCCTTGGGCACATGGTCGGGTTGGGCCCATGTGCCTCAGGCCCCGCCCCCAGGTGGGACCTAAGGCTCCCGGGCCTATTCTGATTGGCCCAGGAGCCTTAGGCCCCACCAGTAGGCGGAGCTTTGGGACGGATGGGCCAATCCGGCCTCATTCCGTCGTTGGCTGCCTGCCGGACAGGCGAGTTTGGCTCCCGTCTGTCCGGCCAACTACACAAAGGTACAGGGGGGTGGGGGTGTCGTGGGGGTCGGCCAGGGGGGTCGTGGGTCGGCCGGGGGGGCGGTCGGAGGTTCTTGGGGGGGGGGGGCGGTCGTTGGGGGGGGGGGGGTTTGCGTCGAGGGCAGGAGGGCCTGGGATCCCTCCTGCCCGTAATGTGGTGCGGGGTGGGGGTGGGGGGGCGCCGTGGCCAGGAGGGTTTGGGCTCCCTCCTGGCCCGAACAACTAGCGGGGGGGGGGGGTCGCCAGGGCCAGGAGGACTTGGGCTCCCTCCTGGCCCGATATTGTCGGGGAGTTGGGGAGTCAGCGGGGCAAGAGGGCTTGGGCTCCCTTTTGCCCCAATCGTGTCGGGGAGTCGGGGGGGGGCAAGAGGGCTTGAGCTCCCTCTTGCCCCGATCGTGTCGGGGGTGCCGCGGTTGGCTGGGGCAAGAGGGCTTGAGCTCCCTCTTGCCCCGATCGTGTCGGGGAGTTGGGACCGCCAAGAGGAAGCAGCAGGACACCGGTAGGAGCTTTTACATGATGGGGGGAGGGTCGGGAGGCTGTGGGGGTGCGAGCGGTCCTTCAGGGTGGGGGTGCGAGTGCGGGTGGGAGTGCATGCGAGCGGTCCTTCGGGGTGGGGTTGCGGGTGCTGGTGCGTGCGAGCGGTCCTTCGGGGTGGGGGTGCGAGCGGTCCTGCGGGGAGGGGTGTGAATCGGACGTCGGGGGGGAACTATGTAAAAAAAATTTTGTACAACGCGCTCACGCGTATAACACGCAAGGTTATGCACGGTTTGTAAAATCGTGTATAACGCGCGCGTTATATGCGTGAAAATACGGTACACCATGCACAAATAAAGGCACATGAGTGTTCTTCTCTTGCACAAATGCATAAATGTAAAAGATGATGGGAGGGCAGAGAGAATGCCTTAATTGCATTAACCTGGCATACGTGGAAAGTTTTTTTTTAAATTCTGGATGCACTTCATTTGAATGTGCTCTCATTTAAAAGCCCTTTCCTGCACAGACTTAAAATAAAGCACAGTTTGCAAGCTGCATGGTGTGGTGGGTTTTTTTTCCCTATGAAGCTATGGCCCTTAAAAAGACCTGCAGTCGGATATCATATTGCATAAGCACAGAGTGGCACGAGGAGAATAATGACATAAATCGATAATGCTGACTGGGGAAGGACTTAGAATAAAATATTATGAGAGGGCACAAACATCACCCAGGAGGAGGTTTTGATGCTGATTAAATATGGCTGCCTCAGCTATCAGTGCAATGACAAAGGGGGAGTGCTAGTTTTGACTTTCCCTGTGTGTTCTGAATGAGGGCTTACTCAGGTTGCAGGAAAACAGTTGATGATATGCTGAGGCATGCAAACACCGTCTGTTACATCTGCCTGCCCTCTTTAGGATATTTTCCCTCTACACAGTCCTAAATGTAGCAGAGTCCTTTCCTAGAGTGGCCTGCTTATTGTAAACCTACTAGTGCTGTCATTTAAAGGCTTTTTTTTTTGTCCATGTTATGAAAGGCGCAACATCTGTCATTAAAGAACACACTCCTATATCTAAGATCACAAAGTCAAACTTCAAAATGGAAACTGATAAAGTTCATTGCACTGACCAAATACCCTTGATTTTATAGGTGTACTAGTCTTATAGCCGGTTACATTAATGGGTGCTAGAATATATGTGTGTGTGTGTCTGTATTTATTTATTTCTCTCTTTTTCCTTAGCCTGTTTCTGTATTTCTGTATTTCTTTCTTTCTGTCTTTCTTTTTCCTTGGCTGTCCACCCCTTGCCTGCTCCCCCTGTCCATTCTCCCTTCCTTTTACCTCCCCTGTGTTCACCATCACCCCTTCACTGCTCCCCTTATCCAGCAGCAGCCCTTCTCCCTTTGTTTTAACTCCCCCCTGTCCAGCAGCACCTCATTCCTGCTCCCCGTGTCCAGCAGTAGGCCTCCCTTCCTTTTTCTGCCCCCCCTGTCCATCAGCACCTCTTCCCCTGTCCAGCAGTACCTCTTTTCTGTTTCCCCTGTCCAGCAGTAGGCCTCTCATTGTTTTTCTGCCCCCCTGTCCAGCAGCACCTCTTCCCCTGTCCAGCAGCACCTCTTTTCTGCTCCCCCTGTCCAGCAGTAGGCCTCCCTTCCTTTTTTTGCCCCCCCCATTCATCAGCACCTCTTCCCCTGTCCAGCAGCACCTCTTTTCTGCTCCCCCTGTCCAGCAGTAGGCCTCCCTTCCTTTTTCGGCCCACCCTGTCCAGCAGCACCTCTTTTCTACTCCCCTTGTCCAGCAGTAGGCCTCCCTTCCTTTTTTTGTCCCCCCCTCCATCAGCACCTCTTCCCCTGTCCAGCAGCACCTCTTTTCTACTCCCCCTGTCCAGTAGTAGGCCTCCTTCCTTTTTTTGCCCCCCCCCCCATCAGCACCTCTTCCCATGTCCAGCAGCAACCCTTACCTCCGTTCTTTTTTGTCTGCCCTCCACCGACATCCGCCTCAAGCCACCGCTGCCTGCAGACACCGACAGCCTCTTCGGCCTGCTCCCACTCCCTCCTCGCCGTCGCGCGCGGCCCCCCTCCCCGGGGAAGCTTTGTGCGTTTCCGGCTTCGGCAGCCTCCTGTTTGCGGGCCGCACGCCCGTCTGTGCGCACACATCTGCGGGAGAAGGAGGCCGGGGTTGCGTGGAGCATCAACGGCAGCATCTCGGCCGTGCAGCCAGCGCTAGGCATAGCCAAGGTCGGGCATGGACCTTGCACCGCCCGGGCCGGCTCCTCACTTCACTCGTGGAGGCGATCGGCGGCTGGCTGCGGTCCCCGGCCCGCTTTCAAAGTTCATTTTTTTAGTTCAAAGCCGACGCCGCAGCTCCTCTCTCGATCCCCGCCTGGTGGCTTGAGCTAAAAAATGAACTTTGTCAGGTAATTGCAAGTGTTCAAGCCCGCTGCCAGAGAGAGAGAGAGATGCTGGTAAGCGCGCATGCGCACTCTTGTGGCCACATCCCGACAGATCAGATCTCAGGGAACACGCGGCAAGAGTGCGCATGCGCGCTTAGCATTTTATTATTATAGATAGGGAGGGAGAGAGGTGGGAAAGCAACATAACATAACATATCAGCTTATATACCGCAGGACCGTGAAGCTCTATGCGGTTCACAAAAGAATAAAGTATACAATTGAATAAAGAGAGTTAGTTGCCTAAATATTTGACAAATAGATATGTTTTTATATGCCCTCTGCATTCTAGGTAAGTACTAGAAGTCGTGATTAATTGATCCAAATCTTTGCCCCATAAAGCTGCATGATAGGACAGTAGATGTTAAATTAGCAGCCATTTACAGATGGAAAAATAAAACTCGAATGTGTTGGTTATTTTTTTATTGTTTCATATGCTCACTTTCCTGCATCCTAGCCACCAGATTTTTCATTTTGTTTTCCAATAATTGCATTTCTCCAACACTGGTTAAGTAAATCTTAAGAATGTTATAAAATCAGAGTTCATAGTTTAGTTTATTTCGAGCTTCCAGGCACAGAAATTAAGATGCCACTGAAATGTGTGTAGATATTAAGGACTATAAGTTATCTTTAGAGTCGTCTCTTAAATTTTAAGCCATTGTAGGCATGTTCAAAAAGCAGAATGTTGGGCTAAGTTCATTAGTACTAAATGCACTTACAGTAAAACACAAATCATGTATAAAACATTTAACTACAAATGCCAATGGAATTACATAAAATGCCTCCACAACAGTCCATGTGTAGCCTTTTGAGGTATTTGCCACATTCTTTTGTGTGTGTGTGTTTTTACTTTTTGTATGTGTATAAAGCACTGTAACCCTGTGCTGATGTGCATAGGTAGTGCTCAGCCCCATATGTAATAAAGGATGTAGCTTTGCACTGGAACAGAAGGTCCATCAAGGCAACTAAGGATTAAATTTTTTTTTTATCAACTCCAGAGTAATATTACAATGAAAAGCCTTATATGTTAGGGCAGTGGTCTCAAACTCAAACCCTTTGCTGGGCCACATTTTGGGTTTGTAGGTACTTGGAGGGCCTCAGAAAAAATAATGTCTTATTAAAGAAATGACAATTTTGCATGAGGTAAAACTCTTTATAAATCTTTCCTTTTAGCTAAATCTTAATAATAATATTGTAATTTATAGCTAGAGAGACATATGATCAAGAAACTGTTTTATTTTACTTTTGTGATTATGATAAACATACCGAGGGCCTCAAAATAGTACCTAGCGGGCCGCATGTGGCCCCCGGGCCGCGAGTTTGAGACCACTGTGTTAGGCCTTCTTATGCAGGGCCAGTTCTAGACATGCTGGGGCTCAGGGAAGACCAACCATATGAAGCTGGTGGCACTTGTGGAGAATTGCTGCTGGATTACTGCTACTGATGTGTTACACTCGAGACAAGTGTGTTTTGTGTTTGACCTCTCTAGACCAGTGGTTCCCAACCCTAGCCTGGAGGACCACCAGCCAGTCAGGTTTTCAAGATAGCCCTAATGAATATGCATGGGGCAGATTTACATGCCTGTCACCTCCATTATATGCAAATCTGTCTCATGCATTTTCATTAGGGCTATCCCAAAAACCCGACTGGCTGGTGGTCCTCCAGGACAGGGTTGAGAACCATTGCTCCAGCCCACTACTGATATTTTATTCTAGAGATGAGTGTATTCTATGTTTGAGCTCTCTAATTCTTTTTTTTTATTTTTTTATAAATCTTTATTTATTTTTAAACTTTGACAGTGCAATACAATTACTTGAGCATAAACATTTCATAAAACGCACTATTAAATACACAATTTATGCATAAAACAATCATTTTCTCCCCCATCCTCTTAATTATTAATACAAAAAGACATATTATGTGATTACAATATTATAATTAAGAAATTTTAATAATCAAAATACATTTCCCTACCCCACCCACCCCCCTGGATGTGTAAGGAAATCCAACAAAAAAAATACTCTCTAATTCTTGCCTCTGATGCAGATTGTGAGCCTGCCAGGACAGATAGGGAAAGTACCCGTATATAAACTCAGGGCAGGATTAATTTGTCGAGGGCCCCTAGGCACACAAGTCCACTGGGCCTCCCTGCCCCGCCCCATCCCACCATGCGCCCAGGAAGAAACAGGAAGCTGCGTCAGAGGGAAGCTTTGGGCAAGCAGCACCGCTTGCACAATTACAGTTCCCGTTGCCTTTCTTACCCGCGTTGCTTGCTTGTCTTACTTTCCGTCGATGGAGGGGGGGCTGCATTGCCGATCGGGGGGCCCGCGTTTCCGATCGATGCTGGAGGGGCCCATCGCCGTTTGGAAAAAACAGTGTTGATGCCCTCCTTCATCGGGCCCCCCTGACCATTTCGGGCCCTCGGCACGTGCCTACTTGGCCTATTGGTTAATCCTGCCCTGTATAAACTGCATTCTGTGGTTGTATAACTACAAGTTCCAATCTCTTTCCCTGTTTTACCTCCCCCCTGTCCAGCAGCACCTGTTCCTGTTTCTGCCTGAGCGCATGGTGGGGCGGGGCAGGGGTGGCCCAGTGTACTTGTGTGCCTAGGGGCCCTCGACGAATTAATACTGCCCTGGGGGGAGAGTGTGGCGCAGTGGTTAAAGCTACAGCCTCAGAACCATGGGGTAATGGGTTCAAACCCACGCTGCTCCTTGTGACCCTGGGTAAGTCACTTCATCCCCCCATTGCCCCAGGTATACTAGATAGATTGTGAGCCCACCGAGACAGACAAGGAAAAATGCATGAATACCTGAATAAACCCATGTAAACCGTTCTGAGCTCTCCATGGGTGCTCAATACCAACAAAGATGCATCATATACAATCACTAGTCTTTAAGCCCGTTACATTAACGGGTGCTAGAATAGATGTGTGTCTTTGTCTTTTTTTTTTTCTCTCTCTCCTTGGCTGCTTTCTGTCTGTCTTTCTGTCTCTCTCCCTCCTGCTGTCTGTCTTTCTTTCTGTCTCTCTTTTCTCCCCCTGTCCAGCAGCAGCCCTTCTCTCTTCATGTGTGTTGTTAAACTACAGTAGAACCTTGGATTGCAAGTAACTTGGTATGTAAGTGTTTTGCAAGACAAGCAAAACATTATTAAATTTTAACGTGATAAACAAGCAAGATCTTGCAATACGAGTACATACAGTGCTTTGAATTAAAGTTTTTGGATTGTGGAATGAATCGTCTGAGTTTCCATTTTATCTTATGGGGAAATTTGCTTTGCTATACGAGTGTTTGGATTACAAGCATGGTTTTGGAACGAACTATGCTCACAAACCAAGGTTTTATTGTATTTTGCTTCATATATTTGTTCGGTCTGCTGATCGTACATCATAGATCATCTGCCTTTCAGATGTCCATAGGATTATTATCGCTTTCAACAAAATGACATTATTTTGTACAAGATAATATATCATTTTTCTACCAAGAAGAACTCAAAATCTAACGTACGATATTGCAATTTCTCATAGGGTTTCTACTGTTATATACTATGGCAAGACTTTCCAAAACTGTCCTGGAAATGCATGAGATAAATTTGCACTCTAGAAGCTCAGTCAGTGGCATAGTAAGGGGGGGGGGGGGGGAAGACAGATCACCCCAGGTGCCGTCTTCGTGCATGGGCGCCAGCTCCTCTCCACCACCTGCACACCTCTTTAAGAGGTCCTTTTATTAAGGCGCGCTATCCGATGTAGCGTGATAAATGCTAAGATATCCATTATATTCTATGGGCGCCTTAGCATTTAGCACGTACTAAATTGATTAGCGCACCTTAATAAAAGGACCCCAAAATGTTCACCCGCGCAAGCAGCTTTTTCCACTTGTGCCAACCTGGACTTCCTTCCGACATCACATCCTGGCCACAGGACCAGGATGTGACATCAGAAGGGTGCCGAGGCTGGCACGAGCAGCATGTAAAGATACTGCTCCCGCCGGTGAATGTTTTAAGAGGTACGGGGGGGAGGGGGGCCATGGGGGTGCTCAAGCAGTGGGGAAGAGTGTGGGGTGCACGACATGGCAATGCTGGGCATGCCACTCTTGGCGCCAACCTCCCTCGCTACGCCACTGGCCTCAGTATATGTAAATTCATCTCATGCACATCCAGGACAGAATTGGGAAGCTCTGCCCTATAGAATACACTACAACCATATCTCATGCTTTTCTTTTGTAATACAGTATAGTATGCATACAGACACATAAACTATTCATTCTTTTTGGCTTTATGATGGCTATTCACTTGTTACAATGATAGGCCCTCTTGTACTAAGCTTCAGTAGAGGTTTCTACCATGACCCAGGGTGCTATATGCTCCGACGCTCAGAGGAATTCTATGAGGGGGGGAGACAGGGCAGGATTAACCAATAGGCCAAGTAGGCACGTGCCTAGGGCCCAAAATGATCATGGGGGCCCAATGAAGGAGGGCATCAACATTGTTTTTTCCAAATGGCAATGGACTCTTCCAGCATTGATCGGCAATGCGGGCCCCACCCCAATTGGCAACGCGCCCCCCCCCCCTCATTGACGGAAAGTAAGACAAGCAAGCAACACGGGTAAGAAAGGCAACGGGAACTGTAATTGAGCAAGCGGTGCTGCTTGCCCAAAGCTTCCCTCTGATGCAGCTTCCTGTTTCTGCCTGAGCGCATGGTGGGGCGGGGCAGGGGTGGCCCAGTGTACTTGTGTGCCTAGGGGCCCTCGACGAATTAATACTGCCCTGGGGGGAGAGTGTGGCGCAGTGGTTAAAGCTACAGCCTCAGAACCATGGGGTAATGGGTTCAAACCCACGCTGCTCCTTGTGACCCTGGGTAAGTCACTTCATCCCCCCATTGCCCCAGGTATACTAGATAGATTGTGAGCCCACCGAGACAGACAAGGAAAAATGCATGAATACCTGAATAAACCCATGTAAACCGTTCTGAGCTCTCCTGGGAGAACGGTATAGAAAATTGAATAAATAAGTATTTAGTGTTCTGGACAACAGTAGAAACCTCTACCACAGTTTAGTAAAAAGGGGGAGGGGGGATAGTCTATTTAAAACTATTACTGAACTGAAGGTATTGGGTTTTATTTAAGTTTAAGTTGTTGACTTTAGATTAAGACAGTTGCCTTCCTTCTTCATGCCCCATCACATTTGAATGAGCAGGAGAATTTTTATCGGCACAGTAACCAGGTCCTCACTTGCATATGAATTTGGCCACATATGAGTCCCCATAAAGGGGGTGCCTCTGTAACTGTCCAGATACCTGTAAAACCCTGAAGCACACACATTTTTGGATTTTCCATAAACTTCCATTTTTATGAGGAGTCAGCATTCTAAATTACAAAGACACTCGCTGAAATTATGTGGAAATACCTCTAAACAGTTGTGTTCTAGAACTCGTTTCCAGAGAATTTGGTAACAGTGGTTAGTGTAGCTGGGTTTAAAAAAAAAAAGTTTTGGAACGGTCCATAGTCTGCTATTGAAACAGACATAGTGGAAGCCACTGCTTGCCCTGGGATCGGTAGCATGGAATGTTTCTACAATTTGGGTTTCTGGATTGGCCATTGTTGGAAACGGTATACTGGCCTGGATGGACCATTGATCCAATCCAATATGGCTACTCTTATGTTCTTAGATATTGTACATTAGAAATGTAATAAGAGGAGATTTTATAAGCGATTTCTACATGTAAAACAGTGCAGTGTCTCTGCTAAAAACCTCTTTCGGTATAATTTTCTAAAGGCACTAATATTTGCATGACTATTATGTTTATAAATAACCAAAATAAATGCCAAAAATCTGGCTACGTGCTATTGTGTAACTATGCATATATCTTCAATAATGTGTAGTTTGTAGGTGGACATACAAATGGGCAGAGCATGGGTGGTATGCAAACTTATGCACATATACAGAGTACTATAAGTTATGCAATTACTCCAGAATCTAGAAGTGAAAATTTACATTCCACCCAATATATAGTGCTATTTAATTGGCCAGGAATGGCTAATTATTAGTGCTTAGCAGCTAGCCCAATCACTGGCTATGTCTTATGACATAGCTGGTTATCACCAATGTTCATTGGCTGGTTGGCTGGTTCATTGGCTATTTATGCGAGTCTATCTTTAGTGGCCAGATAGACTCGCATAAATAGCAGGCCTATCTTTGGTTGCTATAACTTAGCCAGCTAGCCAATGACTATTGGCTTAATTGGATATGTTTCTAGAGGCTATTTGCCAGATAGGTCCCGGCACTGAATTTGTTGGTTGAGCTGAGAACTTTTGGCCGCCCCTCATATGCAGTTAACCTGGCCAAGTTCTGATTATCCCCAGAATGCCCCCATGCCAGGTTTGAGCTCGACACTAATGGGTTATTTTCAGTGGCACTAAGGGGGGGAGAGGGGAATTCATCAAAGGGGGCTAAGTGTGTTAGCTTGTGCGATCGCATCAGTGCACACAATCATGTTAGCGCATGTAACCATGTTAGTGTGCACTAACCACTAAAGATGTCCATAGGAATATAATGGGTAATGGGTATCTTTAGCGGTTAGCACCTGCTAATGCGGATGTGCACACAACATCCAACATCATCTATAAATGTTTAAGTGCTGTTGAAGATTAAAGGTTAGGCCCAGCAGTCGATTTAACCAGCTAGGAGCCATTTCTGGCTGTATAATCACTTTGAATGTCGGCCCCTAAGTTTAGGGAAGGTCCACAAGTTTGGGTGCTTCTGGTTTATAGATAGTTGAACAATATAGGGCCACGTAACTACTTTCCCTTACAGACTAGCCCTCTTTGTGCATGTTACCCAGAATGATTGGAGGTGTTTCTAAGGATGGCTCTTCATGGGTTTTGCATTTATAAACATATTTTCTAGAATATGTGCGTAATAAAAAGGGAAATGTATATTTCTAAGCACATGTAATTTTGTGTAATAGTTTTCTCAGGGAAGGGGGTAATCTTATAACTGCATTTATGCACCTAAGTTCTCTTTACAAAAACTGAGGCATAACTCATGCACATATCTGCCTTACTATTTAGACATAGGGCTCCTTTTACTAAGCTGTGTTAAGGCTTTAACGCATGGAATAGCGTGCACTACAATGCCCCACACGCTAGACAATGCCAGCATTGAGCTGGCATTAGTTCTAGCTGTGTAGCGCAGATTTAGTGCGCACTAATCTGCGTGCGCTAAAAACGCTAGCACACCTTAGTAAAAGGAGCCCATACTGTTGTAAGATTACAGCCCAAATACAGATATAAAATACCCTTTATAGGGATATACCAAGTGGGAAAGTAATATACCCTGCTTCTTCTGTGAGGTTGCTGGGGGGATAGTATGATAAAAGTCACAATATTTGTAAAAAAAAAAAATTATTACAAAGGTATTTTAAGAAATGCCCATAGTGAAATTATTTTATTGACACATCCCTGGATTTTTTGTTATTGTTGTTACTTTATGGAATAAAGATAATAAAATAGCATGGCAGGCTGGCTTCTTTATTTTCAAAACCTGCTTTCCCTTCAAGTTGCTTTCCAAAGCAGTTTTTTTTTTCCATCTTCTTAAAAAAAAAAGTTTTTCTTTCAAGTCATCTACAATTACACTGCTTCGGCCATCAAAGTCTCCTCCCAGCCATTTCCATTTACCTTGTGACTCTGACCCTTTGTGAGGCTGAGTCTTTTCAGGGTAAACTGATCCTGAAAGTCCCCAAGGATGTTATTCTCATTTATTCACTGAGCCCTTTGAATGGAGCAGCCTACACTTGGCAGTGGTTCAGCAGAGTCGGATTGAAAGAGCACACAATCCTTTTTCTTCCAGGACCCTTTTCAAAATAAGTTCCAAGGTTTGTTAGAGAGCTCTAATGGATGTCAGTCATTGATCACGCTGCATTTCTTTCATGCCAGTGGGTGTGATGATGAAGGGATGAATATATGAATAAAGGAGGTGAACAGTAATTGCCAGGAATTCTCTTCTGAAGCCTTTGTGATTTGCTATTTAATGAAATGTATTCTGTGCTACCGTTGCTTCCTTTTGGAGAATATAGGCCAATACGAACTGAAGTCCCATCCAGACCTGATAAAGAACGTCAATGCTAGGGACATGAGAATTGGGATGAGTTTGATAGACTGATGGGTGTGTGTTCTGGTACATGAGGCAGCTGCTCAGTAGGGTCCCATACTACAGGTGCAATAGGGATAGACTAAGTACCTCCAGTGCCATATGTATGTCTAAAGGCAGTCATTATCACTGACAGCTGGCCCTCCCTTTCAGACCTTCAAAATGTTTTGAGGACCATCCCAGGGGACCAATGAGACAGAGAAGCTCTATTCCACAGGGAAGGGGATTGAGAAGAGCTCATGCTTATATATGGCTGTACCTGCCAACTGGTGTGTCACAAAAAGGCTAAGGTTACTAGGTGGTTAATTACCTGATTACAGAGATCCTTTCATATGGGACACAAACACAAAACATTAAACTCCAAACTGAAGGCAAAAACCTCTGGTAGGTTACTAAACTTTTTTTTAGTTGGCAGTGATTAACTGCAAGAGGAAAGAAGAAAAGGGAGGAGGAGGGAATGATTCTGCCCTTTATTGCTGGATACAAGCCATAAAGTTCTCAGCCTTTTATTTTCTTTAAGTAACTCTATTTACTTGACAGTATTAGGGGTCAGACTTAATCATATTTAACTTTATTTGAATAAGCTTTCAGTCTTTATTTTATCGGCTCGTTTATGTGTTCAGAGATTAAAGAGGAGCCATTATCCACAATCAAATTCAGATTTCATGAGCTTATGCATAGTTGCACTGAAATCTCCTCTTATTTATTTAAATTTGCATGTAGTCTGAAGTGGTGAACAGAGAAACAAGGGTAAAAATAAGACCAACAGTCAAAAGCGCTTATGTGGTTGATGGTGATGCTGGCCACATCTGCTTTTTCTTTCAAAAAATTCACAAGGGCTGAAAAGATAATTTTGGATGTATAAACTGTCATATAGCCAAAATTATCAGTCCCAAAAAAGGATGGTGTTTAGGACATTTTAAGGACAGTGACACTGAGGGAGCAATAACTTTTCCCCCTCCTCCAGGACTCATTACATAAAATGCACCTGTGCTAACAATAGCATGAGTTAGTGGCAAAATAATCCTTCTTAACAGTAGCCCAGATTGATAACTATGCCCCTGAGATAATTACTTGGAATCCATTTTAACTCAGCTTCAACTCTTTCCATAATGTCCAACATTCCAAACATACTGCTTTGCCTGCCTACACTTTTCTCATTTTTCATAATTCATTAAAGCCCTTTAAGCTGGTGAAGATTATGCCTCACTCAATGTTCCTCCTTAGGATAAAGGGCGGGGATGTGTTATCAAATTATGCAACAATTCAACACAATACCAAATTTTGGTTACAATCTCCCTTCTACCCATTCACTCCCTGATGTTCCACCTCTATCTCATAGAGCTCACATATTAAGAGCATGGAATATTTCTCTTCTATGCCTTGGTGTCAGTCTTAATATAAAGGGGCATCACTAGGACTCACTTTTACATAAGAACATAAGAATTGCCGCTGCTGGGTCAGTCCAGTGGTCCATTGTGCCCAGCAGTCCGCTCCTGCGGCGACCCCTAGGTCAGAGACCAGTACCTTAACTGAGACCAGCCCTACCTGCGTACGTTCTGGTTCAGCAGGAACTTGTCTAGCTTTGTCTTGAATCCATGGATGGTGTTTTCTCCTATAACAGCCTCCAGAAGTGCGTTCCAGTTTTCCACCACCCTCTGGGTGAAGAAGAACTTCCTTACGTTTGTATGGAATCTATCCCCTTTTAACTTTAGAGAGTGCCTTCTCGTTCTCCCTACCTTGGAGAGGGCACTCGGAGAAACTGGAAAGGGACATGTTTAGAACCAATGTCAGGAGGTTCTTCTTCACACAGAGGGTTGTGGACACATGGAACGCGCTCCCAGAGGAAGTGGTCGGGCAGAGTACGCTACAGGGATTCAAAGAGGGATTGGATGGATTCCTGAAGGATAGGGGGATTGAGGGAAACAGCTAGGGGTAGATAAGAGTATGGAAAGAGTATAGATAAAAACAAGGGCTAAATCAAGATAACCTGACAGGTCATGGACCTGATGGGCCATCGTGGGTGTGGACTGCTGGGCACGATGGACCTCTGGTCTGACCCAGCGGAGGCAAATTCTTTTGTTCTTATATCAACAACCTGTCTTTATCTACTAAGTCTATTGCCTTCAGTATCTTGAATGCTTCTATCATGCACTGGAAGTGTCCAGTTGTGAGGGTCTGAACCTGATATGTTTTTATTGTGGGAGTGTGTGGTGCAGTGGTAAGCGCTACATCCCCAGCACCCTGGGGTTGTGGGTTCAAATCCCACACTGCTCCTTGTGACCCTGGGCAAGTCACTTAATCACCCAGTGCCCCAGGTACATTAGATAGAATGTGAGCCTGCAGGGCAGATGGGAAAATGCTTGAGCACCTGAATAATTTGTAATCTACACAGAATTGTAGGACATGCAGAATATAAATAAATAAATTACATCAAGTACACTTCTTGAACCCACTAGGCATCGGGGATATCGATGGAAATACCACTGACACAAAATCCAAGGGCTCAAGTAGTTTCAAGTTTCTTTATTTTTGATATACCGTCTATCAAAACAAGTGTCTAAATGGTGTACAATATAAAAAGATTATAAAGAAAACAGTTAAAATAAATAAATAAAAGCAATATTTTATCAAATATTAAAAATCCTAGACACCACAGCTGCAAATGAGTTAATGTTCCCATAGAGCTGGAAGGTGAAAAACCACCTGAAGGCCCCAAAAAAATAAAACTAAAAAAAAGATAAAAAGGGGAAAATAAAGAAACACTCTCATACCACTAGGAATCCTGGTAAAGCTTTCCCCCCACCCCCGACCCCCTCCACCACCACCACCACCACTTTCCTAGCATTTTAAATGTTTATTTTATTACAGACTTTTTATACCACCCATAGTCCAGTTGAATCAGGGCAATTTACAGAAACTAACCAAAATTAATTCACTAGAAAAGGGACTTAGCATCTGCATTGTCCAATTAAATATGGGTAGAGTTTTTATCAATCTAGTTGATCAAAATACATATTTTTATGGTAAAACAGGCTTTCCTTGTTATTTAAACAGCAGTACAGAAGGGCGGTATATCGAATCCATGACACTTTTACCCTTTACCATTTATACATATCTGATCCGTAAATTGTTGAAAGGTTTAGAAATGCATTATAGGTTTTATATGAATGACTTGTAACTCATTGTTAAGATAGGTTAAGATAATGTATACATGTACATTACCTCATGTTTGAAAATAAAGTTTTGAAACTTGTTAACAGTTATAAAGATGATGATACCAAATTAATGAGAAGAAGATGTCCTGGTATTGAGAAACCCTGAGAACAGCAGGGGAGGAAAGAAATGTAACTAAAGTAGAATGTGTAGAGTTGAGAAGATGACTTGGTATTTGAGGGAATAACTAAATAGAAAGGAAAAATGAAAATGTGTTGCTAGAAGCAGAAGGAACCCATTTACTATCACATTGTCAAAGAAAAAGAGAGGAAAATTAAGTGTACCGCTAATAAGGGAAGCACCTTATTATCGGGCTCTCTAGGAAAATTTGCAGGAGAGGAGAAACCATAATGAATTAAATGTGCTGCTAATGGAGAAAAAACATTGGTAAGGAAAGAAGAGGAAGAAATGAATCCCACTTGGATTTGTGATAGATTGAATGATATTTATGTTACCTGTATAGATAATAGTGTAATATGTGGAATATCTTTTGTTCTTTCATTTGTATGACACTGTTTTTGATTAAAAATCAATAAAGAATTAAAAAAAAAAAAGAATTATTAGAAAAGAGATGGTAAACAAGACTAGGAATCTTATAATGCCTCTGTATCGCTCAATGGTGCGACCTCACTGCTACTACTTATCACTTATATAGCGCTGAAAGGCGTTCGCAAGTGCTGTACATTTTGACATTTATAGACGGTCCCTGCTACAATCTAACTTGGACAGACAGACATAACATATAGGGTTGAGGATGCAGAACCCAAGGTGAGAGGAGTTTCGGGGGTGGCAGCAGGAAGGATTGGGCATCCCTCCTGCCACAAACAGTCTCGGGGGGGTTTCTCGACCACAGCTGCTGCCGCTTAGCTGATCACGGCAGGGAGATTCTTTTGCCATGATCAGCCGATGGCAACACGATTCTCTAACCGGCGCCTGTGACATAGGCGCCGGTTAGAGATTTGGGGTGGTTAGGCGGGGTTAGGCAGACAGACGCAATTCTATAAAAGACGCCATTGTGCGATTCTCAGCCACCACTTAGGTGGCAGCTGAGACCGGCATCCTATACAAAATTTCCCCCTTACTGTATAATACTACTGTACAACACTTGTATCTCTGGCATTTAGTGGAAAGCACTTATACCAGCTCTATGACTGGGGTAAGTGCTTGTGCCTAAGTTATACCATATATCTAACCTATTGCACTAGTATTCTATGTAGGAAAGTAGGCACTGACATTCCTTTGTAGAATAGGCATCTTGTACTTCAGTGGACTCTAACCTTTTTCATGTAAAGGTGTGAACATGAGAGAACTCTGAGGGCCACCCAAAAATTTCAAGCTTACACATACTACTAGTTATGTAAACCGCCTTCAAAGTATTAAACATTAATATTGATTCTGCAACACCTCAAGGATATATTTTTAAAACTCATAGTTTGGATTGTCAGCAGTAGAAAATTCCATAAATGAAACACCTGAGGAATACACAAAAGAGATTGTTTGCAGTTGCAGTTTGCTGTCAAATGGGCAAGATTGAAATTAACGCATTTACAGGATTTGAAGAACATTTCAGCCAACTGTTTGAGGGCTACAGTTGAGGACTTTGAGGGCCACATGTTGGAGATCACTGATATACTTCACTACCTCACCCATGCTATACCCAGAAAATGCTCTGAAATAAGCCTATATCCACCTCAACTACAGGTGTATGCCTTCTTGTCATATAGTAGACACTTTTACACAAGACTTCCTTGATGTGATTTATGAGTCTCTCTTTATTCATGTAAACAACTTTATACAGAAAAAAAAAACTTCATAAAATTACCACCTTAAAAGGATATCTGTCACATTTGATAAGGAACAGCAAAAATCAATTAGCTTACAGAGACAGCTGCACATTTTTACAATTCATTATCACCACAACAAGAAAATGCATTGTTTTCTGGTACCGATCTCTTTGATGTGGTGTATGATGTTAAGGAGCATCTTTACCAGCAATGTATGTAGCCATAACACTGTAGAACATCAATATGGTGTTGGCCTGAAGTGTATAGTAGTTTGCTTAAACTATTTGGATTGGTATTCTGCAAAATGAATTGCAGAAAGCTGTGGTACTTCTTCTATAAACGATTCATATGTAAAAAAAAAAAAAAAAGCTAGTCTATGATGTTCCATAGCTAAGGTTCATAATGAAGTATATAGAATAAGAGGTCCACATTTCAAGGAGTTGGCCAACTTTCCAAGTAGCTTGAAGAAACTCTGGCAACTGAAATTACTCCCAGCTAGGGGGATATGTTTTACGTGAGTAACCTGGACAATCTTGTCCATTTACCTGTAGTGACAAGATTTTGGACTGAATATCTGGATTAAAATTAAATGCACTACATTATGCTATTCGCTTTACTCAGATAGAGCGGGCTGAATATTGGTGAATTTCATAGAATAACAAACTAACAAGTAACCCCCCTCCCCCCACCCAAAGAATCCAAAACCGAAACCCTTTTGTAGTTACCCAAGCAGTTTACATACAGGTACTTCATGCATTTTTCCCTATCTGAACTGGTGGGCTCAGAATCTATTTTAAACAGTGGAGGATTAAGTGACTTGTCTGGGGTCACAGGTAGCAGTGTGGGGTTTGAACCCATACATTATAGCTCTAACCACTACACCACACTCTCAAAATACCAGATGCTCAATGGAATCTTCTGCTAATTACAGAACTCCGTTCATTGGATGAGTCTCTCTAGTTGGTACTCTACTTTGTCCCGTCTACCTTGCTGTGCCATATGCCTGGAACAACCTGTCTGGCTCAGTGCGTCGAGCCCCATCTCTGGTAGTCTTCAAGTTCAAGCTGAGAGCCCAATTTTTTTGAAGCCGCATTTAAGTCTTACCCTGCCAACTTGTAAAGCACCTATATCTGTTGTCCTTCCCTCTTAATTCCCTACCCCCTCCATTTCTTAAGCCCCTTGTAATTCCCACCTAAGTATCATGTATAAATTCACCTTTGTCTTCTGTCTGTCACAATTAGATTGTATGCTGTTTCAAGCAGGAACTGTCTCTTGCATGTTTAATGTATGGTGCTGCGTACATCTGGTAGTGCTTTAGAAATAATAAATAGTAGTAGTAGTAAGTATTAATAGTGAACAAATGTGGGTCTCAGAATCATAAGGAATCAATATAAATATTGTTGCTATATAGGTTTCAGCAGAATTCTGCATTATATAGGCTGTAAACCAACTGGCACAGACTTGGGCATCACTAGGTTTTACCTAGCCTAATTTACTGGTGCCTTACTTGCATACCAGCGAATGGCCACCAGGATGGTCTCGGGGCTCAAGGATCTTTCATACGAGGAGAGGCTGAATAAATTGCAGCTATACTCCCTCGAAAAACGTAGGGAGAGGGGAGACATGATTGAGGCATTTAAATATATCAAAGGTCGTATCGAGGTGGAAGATGGCTTTTTCTTTCTTAAAGGACCCTCGGCCACAAGAGGGCATCCACTGAAAATCAGGGGCGGGAAATTTCATGGCAACACCAGGAAATATTTCTTCACCGAAAGAGTGGTTGATCATTGGAATGAGCTTCCAGTACAGGTGATCGAGGCCAGCAGCATGCCAGATTTTAAGAATAAATGGGTTGCACATGTTGGATCTCTAAGAGGGTAGAGTTAAGGGGAGGGGTCATCAGAGTGGGATCTCCAAGAGGACAGTAAGGGGGAGGGTCAATTGAGTGGGCAGACTTGATGGGCTGTGGCCCTTTTCTGCCGTCATTTTCTATGTTTCTATGTTTCTATGCTTAAGTTTACTACGCCTATTCTCCAGCTCTTCCTATTTGAAAATGGTCGTGAGATGGACTTTTTTGGGTTGTTATAAGCAGGGTGCCACAGTTCTGCCTCGGACACGCTTTCAAAAATGCCCCTCTTCATGGTCTTTATAAAATAACACCTAAGTAGGCACCTACTTGCCTTCTTAACCCCCTCTTTTACTAAGCTGATTAGCGTGATGGGCCGTAGTAATCACACAGAAGTCCACTGGGAATTAATGGACTTCGGTACCATTGTTACTTTATTAAAGCTGCCATTTTTATCCATAAATTTTGCTGCTTTAAAAAATATATATATTTGCTTTAGTGCAACCCCAGTGACCTACAGAATAATCATTAGCCCTGGTTTTGGGACTAGCTGACCATTTGTAACCTGTTTCCTGGAGCCTTCCCAAAATTGGGTAATAAATGTTTTTATAGTTAGATATTTGTGCCAAGATTCAAAAGTCTAAATCACAAACGGGGCTTCTAAAACAAGCAATCTCTTCTCGTTGCTGAATTGGTAGGTGCCCAAATTCTTTTGCCACAGATGTAAGTGTAAGCACCACCCACCATCCATTAGGTTTAGAAGTAGCTGGCTACCCTGATCCATTTCCCTGAGGCAGACATAAATCTTTTTGACCTTAGTTCTGTAAAGTTTTTGAGCCATACCAATGATCAAGCATCAAGCAGATATTTATTTCCCTCATGTCATAAAAAAGTTATTTAGACTAGCCTGGAGAATATTCATCTCTCTTCCACCTCCAAATTTCACAGAATAGAGAACTTATTTCTAGGAAGGGGCACAGAGCAGGGGAAGTCTTGTACCAAACACATTTTGAGGAAAGGCAAACTTATTTTGTGGTAACTCCTCTCTGATAATCAGGCAATAATTCACTTTACTTCAGTAAAATACACTGACTACGTTATATTTAGTAAATTATTAGTGTAAGAGGAAGGGCTTCCAAATATACTATGTGAATTTCATTGCATGCGTGTTTAGGACAAAGATGAAAATGAATGTGTTTTCAGACTTTCGCTTGAGGGTTATCCAAAATCAGCCCACTGTATAACAACATTTAAAATCTTCTCATATAAAGAGTTGCCAGAGTATACAATGCCTTAGACTAGGGAAATCTAAAGCACATGCTTCTTTGTCATCTTTTGTCTAACTTGCCTTTATGTATTGCAATGAAGGTCATCTGCTATAAGGAGATGTTAATGAATAAATTAAATAAAAAGTAATTTTATTATTTGTATTACGTGCCAGAGTGAAAATGCTACCTATGCTAAATGCCATGAAAGTCCAGACATTTTTACGTCTTTTCCTTTGCTATTTCATTTCACCTGCCAATGAGCAGGTTAAGAATTACTGAAAGTAGGGATTGGGTCCAATGACCCAGTCACAGAGCTTTGTGTTGCCAGTGAGATCTAGGATTGATACCCAAACCCAGTTTCTACCAACAAAGATGATACAAAGTTACTATAGACAACCCCTGGAGAAGGGTATCTGTGCTTTTAGAAAGCTGAAGTAGAGTGTAGCCTTAGAGCCTCTCCTGCTTGCTAAGGCCATTTCCACTGCAGCTAGAAAATGGCTGATTTTCCATTTTCTGAATTTTATTTATTTAAGCATTTATATACCACTTATAGCCTAAGGGGCTCATAATCGAAAGAGAAAAACATCCAAAAACTGGCCTAAGTCGGCACTTGGATGAACATTTCTCAAAAACGTCCAAGTGCCGATAATAAAACTTGGTTTTGGACATATTTCTAAATGACCTAGGCCTTCATAGTGCCACTAAATGACCAAAGCTAAACGGGGCGTTTCGGAAGGAGTGTCGACGGCGGGAGTTGGGCGGGATGTGGGTCGGCTTAGACTTAGTCAAACAGCTTGTACAACCGAAAGTTTTACAACAGAGCCTAGAAGGAACTTGGATGTTGTGACTTAGACCATGGTCTAAGTCACAAAAAACCACCTAAACTCACCAGATAAGCACTGCAAACACATAACACAGACCCCCACACATTACCCCAGTGATCACCAACACCCCCCCCACCCCATAAAAATTTTATTCACAACTTTAAATTTCAGCCTCCAGCCTTCATCACCTGGCCGCCTGGCATAGAAAAGCCTAGTTGTCCAGCACAGAGGCAGCTTAAGTCATCTTGGGAGTGGGTTAGGGACCCATAGAGAGGAGGACCCATGCCCATAAGCCCCTGTAATCACTGCATTGATACTGAAACATGTGCACTGCCCTATACACCCCCAAAACCCTTTTTTACTGGCATATAAGTGACTCCTGCAGCCATAAGGGCGATTGGGGTGGTAGATAAGTGGATCTAGGGGATTCTGGAGGTGGTTTGTGGAGCTCACCGTCACTTATAAGGGAGCTGTAGTGAGGAGAAGCCAAGGCACCCTTTTTGTGAAGTTCACTGCAGTGCCCTGTAAGGTACCCCACTATTTAAGTGGCATGTTTGGGTGTGCAGTCCATCACTTTGCAGACCCCTCCCACATCCAACAGGGCTTGTTCTAGGTGTTTTGGACTTGGACAAAAAGTTGGACGAAAATGTGGTATAAAGATGGATGATTTAGTGGTTTGGACGAGATCGGCAGGACGTATAAGTAGACGATTTTTGAAATGAAAAAAAAGTTGGATGTATCTTTCTTTTTTTTTTAAATTCTTTATTCATTTTCAAATGTACATTAAGTGTATCAATATGTTAAAACAAATTAATCATAAATATATCGCTTAATAATCATCAATAGTACAAATAATATGCTATTATCTCCCACCCTTCCCACCCCTTCCTATTATATAATCAAAAATACATTGTACAATATAAAATCTTAAAATTATCCCCCCACCCCCTCATAATTGAACCTGTAAAATTAAGGGAAAAAATGTAATCTAATTAGTACAATATTTTGTTCATGGCTTCCACACATCTTGAAATTTCCTAAAACACCCTCGCTGTATTGCAATAAATCTTTCCATTTTATATATGTGACATAGGGAATTCCACCAAAAATTATAATTTAGTCTACTCCAGTTCTTCCAATTATAAGTAATTTGTTGAATGGCAACCCCAGTCATTATAAGTAACAATTTGTTATTATTTGAAGAAATCTGACTTTTTGCTCTCATTGCCATACCAAATAGCACAGTATCATATGATAATGCCACTGGGTTGTCTAATACAGTGGTTCCCAACCCTGTCCTGGAGGACCACCAGGCCAATCGGGTTTTCAGGATAGCCCTAATGAATATGCATGGAGCAGATTTGCATGCCTGTCACTTCCATTATATGCAAATCTCTCTCATGCATATTCATTAAGGCTAGCCTGAAAACCCGATTGGCCTGGTGGTCCTCCAGGACAGGGTTGGGAACCACTGGTCTAATAAACAATTAATTTGGTCTCAAATTGATTTCCAAAAGGTCATAATAAATGGACAATAGAATAACAAATGATCTAAAGTCCCTGCTTCAAGATGACAGTGCCAACATTTATTAGACTTAGAGCTGTCCAATTTTTGTATCCGAATAGGGGTCCATAATGCTCTATGCAACAGAAAAACCATGTTTGTCTCATAGATGCTGACACTGTACATCTCATCCTCCAAGTCCAAATTTGTGTCCATTGAGACGCAGAAATTTGATGCTTGATCTCAATACTCCAAATGTCTCTCAGACCAGTGTTTGGTTCCTTTTTAAGAAGTCCAGATAATAATTTATACCACTGGGTAGCCTGGTGACCCAGGAAGTCCACCTGAAAGCATAAGAACTCCATACTATATTGATCTTTAAGATTTTTCTATTCAGGGAACCCAGCCTGAATGGCCTGCTTCAATTGCAACCATCTAAAACTTTCTGATTTATTAAGGCCATATTTATATTGCAACTGTGAAAACTCAAGCAGTTTACCATTAGAGATAACATCATCCAATAAACGTATTCCTGCTATCATCCAATGCTTCCAGGCGACCTTTTCTTTGCCAATTTGAATCTTGGAGTTTAGCCATATAGATTGATTTGTAGAATTGCAAATTGGAATAGTTGTTAAATTACTTACATAACGCAATGTTTTCCATGTATCAGCTAATATTTTATTATCTTTACTGTACCTAGGCATTTTGATTCTGAGCACATGACAAGGCGCATTGGGGATATGAGTTGCCATTCTAACCACAACCAATCTGGGAATTTTTTCATGAGCTCTGGGAGGACCCAATACATACCCTGGCGTAAAATATAGGATTGATGATACCTATAAAAATTGGGAAAATTTACCCTTCCCTCTGAAATTGGTCTTTGTAAAGATACCAAAGCAACTCTAGGAGTTTTACCCAGCCAAATAAATTTTATAAGAATGTTATTTAATTTTTTATAAAAGGACCCTTGAAAATAAATTGGCAACATACCTATCTGATAACAAACCACAGGCAAAATCATCATCTTAATAGTTTGGGCTCTCCCCCACCATGAAAGATGTAAAGGATTCCATTGCTCACACATTTCTGTTACCTTCTGTAATAAAGATTTTTCATTTATTTTCATTGTTTCTTCCATCGTATTTTTAATCCAAATGTCTAAATACTTTATTCCATCCTCCTTCCAAAGAAAGGGAAATGAATCAAACAAACCTTTTGTACAGTGAACATTGAGTGGAAAAATTTCTGATTTATTCCAATTTATCTTGTATCCTGAAAATTCTCCAAATTTCCCAATCATTTCAAGTAAGCAAGGAACGGTTGTTTCTGGATTTCTCAAATAGAGCAATATATTATCTGCATAAGCAAATACCTTATATTCCCGATCTCTATAAGGAATACCCTGAATCTCCTTCGCTTGCTGAATAGCTAATAACAAGGGTTCCAATACAATATCAAAAAGCAGAGGAGATAAAGGACAGCCTTGTCTAACCCCCCTCTGCAGCTTAAAACTTTCTGAAAAATTATTATTAATATACAGTTTAGCAACAGGGGAGCTATACAATGCTTGAGCCATTTGTATAAATCCTGAACCAATACCAAACCATTCCAACGCTTGATACATGAAGGTCCATTCAACTCGATCAAAGGCCTTTTCTGCATCTAGGGATACAGAAAAAGCCGGATCATTTAAGGCTTTTGACAAATTCAACATATGAAATGTCAGCCTAGTGTTGTTAGAAGAATGTCTTTGAGCAACGAATCCTGTTTGATGCATTCCAATAATAAAAGGGAGAGCTTTAGCTAAACGTATAGCCAAAGTTTTAGCCAAAAGTTTTCCATCTACATTAATTAAAGAAATAGGCCTGTAGTTTGAAACCAGTGTGGGATCTTTATTTGGCTTTGGCAAGACTATAGTTAATGATTTCGTATCTATCGAAAATGTGTCTTAAGCTGTTTTTTACTTTGGACAACTTGCGAGATGGACGTAAACGGACTTAGACATCCCTTTCGATTATGCCCCTCCATGTGTTTTACATTCAGGTACTCAAGTATTTTTCCCTATCTGTCCTGGTGGGCTCACACTCTTGTCTAATGTACCTGGGGCAATGGGAGATTTTAGGGCAAATGCTATAAGTGCCAAAAGTTAGGCACCTACTTAGGCACTGTTCAGCGTGATTCAAGTAAAATTGGGTGCTGTTTAATGAATCACGCTAAATGGAACCTATTTTGGAGGCGCCCAAGAAATAGGTCAGCTCTAGGCACAACTAAAAGTTAGGCGCCTAGCTGAGCGCTTAAGCACGCTTAAGAGCAGTGATTCTGCAACAAGGCGCCTAACACAAAGCCACACCCACACCTAACATGCATAGCGCCTATTTTTTTGAAGGACTCCTAAATTTTTAGAGGCGCCTTGGTACAGAATCAGGCTTTCTTGATAGACGCCTAGATTTCAATCAGTGCTGATTAGAATGCTTAATTGAGCTTGTTATTCAATTTCGATAGGCGTCTCTGAAGTAGGTGCCTAACTTTAGGCGCTGGTTACAGAATTTGGGCCTAAGTGACTTGCCCAGGATCTCAAGGAGCAGCATGGGATTTGAACCCACAATCTCAGGATGCTGAGGCTATAGCTCTAACCACACACTCCACATTAATGACCATGTGCTGTTACCATTACTGCATGTATCAATTCAAAACCCAAAACTTAGAAGAATAGGTAACAAAATATAATCCTAGAAAGAATTCTTCATAAAATGCCAATACCGATTATACCGTGTCCCAAAACAAGGAAAAATTTAGGATAAATATAAATTAAACGTGAAATAAGGTCCTCAGTTAACACAGCTCAATATAATGGGACAAGCCCTGAAAGTAGAGCTGAGAGCTGTTTAAAACCCAAATGGGTTAATCAAGCATGTTACATCCCTGGACATTTGTGCTCACGTGTTCAAAGTGAAAGTGCAAAAATCACACACAATAGTAAAACTGGTACTATAATCTCTCCGATGTATAATTTGTGCAAAAAAGAATTGCTACCTTACTTCCTTATTGTAGGGGTCAGCTTCCCACAATGATATCCCCTTCCCAATGCCTTTAGAATCAGAAAAAAGCTGAGTACTTATCTCACGAGATGGCAGCAGTAAATAAAGTAGCAGTCCATAGTTTGTGCAACAATGACAAGGCTCAACTTATAATCATATTTTTTTTTTTTTCTTTTTATTTTAATCACCCTACCTGCTGTTTTTTACCATTTATGTATTCTTTCATATATACAATTGTAGTTCTGCCCTTCCTTTCCTTATGTATCTGTTAGTCTGCATGTTAGTATGTCAAACTTATTTAATCTATTATTATTAAACTAATGTGTACACCTCTTTCTTTTTATTTGTAAATCGCTTAGCAAATTAAATTCAGCGATTCAATAAGTTAAAAATAAACTTGAAACTTGAACCCAACCTCCTTCCTCAAGAGCAGCAGCACTGAATTTCTCCAAAGTTTTGAAGAGGGAAGGGTGGAGACGAGGAAAGCTGAGCAAAAGCGCCATTTTCTACAGGGGCTTTTGCTCAGCTTTCCTCGTCTCCACTTATTTTGTAGGCCGTAGGGCCTCACATGCTAATCCTGTGCTAATCTAGCATGTAGCAATGCTGAGAAGCTAAATTATTAGCACGGAAACATCCACTCTCCGCCCCGTAGACATGCCCCCTCAGCCAAAAAATAAAAACTATTTTTTTAGCAAAGTGGGTAGTGTGTGCGTATTTGAAACTTACCACACCAAACGCTAGCGCAGTTTTGTAAAGAAGGGGTTAACTGAGGTAGTTATTAAGGTGCATTACAGCCATAATGAGCACTATTTGCCTTCTTATCGTGCATTAAACAGCAATAGCGTGTATTATTTTACAAAACACACACTTATATTAGTTACCGCTGAATATATAGTAACGAGATGCAAAGTACAGAAATGGATGCAAAACACCTCATTACTATGTAAATGTGGCTGGTCAAATAAACCTAGATGTGTTTTCTGTATTTTGATCTCTAGGGTGCCAGGAGCATGATTATAGTATTTTCTGATGGGGGATATATATGGCCTTGCTATCTGTACATGGTATACATATATGTGTGTGTGGGGGGGGGGGGGAGTTTACATATGGGGTTGTTATCTACATTTTCTACATTTTGTTGGGTGTGCAGGAGTGCTTATTTTGAAGAAGTAGAGTTTTTTGCCGGATGAAGCAGAACTGAGGCTTTTTTCTCCACTTCTTTTTTTCTTTTTGTTCTTTTCCTGCTGTTATATGTTGTTGTGATTGGTGGTTTGTGTGTGATTAAGGCCTTTTAGTGTTGCAGAGAGGGTATCTGTCTTTTCCTGCTGTTATATGTTGTTGTGATTGGTGGTTTGTGTGTGATTAAGGCCTTTTAGTGTTGCAGAGGGGGTATCTGTCTCCATATGGGGTTTTGATTTAGAGTAGAGAAGTTGAGTTTACCTGACCCTGATCCCGAGGTGAAGTATTTGTTGCTATCTACACCCACAGTGAGAGAAAAAAATAGCACCAAGGGGCTCAGAGATTTGGATAGTGAAGTTCAATGTATTAAATGACTGGACACAGGCCTTGTTTCGGCACAAACTGCCTGTATCAGAGGTCCAAACCATTTCACTCTGTCAATCAATTAGACAGGCTAAATGAACTCACATAAAGGTCCTTGAAGAAAACACATTAATGATGAAAAGTAAAATCAAGAAACACTCTGGACAGCGTACTCACACGCCTCTGGATTTGAACCCCTGATGCAAGCAGTTTGTACCGAAACACGGCCCATGTCGGGTCTTTAAATAAATTGAAATTCACTATCCCAATCTCTGAGGCCTTTGATGCTATTTTTCCTCTCGCTGGTTTGTTGTGTACTTTGAATTCCTCTTCTGGCTGGTTTATTTACAAACATATCTATATATAAAAAAAGTCCACCTAAGCACTATTACATATATAGGGGCAGTTCTCCCATAGCATGTATTTTACAAGTAGGCGTACACATAAGTGGAGTCTGGGTGGGACTCACATGCTTAACTTATGGAACACTAGATGTTATGAGGGAATTCAACAAATGGTGCCAAATGTGAGGCATGAAGATGGTTCATGCTTGACAAGCATTTTGCAAAGGATACTCTGTGAGGAACGACCTTTACAAAATACTAGCTTAGCATCCACTTTCACACATAACTTTGGGCATGAGCATTTAACCCTCACAAAGGCTGGTGTAAAAGCTGGCACCCAACTTATGGCAGGTAGGCCCCTAAACGACAGTTTTCTATAACATTGCCTCTAACTTATGGGAATGCAACTGACCTTATCATGTCCCTCCCATGGCCATGCACCTTTTAGAGTTACACGCTGTGAAATTTAGGCACACAGGTTATTGAATAGGGTGTAGGGCAGATGCATGTATAATTCTAAATGGTTTCCAATTAACACCAATTATTGATTATTAGTACATAATTAGTTAACATAATGAAGCACACCTAAGGTCTTTTTCTCCTATTTTTTTTTATTTGCCCTATGAAGGTTTAGGTAATAGAAGTGCAGCGGGCATATAGGTTTGTTGAATGACTTGAACAAACTAGGGGAATGGGCGATGAGATGGCAGATGAAGTTCAACGTTGAGAAATGTAAAGTATTACATGTGGGAAACAGAAACCCGATGTACAACTATACGATGGGAGGGATGTTATTGAATGAGAGTACCCAAGAAAGGGACTTGGGGGTAATGGTGGACATGACAATGAGGCCGACGGCACAGTGCGCAGAGGCCGCTAAGAAGGCAAATAGAATGCTAGGCATAATCAAGAAGGGTATTACAACCAGAACGAAAGAAGTTATCCTGCCGTTGTATCGGGCGATGGTGCGTCCGCATCTGGAGTACTGCGTCCAATATTGGTCGCCGTACCTTAAGAAGGATATGGCGATACTCGAGAGGGTTCAGAGGAGAGCGACACATCTGATGAAAGATATGGAAAACCTTTCATACACTGAGAGATTGGAAAAACTGGGACTCTTTTCCCTGGAAAGAGGAGACTTAGAGGGGATATGATAGAGACTTACAAGATCATGAAGGGCATAGAGAGAGTAGAGAGGGACAGATTCTTCAAACTTTCAAAAAATAAAAGAAGAAGAGGGCATTCGGAAAAGTTGAAAGGGGATAGATTCAAAACAAATGCTAGGAAGTTCTTTACCCAACATGTGGTGGAAACCTGGAATGCGCTTCCAGAGGGCATAATAGGGCAGAGTACGGTACTGGGGTTCAAGGAAGGATTGGACAATTTCCTGCTGGAAAAGTAGATAGAGGGGTATAGATAGAGGATTACTGCACAGATCCTGGTCCTGTTGGGCCGCCGCGTGAGCGGACTGCTGGGCACGATGGACCTCAGGTCTGACCCAGCGGAGGCATTGCTTATGTTCTTATAAGCAGGCAAATCCTTGCAGGACATATATGTTCAGATATCCGGGTGGGTAATTTTGATCATTTGAATTAAAACTCACTGTTCTCCTTGATATTATAGAGTAATTGAAATCACCCATTATTATACAGTTGTCCAATTTGCCAGCTTTCCTAATCTCTGAAAACATTTTTTTTTTTTAATTACTGTACACCGCCTAGAAATTTGATTAAGCGGTATAAAATTTTTTTTAATAAACTTGAACTTAAAACTTAAATAACTTAAAACTTAAACTTCATCCATCTGCTCATTTTGTTCCAGGGGATGGTAGTATAACCCTATCTGTACTGTATATTCCTTCCCTTCATACATGGAATTTCTATCCATTTGGATTCCACACAGCTATCTATGTCATACAAAATGTTTATTTTGTTTGATTCAATTCCCTGAATTACCATCAGAACATATTTGGTTGTTTCATCATTTAGACTTTTGGTACCATCTTTGGTTATGAGTCAGCTGGACTATTGTAATATTGTTTATTTGGCAGGCACACCCAAAAAATCTGTATAGATTACGCATTATTCAGAAGGCAGTGGTCCAACTTATTTTCAATTTGAAAAAGTTTGATCATATTACTCCTTTTTTTCGCGAATTGCATTGGCTGCCGACAGACACCCAGGTGAAGTTTATGTTCGGCTGCATCTGTTATAAGGTATCACCTGGTCTTACACTTAATTATCTTACGTGGGCTCGTTCACATTTGCCAACATTAAATATTCTAGATGCTCACATGTAGTATTTACTTTTCCATCTGTCAAAGGGTGTAAATTTAAAAGATATCATCAACGTCTCCTGTCTTATCAAGCAGCATCTTGGGACAAGGACTTAAATCTTTTAATTGTGTCTTCCAGTACCTATCTACTATTTGGGAGACATTTGGAAACATACCTGTTCACTAGATACTAGGGCAACTAAAATACTTCATCTAATTGTAATTATTTTACTTTTGTAAACCACATAGAACTCAACGGTACTGTGGTATAAAAGTAAATAGTTATGTTATGTTTATATAGTTCCAACACCCCCCCCCCATCCAATTTGATTTTATGCACCTGTACAAGTGAGTATATGAGTGAGAAGAGGGATATGTCCAAGAACCCAATAAATTTGAGGAATTCATAGGAAAGGGAAGACAGAACAAAGGGATCATCTCTAAATTTCATAACTGACTAATGGAACCCAAGAGGGAGATATTGGGAAGGAGTTAACCTCTGATGAGTGGGAAGCAGTCCAGAGAAAGGGAACGAAAATGGTAGGAGGTTTGCACCAAAATACGTATGAGGAGAGATTGGAAGCCCTGAATAGGTGTGCCCTACAAGGAGGGACAGGGGAGATATGATTCAGACGTTCAAATACTTGAAAAGTATTAACATAGAACAAAATATTTTCCAGAGAAAGGAAAACGGTAAAACCAGAGGGCATAGAGGTTGACAGGTGTTAGTCTCAAGAGTAATGTTAGGAAATTCTTCTTTATGGAGAGGGTGGTTGATGCCTGGAATGTGCTCCCGAAGGAGGTGGTGGACAGTTCAAAAAAAGCATGGGATGAACGCAGAGGATCTCTAATCAAAAAATAATGATGTATTTTGAAGAACTAAGGCCAGTACTTGGCAGACTTGCACGGTCTGTGTCCTGTATATGGCCATTCAGTTGAGCATGGGCTGGGGAGTGCTTCAACAGATGGGATGGTTTAGATGGGCTGAAGTGAGCTTTGATGGGGATTCCAGTAGATGGAATCTAAGCACAGTACCGGGCAGAGATCTGGGTTTCTGGCCCAAAAATATCTAAGAAAAAGGACAATTTAAATTAAATCATTAACTTAAAGAGAGTATAAGGCTGCACAGACTCAATGGACCATTTCGGTCTTTATCTACCGTCACTTACTATGTTACTATATAGTATACCTGGGATGTTGAAGAGACTACAGATAGGGTGATCTTTTCGATCTCTAAATATGACAGAATGACATCATATATTATGAGTGAAATGGTGTGAGGCCATGTTAGTCCATTGGTCTGACCCAGTAAGGCTAGTCTTATGTTCTTAATTAGTTTACATGCAGATCTGTAATTGCTATCCAAATTTGCACATTCAACTTTGGGCAACCTATACTGTATAGAATATGTATTGCTGGCATTTAGGAAGGAGTATATATACCAGTTCTAAGTGCTCATGACTAAATTTTCAAGCACATGTAGCATGCTAGCATTTTATAATGGAAAAATAGGCACTTCTGTTCTAGAAAAGGTACTCGGTTATAGAATTAGCCTCCCTTATGTCTAATGTTTTATATAAGAACATAAGTGTTGCCATATTGGGACACACCAAAGGTCCATCAAGCCAGTATCCTGTTTCCAACTGTGGCCAACCCAGGTTACACGTACCTGGCAAGATCCCATGGAGAAAAACAGATTTTATGCTGCGTATCCTAGGAATAAGCAGGGGCTTCCCCCAGGTCCATCTTAATAACGGCATATGAACTTTTCTTTTAGGAAAATATCCAAACCATTTTTAAAGCCTGCTAAGCTAACTGCTTTCGCCACATTCTCCAGCAATGAATTTCAGGGTTTAATTACAGGTTGAGTGAAGAAATATTTTCTCTGGTTTGTTTTAAATTTATTACATAGTAGCTTCATTGCATGCCCCCTAGTCCTAGTATTTTATAGACCTCTGTCATATCTCCCTTGAGCCGTCTCTTCTCCAGGCTCAAAAGCCCTATCTACTTTAGCCTTTCCTCACAGGGAGGTTTTCCCATTCCTTTTATCATTTTCATTGCCCTTCTCTGTACCTTTTCTAATTCTCTAAATCTTTTTTGAGATGCGTACAATGTGCTGGGGATATTGTGAGTGCAGTTTAAGTCAGAGAAAAACTGAAGGAGAAAAAAAAAAAAAAAACAACCACCCAGGGAAGCCAATTAAATACAACTTTATTACGAACAGATGCAATAAAAAAGAATGGTTAAAATAACCCAACATGGCCATGTTTCAGCTTATACCCCTGCATCAGCGGTCATATTAAAACCAATGCATAAAACACTCTGTAACAAAAGAAATATAGCTACGAGTATATAAATATTGTCATAATATGTCTTTCAAAACATCCTTCCCAATGTACATATATCATTTTAACACAGTCCATCCATATGTTTTCTATCTTTCAGACTATGTGTGATCTCTAGAAAAATCTTACCATATAAATCAGCTCAACCAAACCGCATTGTCACTTAAGGCCATCAGTCTGTTAAGTATCAAACAAATAAAACAATTATTTAATAAATGTCAAAATTGAGATGTAATGTTTATAATTTAGAACTTCCCATTATTTTATGATTTTATACCCTTAAGCCCCTTAGAAATTTGATAAGTGGGATAACAAATTTTAATCAAACTTGGAAACTTGTATAATGTCCAAAAAAAGGTCCAACTTACAGCCATTTTCAAAAAGGAAAAACATTGTGGTTTCCTGTTCCAAAATACGTTAGAAGGATGTTCTTGCACTGAAAGCGTCCAAAGTGAACAGCCATTTCCCAAAAAGAAATGTCCAAAATATGAATGCAAAAAAAAAATATATATACTAGCTTTATAGCCCGTTACATTAACGGGTGCTAGAATGTATGTGTGTGTCTGTCTTTATTTTTTTCTCTCTCTGTCTCCTTAGCCACTTTCTGTATTTCTGTCTTTCTTTGTTTTGGCTGTCCATCACCACCCCTTGCGTGCTCCCCCTGTCCATTCTCCCTTCCTTTTACCTCCCCTTATCCAGCAGCAGCCCTTCTCCCTTGTTTACCTCCCCCCTGTCCATCAGCACCTTTTCCTTCCCCCCCATCCATCAGTAGGCCTCCTTCCCCCCCCCTATCCATCAGCATCTCTTCCTGCTCCCCCTACTCCCCCTGTCCAGCAGTAGGCCTCCCTTCCTTTTTCCCCCCTGTCCATCAGCACCTCTTCCTGATCCCCCTGTCCAGCAGTAGGCCTCTCTTCCTTCCTTTCCCCCTGTCCATTAGCACCTCTTCCTGCTCTCCTTGTGCAGCAGTAGGCCTCCCTTCCTTTCCCCAACCCCCACCAAAGCAGAATCTCCCCTCTGTCTATCCCCCTCAACAGTCCAGTATCTCCCATCAATCCATCCTCACCTCTGTCTGCCATTTGCCATGTGGTCGATCCGCTGCCGACAGGCGGGGTCCAGCTCCGGCGCGTCGCTTGCGCATAGCAGCGGGAGCAGCGCCACCAGCAGCAGTGCCGCCATCGGGAGCCCTTCTCGAGGGAGCGGAACAGGCTACTGAGGAGCTTCGGGGGCTGCTGAGATGACAGAGACGGAGTGGCCATGCTGAACTGGCGTCCCCCACCCCTCCCCGGTGCCAGCAACGCTCTCCCTCTCAGCGAGCCGGGCTGTAAAAAAAGGAGACTGTGATGTATAAGCGCGCGTGCGCACTCGTGCCGGTGCGACGGAACAGGGAACACGCGGCGCGAGTGCGCATGCGCGCTTAACATTTTATTATTATTGATAACAGGCACAAAAATACCTGTCTGATTCTGGTATAATAGTAGAAAACTGACTACACAGACATTCCTACAGAGTAAAAGTGCAGCCTAGTGTAAGTTTACCAGATTTTCCAAATGGAAAATCTGGACCCCTAGACCCGTCCCCCAAGCCTGTCCAGTTCCACCCATCCCCGTCCTGTTATGTTCCAGTCCCGATCCCAATCCGACCCTAGCCCCGCCCCCGCTGCCTGCTCTTGTCGGGCAGGAGGGCGTCTGCGCATGCACAGATGCCCTCCTGCCCGATGGCGATTGGTTGGAAGCTTTTCAAAACCCGGGCAAAGTGCTGGGTTTTGAAAAGCCATCCGGATCCCCAGACATGTCCTCAAATGGAGGACATGTCCGGAAAAATCCGGACGTCTGGTAACCTTAGCCTAGTGGTCAGGGACCCAGGTGCAAACCCCACCTTATTTCCTTTATATATTATTGTTAGCTCTCCAGGAGCAGATTAAATCCTTCTGTACCTAAAATACCACTACAATAACCATTATGCTTGAAGTGTCATATAAATTTAGGTATAGCAAGTATCTGTATTTCTATATTCTAGGAGAGCTCGTATTTGTACATAAATAAGAGTTAAAGTGAAAGTTATACCTGGATCCTGTTATCAAAGTTCACTGCACTGAACACTAGACTACTTTTTACATTTATTTGCTGCTCTGTTAGGAAAGGCCATAATACCTGAAGCTGTCATACAGCCTGGTATTCACTGTCACTTTGGCTTCGTAGGTGGGTGGGAGGAGATCAGTAACCAATGGGAAATGAAGGAAGGATTATGGTCAGCTGCTCAGTCAGGACACCTTTTTGAACACTGGACATGACTGAAACAGGTCTCGATAAAAGCGTCCTCTTAGGCCTTGGGACATTCCTCCCTGTTCCATTATCACTGAAAGACGTCCTCATTTTGGGTAGGGTTACCGGATTTTACGTCGGTAAAATCCAGACTCCTAGACCAATTGTACTGTATCTAGAAGGGTTTTGCCATCATTCCCTCAGGTCCATCAAACTGAAGACATCCTGGATGCCCTATGTCGTTTCCCGGAGCATAGTGAACTTGTTGGGTACCTAACGGGTACCTATATGGTCCAATAAGGAGACAAAATATTGAGGCTGGGTCACCAAGTACTGTAGGGGATCACCAGCCTCCTTCTTCTCCAAATACTAGAACCTCCTTCCTCTTCTTGGCCCTCTGCTTCTCCTCTTCCTTTGGGGAAATTCTTCTGCCTCCTTTTGCTGCTGCCCAGTTAAATAGCACTGTGCAGGTTATTCAGTGGCATTTATTCAACAGCACTATTCGGTTATCTGCTCAGACCACTGTGGCATTCTCCACAGTGCCAGGGCAGTCCAGGGATAGTGCCAGGGCAGTCCAGGGGTAGAGTTGGGAGAGTCCCAAAAGTTATCCGGGTATCGGTAATATTCAGTGCTGGTATTGGTATAACAATCCAGGCAAACAGGACTGCAAAAAGAGCTATCCTAATTTGCCTGAATAGTTTATAGTTTATTGATTTATATCCCACTTTATACAATAATAATAATAATAATAACAACTTTATTCTTCTATACTGCCACAATCTGACAACTTCTCGGCGGCTTACATCAAAGAGAGCTGGACAATCAGTGAAGTACAAAATACAAGTAGCCAGAGGTGTACCTAGGGTATGTGACACCCGGGGCCCATTGTTTTTTGACATTCCTGCCATCATTTTTGACCCCCCCCCCCAATGTAAAAAAATATTTTTAGTAATGTTCCCCCCAGGTGCAAGCCATGAGGGGGGTGTTCCCGGCCTGGGAGTCATGGTCCAGGAACTTTCCTTCTCACGGCCCGGTGCCAAGGCTCTGGATAGCCTCCGTGGCCCAGCATGTTCCCAGTCTTCTCTCCCTTTACCTTCTGTGAAGCTGAAAAAAACTGACGGCCTCGGCAGTGATTCAGCTACGTCGACCGTGGCTCCCCTTCCTGCTTTCCGCGTCTGCCTCTGCCGCAATCCACCCGGGCGGAAACAGGAAGTTGCATCATTGGCAGACGCGGAAAGCAGGAAGGGGAGCCACGGTCAACGTAGCTGAATTACTGCCGAGGCCGGCAGTTTTTTCAGCTTCACAGAAGGTAAAGGGAGAGAAGACTGGGAACATGCTGGGCCACAGGGACTATCCAGAGCCTTGGCACCGGGCTGTGAGAAGGGAAGTTCCCGGACCATGAATCCCAGGCCGGGAACACCCCACTCATGGCTGGCACCTGGGGCGGATCGCCCTCCCACGCACCCCGCCCTTGGTATGCCACTGCAAATAGCAAAAGTACAATATATTTCTTAAGGATAATCAGAGTAGAATTATTGCAATTAATATAATTTCTTTTAGGAAATGAATCTATCAAATAGTACAGTTTTAACTTTTTTCCGAAAAGCGCCATAGGTCAACCTGGCTACACTAATGTAATTACCAAACCAGGACTTCTGTTTACTTGCTTGAAACATAAAAGTCCTATCCAAAAATGACCTGTATCTACAACCAGTAATCTTTGGATAGGCAAATAAATTACAATTTCTGGTTCTCCTCGTGGGGTTGTATTGTACCAGTGGTTCCCAAACCCTGTCCTGGGGGACCCCCAGCCAGTCGGGTTTTCAAGATATCCCTAATGAATATGCATGAGAGAGATTTGCATATAATGGAAGTGATAGGTATGCAAATCTCTCTCATGCATATTCATCAGGGATATCTTGAAAACCTGACTGGCTGGGGGTCCCCCAGGACAGGGTTTGGGAACCACTGTATTGTACAAAATGAGACAAAAGATAGGGAGGGGCCAGTCCCCAAATCAACTTAAAACAAATACAAGAGAATTTGAATATTACTCGTGCCTCCACTGGTAAGCACTGCAGCAATCTATAGTAGGGAGTTTCAGTCCAAATATTAGACGGACAGCCGTGTTCTGTACTATTCTCAATGTTCTCATTGTTTTTTTTAGGTATACCTAAATAAACGATATTGCAATAATCCAATATTGATAGAACCAATGCTTGCACCAATAGTCTGAAGGATAGAGGTTCCATAACGTATATACATAATATTATCACATCACATACAATTAACAAATCTAACAAACAAAACATTTCAGTGACCAGCACCTACAAATATATTAAACCTTCAATTCCCATATTTCATTTTACAAAATAAATACTTTTTCAGTAATTTCTTAAAATTGCATAAATTTCCCTAAATAGTTAGCCGGGAACAGCAGCTGTAAAAGTCCCGGATATTCAGTGCTAGTACCTGGATTAGGCCTTGCACTGAATATCAGGGGCCACTTCAGCCTGCAGCCCTCAGCAATTGAAAAAGCAAAACAAAAACAAAAAACCCTCTGTCTGCTATGCCTGAATATTGACTAGTCACCGCATTTTCTTTCTTAGATTTATGTCCCTCCTGCTTTAGGTGCAAATCTATCTCTATTTTTCTCATGTAAGTTGGCATATCTGATAAATTATCCCCCACCCCCTTTTCCAAAACCGCATTAGTGGTTTTTAGCACAGGCCGGTGCACTGAATGCTCTGCACTGCTCCCAACATTCATAGGAACTCAGTGTGCTGGCCTGCACTGTAAACTGCTTTCACTGTATTGTAAAAGAGGGAAAAGAACAGTATACTCAAAATCACTTGCAATTTTAAATGTATTCTAAAGAAAAATACTTTATTTTGAGAATTTGTCACCAGAAGTAGAAATATCAGAAATAAGAATTTCATATCATATGAAATATATTGTTTATTTATTTATTTATTTTTAAAAAAAATTATTCCACACTATCTACAAGTCTAGGTGGATTATATATGAAACGCGCATAAAATTACTAGCATACAAAGTCAATAATAGGGGGGCGCAAACATTCCTAACGCTCCCCATAGACAATAAAGCCTCAATTCTGTAAATGGTGCCTGCTATGGCAGGCGCCTACAAAATGGGTACCTGCCACATGTCAATCACTGACAGCAGTGGCATAGTAAGGGGGTGCAGGGGGGGAAGTACACCCCGGGTGTGGTCTTCCTCAGAGCGCTGGCACCCCTCCTGCTCTCCGCCCCTCTTCCTGGCCCCCCCCCTTCCCCATGCCATGCACGTCCTTTCCCTCACCACCCCTTCCCATCACCACCCCCATACCTTTTTATCTTTGGCACGAGCAGCCACGAACTGGCTGCTCGCAATCGGCTTTGGAGCTCTCTCTCACGTCGCTTCCGGGACCTGTGCCTGCAAAGTGACATCAGAGAGAGCGCAGAAGCTGATGCAAGCAGCAAGTTCGTGGCTGCTCGCACCAAAGATTAAAAGGTACATGGAAGGGATGCGTGGGAAGAGGGCGCCACCACCCCGGGCGCCACTCACCCCTGCTACGCCACTGACTGACAGGCACCACTTCCAGAATTGCAGCTCCCAAGGACCCTAGGTACGAGAAATGTAGGCCAGAGTTTTAATTAGGGTTACCATATTTTAAAAAAAGAAAACCCCAGGCACATGAACCCCACCTCCACCCCCACCCATTCCACCTCCAGCCTTGCCCTGTTCTGTCCCCAGCCCCGCCCTGTTCTGTCCTCCAGCCTCGCCCCCCAGAAAGCCTCCTCTCTTTGCTACGAGCTCTGGCCGTGTCTGGAGGGCCTGGAGCATGCGTAGATGAGGCCCTCCAGATGCAACCTGAGCTTGTAGGGGCTTTCCAAAACCTGGACAAATGCCAGGTTTTGGAAAGTCCATCCGGGACCCCGGACAGTCCTCTAAAAAGAGGACATGTCTGGATTTTCCCGGACGTCTGGTAACCTTAGTTTTACAGGCCTACATTTCCAGTGCCTAGGATCTTTTCTGAATCGGGGCTAGTGTCGCCTAGTGAAGCCAAAGCCCGTCACCGCCCTTAAACATGCCAATTTCTGGGTTTTCATGTCTCTTGGCAACACTAGGCACCATATAGAAACAATTAAAACCCTTAAGTTAGTCATGGACAGGCACGATCTAGGTGCCTACCGACATTGGCATTTTTTTTTTTTTTTTATAATAATGAAATATAGATTCTCTCAGTAATGCTAAACTCAACCCACATATATTTGATACTGACTCTGTGCAACAATAACCAGTTCCCACTGTACCTTTCATTTGACATTCACCCATCTCTACAAATCAGTGACTGTGATTTGTTTAGCAATCATGGCTCTTTGTCTCTCCTCATGTTTTTATACAGGGTTAAATTGTAAAGCTCCAGCGATACAAAGCATTGCCACAGCATAACCTAGTTTTGTTTTGCCAAAACCACTTAATCCTGGCACCTCTTCTTAAAAGATTGTCTATTATTCAGCAGTTCAGGAAATTATTTGTACTCTCAACCATTCTAAATAGCTCTAATGGGCTCCGTTCCTCAAGTCTGTGTTTTGAATTTACACCACAATTTCTTTTTCAAATTTTGCTTAACAGAGATAGGGGAGCCAATTGCTCTTTCAACAAACAATACATGGGCTAAGAAAAACAGAAAGAGGCACATAAGCAATCGTCAGAGGTCGGAATAATAATAGTTTATTTAAATTACACATTATGCTATTTCCACCTGTGTTCAAAGCAGGGTAAAGCATAAAAACCGAGCATAATTTTTATTTTTGTGTTTATGAAGGGATTTGCTATACCACCCTTTTTGGAATCCAAATCAAAGAGGTTTGCACCATCTACAGCAACCTATGGAGTGAATAGTAGCTAAGGAAGGAGGAACAAAAAGAAAGAAATTAAGAAGAGAAGAGGGAGTTGGCAGGAAGAAGGGGGAAAAAAAAGGAACCAGAGTTAATAGACCATACAGCAGCAGCACCATTCAACTGTGACTTAACCCCACAGGAACTAATCCTCAGGATCAGCTGAAGAAAAAAAAAAAAAAAGTCTTCTGGGCCCTCACTTTCTAAAATTGGCCTTTTGTGGTAGGAATAAGTGGGAACAATTCCATAGGCTTGGTGGTCATAGGTGATGTATTTGCTATACTCTCTTTCTGTGGTACAGCCAAGGTGGTTTTACATATTGGCTAGAATTCAGAAAATGGCGCCCAAAGCTAGGCATTCCACAACAAAAAGGAAAACACAACCCCACATATAGCAATGCAAAACACACACAAAAAAAGAATGGGGAAGGACCACAGTATATCAGCCTCAACTTATTTAAAACATATAAATACATAAAACAAGAAATAATGCAAGCCTTTTAGAGTCTTTAATCCTTTTCTGTACTGGACCCCAACATGGTCCGTGTTTCGGCAAGGAAAGCCATCCTCAGGGGTGTACTAATGAAATATTAATGAGAGGTAAAGGAATTCCACTAATAGAAGCTCCATCCATGAATTTCTTCAGATCCTGGTGAAGGAACTCAAAGAAGGGGTAGAGTTTGTTGTCTGTGTGAATAACACCTAGCAACTTCACAATATTGGGATGATTGAGCTCCTTGAGAAGAGAGATTTCTCGAATCGCTGTGCTGGATACTTCCTCAGTTTCCGTATCAAGGCACCAAAAAGATCTGCGCCACTAAGCCAGTAGCCTATAAAGCGTACTCTGCGCAGAGCGCCTGTATAGAATACTAGCTTAGCGTGGATTTCACGGCTAACTGTGGGTGCCAGCATTTACACCAGCTGCAATGGTCTGACCGCAAAAAATCTACGGCTCCAACGTGTACAAAACGCAGCAATTAGACTGCTAAAGAACCTTAATGCTCACAATCCTGTCTCCCAAGCCCTATCGACAGCCCACTGGCTACCCATAACCAAGCGCTGCATCTTAAAGGGCTTGGTACTAGCGTACAAATCCTTGCACAACACAGCACCAGACTACGTTTCACCTAAGCTTCCCATATACGTCCCGAACAGGTCACTCCTGTCCTAGGAGGAAATGCATCTGCAAATACCCCCTGGTTATTTCCTCCAGCTCCAGAGTGCTAGACGCTAATGCCAAACTACGGGAATCTACAACCTCTACATATCAGATCCCTTGAAGGACTTCTGATCTTTAGGAAAACAATAAAATCCTACCTCTTCACCTAACTTACTCGCCTATTAACTATATGGTAGAATGTTCTGCCTCCCCCCCCCCCCCACCCCAGCTCCATAAGCTCCTCATAAACATAATATAACAATCCATTTATATACTGCAATGCCTTTCAGCTCTAAGTGGTTTATATAGGAGTAAAGAAAAACTATACAAGCACAGTAAATTATAAGCTCATTTATAAAATTTATCAAATAATAATAATAATAATAATAATAATAACTTTATTTTTCTATACCGCCATAGTCAGGTGACTTCTAGGCGGTTCACACTGTAAGAAGGCTGGACATTCAGCGAATAACAAGGTCACAATACAATACAATAAGTCAACATACAATACAAGACAAAACAATACAATACAATACAATACAATGAGTGTATACAACACAGTACAATATAATACAACGAGTCTAAATATAATACAATACAATAAGTCTAAAGACAACACCATACATAAGTCTAATACAGTATCGTACAATGAGTCTAAATATAATACAATAGTGAAGAGGGGAAAGTTACAGATTGGGGTTCAATGGGTAATGAGTAACTGAGTATTTCTTTAGAACTTCCATTTGAATTGGAGTACTATGGATAGCGAATATCTGAGTACATGAGGGGCATCTTGAGAAAGAAAGAAAGGCGTTTAAAGGGAGGGGAGTCCTAGTGCGGGAGGGGACGATTTTAGTCCGTGAATTTTTCGAATAGGGCGGTTTTGATCGATTTGCGGAATGCACTGTAAGACAGGTTGGGTTCGTTTATGTAGTTTTTCAGCCAAACTTGCTGTCTGTTCGCTTGGAACTTAAAGGTTCTATCCAGGAATGATTTGTATCTGCAGCCCGTAATCTTTGGGTATGCAAATATGTTTTTGTTTCTGGTCGCTCGTGTGGGGTTGTGTAGGATGAAGTGAGTTTGTAGGTATGAAGGTGCTAGTCCCCAGACTTGCTTGAAACAGGTGCAAGCAAATTTGAATAGTATTCGCGCTTCTATTGGAAGCCAGTGCAGCTTTTTATAGTAGGGGCTGATGTGGTCGTTTTTTCTTAGTCCGAAGATTAGTCGAACGGCGGTGTTTTGTATTAATCTCAGTTTTTTTATTGTTTTTTGTGGGATGCCCAAGTAGATGATGTTGCAGTAGTCAAGAATGGATAAGATCAGTGCCTGTACCAGCAACCTGAATGATGTTGGGTCAAAGTATTTTTTTATGGTCCTTAGTTTCCATAGCGTGTAAAAACATTTTTTCACTAGTGAGTTTGTGTGGTCGGTCATAGTTAGGTGTGTGTCTAGGGTGATGCCAAGTATTTTTATGTTATTAGAAATTGGGTATTCGTGATTGTTTATTTTTATCGATGTTCTCGTAATTTTGTCATTAGGACTAGCCAGAAAGACTTTTGTTTTTTCTGCGTTTAATTTTAGTTTGAAATTGGTGGTCCATTTATCGATTTCGGTCATTACGTTTGAGAGATTGTCTACAATTTCTTTTGTGATGTCATTTAAGGGGATTAGGATGGATATGTCGTCTGCGTAAATGTAGTGTATTAAGTTTAGTTTTTGTAGGAGGTGGCCTAAGGAGGCGATATAGATGTTGAAAAGTGTGGGCGATAGGGGGGAACCTTGAGGCACGCCTGATGGGTTTTTCCATGGTTTGGAATAATTTCCATTGCTGATTACTCGGTAGGATCTGTTTGATAGAAATTCTTGGAACCATTTCTTTGCCTTTCCAGAAATTCCCATTATTTCAAGGCACAGTAGCATGATTTCATGGTCTACCAGGTCGAACGCGCTGCTGAGGTCTAATTGTAGAATTAGTGCGCTTTTGCCTTTGCTAAAGAGATCATAAAGGTGGTTTAGTAGGGAGGCTAAGACAGTTTCTGTGTTGTATCCTTTCCTGAATCCTGATTGGTGTTCACTAAGGATGTTAAATTTGTCCAGGTAGTTTACTAGTTGAAGGTTGACCAATCCTTCTTGTAACTTTGTGAAAAGGGGAATGTTTGCTATGGGTCTGAAATTGGATGTCAGAGCAGAAGAGGTTTTCTGATCTTTGGGGATTGGAGTGATTAGTATGTGTCCCAATTTTTTGTTTAGTGTTCCGCTTGTGAAGGCGGATGTTAGCCATTCAAATAGTTCCTTTTTAAATTCTAGAGGGGCAACTGTCATGATTTTAGGGGGACATGCATCAAGTAGACAGTTAGATTTGGTGTATTTGTTGAAGAGATTTAGGAATTGATGCCAATTTGGATATTTGAGGTGGTCCCATATCATGTCTACTCTGGTGTCTTGGTCGTGAGGTTCGAGGTATTGAAGAGCATTTGTTATGGTAGTGGGTAGAGTTGCTCTTAAGTTAGCGGTTTTATTTTGAAAGAAGTGAGTCTTTAGCATCTTTCTAAAAACCTGATAAGAACTGGAACCAGATATCAACTTATTAAAACTCTTGTCCCAGCATCATTAAATAGATCACAGGACATCAAACTCTCCAGTCTACTTTCTCCAATCGGAACAACCCTCAATCTATGTATGGATCAAGATCACTCTGTATATGCTATTTTAGTTAGAGAATGACACGGGGACAAATTTTTTTCTCCATCCCCGTGGGAAATCATTTTCCCGTCTCAGCAAGTTTTTTTCCTGTCCCTGCCCCATTCCTGCATGTTCTGTCCTCATTGAAAGAGCCTCAAATACTTTAAATCATAAGTGTTCGAGGCTTGTGTGGTTAAGACAGAGCTTACAGGAATGGGCCAGGGAGAGAGACAGCGACAAAACGTGGGGACGTAACGGGGAAATTGAGTTCCTGAGGGGATGGGGAAAAATTTGTCCCCCGTATCGTTCTCTAATTTTAGTATAAACTGATTGTAGTATATGTATGTCAACCTGTAACCCGTCTTGACTATTTATGTATACAAACCTGTAACCTGTTCTGAGCTCGTCAACATGGCTTCAGGAAAGGGAAATCATGTTTGACGAATTTACTTCAATTTTTTGAGATCGTGAACAAACAAATTGATAGTGGAGAACCGGTGGACATAATATACTTGGACTTCCAAAAAGCATTCAACAAGGTTCCACATGAAAGACTTCTCAGGAAACTACAAAGCTATGGAATAGAGGGAGATATACTAAGATAGATAGGCAAATGGCTGGAGAACAGAAAGCAGAGAGTGGACTTAAATGGGAAGTTCTCAGACTGGGAGAAAGTGACTAGTGGTGTGCCCCAGGACTCGGTACTTGGGCCCATCTTATTTAATATTTTCATCAGTGACCTAGAAGAAGGAACATCCAGTGAGATCATCAAGTTTGCAGACGACACAAATCTATGTCGGGCAATCAGATCGCAGAAGGATAGTGAGGAACTCCAGAGTGACTTGTGTCAGTTAGAGAAATGGGCGGAGAAATGGCAGATGAAGTTTAATGTGGAAAAGTGCAAAGTAATGCATTTAGGCAGTAAGAACAAGGAACATGAGTATAGAATGTCAGGTGCAACTCTGGGTAAGTGCGAACAAGACAAGGACCTGGATGTACTGATAGATAGGACCCTGAAACCGTCGGCACAATGTGCGACAGCGGCAAAGAAAGCAAATAGAATAGTTAGGCATGATAAAGAAAGGAATCACGAGTAGATCGGAGAAAGTTATAATGCTGCTTTATAGGGCGATGGTCAGACCACACTTGGAATACTGTGTCCAACATTGGTCTCCCAACCTAAAGAAGGATATAAAACTGCTGGAGAGGGTGCAGAGACGAGCAACGAAGCTAATAAAAGGTATGGAGAATTTGGAATATGAGGAACGTCTTAAGAGACTGGGATTGTTCTCCCTTGAGAAAAGGAGACTGCGAGGGGATATGATCGAGACTTTCAAAATACTGAAAGGAATCGACAAAATAGAGCAGGAAAAAAAATTATTTACAATGTCCAATGTGACACGGACAAGAGGACATGGACTGAAGCTAATGGGGGACAAGTCCAGGACAAATATCAGGAAGTTCTGCTTCACGCAACAAGTGGTGGACACCTGGAATGCTCTCCCAGAGGAGGTTATTGCGGAATCCACCGTTCTAGGATTTAAAAGCAAACTAGATGCATATCTCCTTACGAGAGGCATGGAGGGATATGGGTGACTATAATTACGCCAGGTGTACATCTGGCTGGGCCTCCGCGTGTGCGGATCGCTGGACTTGATGGACCGAAGGTCTGATCTGGAGATGGCAGTTCTTATGTTCTTATGTTAGGGAGGACAGGATATAAAACAAATTAAATAAATAAATAAATAGAACTTGGTGTAAATCTGGCAACTAGATTACTATAAAATGTGTGCCCAACTGCTGTATTCTATAACGTCACACCTAACTTCTGGGAACATCCCCTGATCCACATGTACCTCCCATAGCCATGCCCATTTGGAGTTGCATGCTGTAAAATTTAGGTGTGGATATTAAAGAATAGCACCTAGGGCAGGGGATATCCTGAAAATATGGCCTGTCAGTAGATCTCGAGGACCGGACTTGGGCAGCCCTGCTCTAAATTGTTGTCAATTAATGATGCCTCTTTAATTAACTACTTGCATGTGCATCCACCCTAGTGTCCAAATTTGGACACCCTATATACAGTAGAGTCTGAGAGATTAAGTGCAGGCAGTTTCTCTGCCCATTGGTGGCTCACAAGTTAAGTTGTTTTATACCTGGGACTTACCCAGGGGTCAAAAAGAGCTGTCATGGGAATCAAACCCAGCTCTCCTGGTTCTCATCCCACTTCACTAGCAATTAGGCTACTCTACCCTGAACAAAAATAAAAGAAAGCTGAGTGCAAACTAGTCTCTAGTCTAGCTGTGACCAATGGCAAATCTATAAAGCAATTTTGCTCCTGTAACTGTAAGGATCTGCTAGGGACATATTGGTCAGGTGATCATTAAAATATGTGGTGCCGGAGGTGTGGGTGTGCAGGTTTTCCCCTTCCCTATTTTGGTTTCCTTTTTTTTTCCTCTTCCTCTTCTACTTTCTCTTTTTTTTCTCTTCTCCTTCTTTCTTCTTTGTGGTCGAGGGTGAGGGCTGGTGGGATGGGGCTGTTGTGAGAATATATGCTGTCTGGGGTCCAGGGTTGATTTGGGAGGGGGGAGGTTTACTGCTGGAGAGCTTGTTTTGGTTTTTGCATTGGGGGGGGGGGGTTAAGAATACCACCCTCTCATGCCATTTGTTTTTTTGGATTCTCTGTTGAAGGCTTTCCTTTCTTGGGTGGGGGAAGTATTCACTGGGTTCTGGGGTTAGAGGGATTGTTAGGTGGGAGGGTTGCTCAGTATATTGCTCTTTTTGTGGATGCTCTGTATTATTTGTTTGCTATTGCTTAATAAAAAATTGTTTCAAATAAGATTTTTTTTAAAAAGTAGTGTAGGAAACCCATAAGGGAGACTTTATAAATTAAGATTAATATTTTAAATGTCACCCGTTAGTTAACTGGAAACCAATGTGCATTTTTAAGAAGTGGTATGATAAGAATCAAATTTACTTGCACAAGAAACCAATTTGACTGCTGTGTTCTGGAGTAGTCGTAGATAAATGTGAGCGGTAGACCATTATAGAGTGAATTACAGTAGTCCAATCTGCTAATCACGAGGGTAAAAACTATGAGAGTGTTAGAAGGACTGGTTTATCTAAAAATAGATTGATAACTTGGATGAATCACAGAGCCACAAAACATGGCCTCATTACAGCCTAATTTGAGATATAAATGTTAGCTGTGGGTCACAAATGCAGCCCAAAATGTTTAATGAGGATTCTAGAGGTAAAATATGGCTCAAGACTATTGAAGAAAGAGATGTACGAAATGTGATCTACATCACCTTGGATTTTAATAGGTCTAATTTTATGTACATTTACAGTGTCTCAAGCCCCCCCCCAAAAAAAATCTGGTAAGATAAATTGAATGACAAAAGATCTACATATAAATTTCATGAACAGCATTAGTAGCATAGCAAGGGAAGTTTGCACCCAGGGTAGAAACACCTGACATCGCTGTGCCATGCACCCCCTCATATCACTGTGCCATGTACGGGGACACCATTCCCTGCTGACCTACCCCCCCCCCCCCCAGTACCTCTTCAAATCTTCATCAGCCACAAGCAGCGTCTCTTACCTGCTGTTCACGCTGGCTTCATCCTTCCCTCTGACATCACTTCCTGGTTCCCACAAACAAGTAGTACATCAGAAGAAGGGATGAGGTCAGCACAGCCGCAGATAAGAGGTGCTGCTCATGGCCATTTAAAATATGAAGAGGTACTGGAGAGAAGGGGGCAGTCACACCCCTGGAAATTCAATGTTGGTGCATGTACAGGCACCAGCATTGAATTTCTGAGTATATGCAGGCTATGAATACATAACTAGTTAAGTGCAACATTCAGCACTTAAGCAACTATGATGAATCACATAAAGATAGGACCATATAAAACACAATCCAATTTATGTAGTTATCCTAGTCACATATACTATGCTCTAAACTATGGATCTGATAGTCATTGGTGGTGGCAGCATTTTAACTGCCTGATACTGGTGTTCAACCCAGATATTTAGTACCAGGCCATTTCCTATGGCCAGCATTGAATATCCAGTTTCACTTTTATCCACAGCAACCTAACCAGTTAAATCAATATTCATTGCTAACTGCTTAAGTTTTTAATGGGTTAAAGATAGGCTTGCTATTTATGTCGTTTGATATAGTCCTTCCTGTCGCACCATCTGACAACCTTGGAGTTATCTTTGCCTCCTCTCTCTCTTCTGCTTAGATCCAACAAACTACTAAAGCCTGTCATTTCTTCCTCTATAATATTACCAAAATCCAACCTCTCCTCTCTGAGCACACTACAAAAACCCTTATTCACATTCTCATCACCTCTTGCTTAGATTACTGCAACTTGCTTCTCTTAGGTCTTTCATTCAACCATCTCTCTCCCCTTCAATCTGTACAAAATTCTGTTGCATAACTTATATGCAATGAGAGCCACCATACTCACATTACACCTCTCCTCAAGTCACTTCACTGGTTCCCCATCCATTTTCGAATACAGTTCAAACTCCTCTTACTGACCTACAAGTGCACTTACTCTGCAGCCCCTCAATATCTATCCACACTTATCGCCTCCTATGTTTCACCCTGTGAACTCTGTTCATCAGGCAAGCCTCTCCTATCCGTACCCTTTTCCTCCACTGCCAGATCCAGACTCTATCCCTTCTATTTTGTTGCGCTGTATACATGGAACAGACTGCCTGAGCCATTATATCAGGCTCGTTCTCTAGTAGTATTCAAATCCAAGCTAAAGGCCCACTTTTTCGAGGCTACTTTCAACTCCTAACTCCCACTGATCATAAAACTACCTATGTCTACTCTATCATTCTCTCTGCAAGAAATTCCCCAATCCCTATATGTTTTCCTGTCTCTAAGATTGTAAGCTCTTCCAAGTAGGGACCTTCTATTGCATGTTAAATGTACAGTGCTATGTACGCCTTTCAGCGTTATAGAAATGACAAGTAGTAGTTGTCGGTGAGGGGCTGATTTTACAAACGATGATTTAAGTTAGGCAGCAGTAGGCATTGTATTGTCACCTAACAAATAACCCATGTCCTTAAAACCCACTTAACACCCATTTATATAAAAAATATAGCCACCTAACTGCAACTCCCATAACGGCACTGTAATCACGGCTATAGAGGTGCCTACTGGCAACGACAGCTGAAGTAGGCATGGCCAACTCTAGAAATGTTGTTAGGCACCAGTAGGCACCTCTGTAGACACGATTCACGTGAAAGGTAGGTGCCAGAAATGTAGGCCTTCAAAACCCTGGCCTACATTTCTGGCGCATATCTTTCTCACAAGTTGCGATGATGCAAACGGAACCACCACATGATTGACAACCAAAATGATTAAGGGGATGCAATTCCTCTCATATAAGGAAAGGCTTAAGAGGTTAGGACTCTTCTGCTTGGAAACAAAATCCTAAGGGGGTAATAATTTAAAAAAAAAAAAAATGTCTAAAATGTGTCCTAAGTGGCTACTTGGACGATCAAAAAGCCTGATCGTTCAAGTACCCATAACCAAAGCTGGTTTTTAGACGTATCTAAAACCAACTTAGGCCTTTCCCCTGCCTCTAGATGCACAGAGAGAAAAGAGGCGTGTTTAGAGGAGGGGAAAGGGCGGGCGGTGGGCGGGAGGGGGCCGACTTACACCTAGGCGTACACCAGGTATAACCAAAACCTTAGGCAGGTTGCCTAGTCGGCACTTATACGTTTTTGACTTAGACCAAGTCATAATGCGTCTAAGTGCCGAAAACGCAACCTGCCTACCCCTCCACCGCAAGCATTGAAGCAGGAGAGATGCCTCATCTCCCCTACCGCATGCCATCACTCCTCTAACTGAACTTCCGCGACCCGCAGCAGGAGAGATGCCCTATCTTTCCTGCCGCGGGTCGCGGCAGTTTGGGTAGATGAGTGATGGCATCACGGTAGGGGAGATGAGGCATCTCTCCTGCCGCAATCCATCACCCCCCAACACACACACAACATCGGGGCAAGAGGGAGCTCAAGCCCTCTTGCCCCGGCCAACCGCGGCACCCCCGACGATATCGGTGCAAGAGGGAGCCCAAGCCCTCTTGCCCCGCCGATTAACATCGGGCTAGGAGAGAGCCCAAGCTCTCCTGGCCCCAGCGACCACCCTCCCCACGTCTCGATTGGGCCAGGAGGGGGTCCATGCCCTCCTGACCCCAGTGACCCCCCCGTGTCTCGATCAGGCCAGGAGGGAGTCCAAGCCCTCCTGGCCCCAGCGACCTCCCCCCCCGCATCTCAATCGGGCCAGGAGGGAGCCCAAGCCCTCCTGGCCCAGGCGAACCCCTACCACCCACCCCCCCACTACATTACGGGTAGGAGGGATCCCAGGCCCTCCTGCCCTCGATGCAACCCCCCCCCAACGGCCGCCCCCCCACCGACCCGCGACCCCACCTCCCCCGATCCCTTTCCCCATACCGTGGGGTTGGGGGGTTGTGGGGTCGGCTGGGGGGGTCGAGGGTCGGCGGGGGGGGTGATAGCGGGTTCTGGGGGGGCAGCCGTTGGGGGGAGGGGGTTGTGTCGAGGGCAGGAGGGCCTGGGATCTCTCCTGCCCATAATGTAGTGGGGGGGTGGAGGGTAGGGGGTCGCCTGGGCCAGGAGGGCTTGGGCTCCCTCCTGGCCTGATCGAGACGTGGGGGGGTCGCTGGGGCCAGGAGGGCTTGGGCTCCCTCCTGGCCCGATCAAGATGCGGGGGGGGGGGGGTTGCTGGGGCCAGGAGAGCTTGGGCTCTCTCCTGGCCCAATGTTAATCGGCGGGGCAAGAGGGCTTGGGCTCCCTCTTGCCCCGATATCGTCAGGGAGTCAGCGGGGCAAGAGGGCTTGGGATCTCTCTTGCCCCAATATCGTCGGGGGTACCACGGTTGGCTGGGGCAAGAGGGCTTGAGCTCCCTCTTGCTCCGATGTTGTCGGGAGGGGGGGGTCGCGGTACGACATGGCAGGAGGGCTTGGGCACCCTCCTGCCTGGATGGTTGTGGGGGTTCTGTAACCGGTGTTGTTTTTGACAGACACCGGTTACAGAATCCAGCTTTTAGGCGAAGGACTGGCTCCTCATTCGCCTAAAAGCCCTTCTGTTGGACGTTTGGGGCTTAGGCATTTTTTTGTTTCATTATGGCTGAAAAGTGTAGACGTTGTGTGGGTGTACTTTTAGACGTAGTGGTGATTGGGCGTTTAGGCAGAGGAAGGCCATAATCAAAACAAGGACGTTTGGTTTGCTTATGGACACTTTCCCTGTTTCTGCTTTGAACGTTTAAGGACTTAGGCCAAAAGGGGTCTTAGACGCTTTTTTTGATTATGCCCCTCCACGTGGTATAGAACAGGTTAATGTGAATCAATTCTTTATTCATTCAAAAAATATGAAGACTAAAGGACACTCAATGAAGTTACATAGTAATACTTTTTAAAGGACAAGGAGGAAATATATATATTTTTTCACTGAATAAATAGTTAAGCTATGGAACTCACTACCAGAGGATGTGGTAATAACAGTTAATGTATTTTGTTTAAAAAAGGTTTCGACAAGTTCTTGGAGGAAAAGACCATAGTCTGCTATTACGATAGAAATGGAGAAAGACGTACTTTCATTGGGATTGGTAACTTGGAATCTTGCTACTATTTGGGATTCTGCCTGTGAGTGATGTCATCGCACTGCATCCGTGCATGCTCAGAGGCCCTTTAGACGTGGCCCCAAGTTTGGGGAAGAAGAGATAAGTTCATCTGGGGGCGGGGCTGGGCAGGAATGAGGCATGACTGGGGGCAGAACAGGGTGGGGCCATATGTCTTCTTTTTTTAATGAGGAAATCTGGTAACCTTACTTGAGCCAGCTCTACACCTTGAGTTACGAATGATAATGTGTGAGCTAAATATAAAAAAATCGGTATGTGTCTATCACAATTAATAAACCTTTCTGGCCCATACATAGCCTATTTCATGTGGAAAGCAGCTCTTGGTAACAGTAGCAAGTGAAAAGTTGTGCCACTATGGATTTAGCCCACACTTGATTCCAGCAAAAATCAACAAGGAGTCCATAAATACAGAAACTCTCAGTATGTACCAAGGCACATTCTAAGCTAAAGACTTGCTGTTTGTTATACCAGGAATACTTCAGAAATTCACAAACACTTTTCTAATCTAAATGAAAGGCCTCATTTCATACTTTGACAATATTTTGATCCCTACTATTCTAAGAGTTCTGCCAAAAAATGCTAAAATGTAGGTGAAACTTGACCAGTTTCTTTCTATATATGTTTCCCCTTTCAAAAGTTTCAAGAAATTTCAAACTCAAGCAAAAGTTTCAAAATTCCAAAACTGTGAAAGAAATGTGGACATTTTGGCCCCCTTTTATGAAGACGCATTAGGCTTTTTTAGCACCAGCCATGGCGGTATTATCGTTTATTATCATTTATTAAAACTTGATATACCACCTTAGTTGCAGCAAAATTCAGGGCGGTTTACAATAGACACTGACACTAATAGGAATTCTATGAGCGTTGGAGATTTTATCGCCTTGGCTGGTGATTCTGACACTCTCACCTCATCCAACTATGAAAACATCACGGGATATTTTCTAAATACCCGCTCCGTGAGAAACAAAGCACACATATTAAACGACTGGATATTGCAAACAAAGCCAGATTTCCTATTCCTAACAGAAACATGGATGGTCTCTGACACAGACATTATTATGAAAGAAATTCTACCACAGGGATACAAAATACTCCCACTATCAAGAAGCTGGAAAAAAAGGAGGCAGCCTAGCGATTATACTAAAAGAACCCTTTAGCTACTCTAAGACAGACTCCAAAACATCAGAAAACCTAGAAATACTAACTTGCAAAATCACCAACGCCAAACTAGAAGAATCACTGACTACCACTCTATTTTATATCCCACCCAAAAAATGGTCAAACGCCAGAAATGAATTCTTCGAATTTCTAATCGTAAATACACTAAAAGGATAATACAATCTACTTCTGGGGGACATAAACATACACTTAGAACAAAAGGGAAAGCCAGAAGTAACCAAAATTGCCAACTTCCTAATGTCACTCGATTTTCCAATTCCAGACACAGAGATAACTCATGAAAAAGGACACAAACTAGACATAATTACTTTCTCTCAAAAAGAAACCCATGATCCAAGAATACAATATTACACAGGGAACTGGAAAAAATGCATCTGGTCAGACCACCATATTGGCAATTTCAACCTACACTGGCAAAAAAAGAGCTCTCAACCGAAATACAAAAGTAAAAATACAAAAACAATAACCAGTCGTGGTACCATAAACTCAACAGAATTCTGGGCTCACTATGAGCTACGTCCCACAATCAACGAAATACAGGAATTCCCAAAAAAATGGGAAAAGTTCAGTAAAGACCTCTTAGACCAAATAGCCCCATACCAAACATACAAAAAGAAAGATAGACCACCAAACGAATGGTTCGACTCAGAGCTACTAACCAACAAACAGGAACTAAGAAAATTGGAAAGAATCTGGCAAAAAACAAACAAAGAAATAGACAAGACAAACTGGAAACAAAAAATGAAAATATACAAAAATCTGATCAAAGAAAAACGCACAAAGCACTACGCACAAAAAATTGGTTCAACAAAAATAAACAGTAAAGAATTATTCAAACTAGTAAAAACGTTAACAGACACAACACAAATCCTGAAAAAGGACAATGAGAGCACTCCATCCGCTCAAACTCTAGCTAACTTTTAAAAAAATAAAATCACTGACTTAAGAACTACTCTACCCACACCCACAACCAATACTCTTCAATACCTTGAACCCCATGATCAGGTTCCCAGAGCAGACATGAATTGGGATCACTTCGAATTCCCAAACTGGCACCAATTCCTAAGTTTATTCAACAACTACTCCAAATCTAACTGCCTTCTCGATGAATGCTCCCCTAAAATCATGACAGTTGCCCCCCTAACTTCAAAATGGAACTATTCACGTGGTTAACAACTTCCCTTACAAATGGAACCTTAAACAAGGATACTAATTACTCCGATACCCAAAGATAAAAAAACCTCAACAACACTACCAACCAATTACAGACCTATAGCAAGAATTCCCCTTTTCACAAAGCTACAGGAAGGATTGGTCAACCTTCAACTAACAGACTACCTAGACAAATTTAACACCCTCAGTGAACACCAATCAGGTTTCAGGAAAGGATACAGCACAGAAACAGTCATAGCTTCCATACTAAACCACCTCTATGATCTTTTCAGCAAAGGCAAAAGCGCATTGATTCTGCAACTTAGATCCTACCGAGTAACCAGCAACGGAAATTACTCCAACCCATAGAAAAATCCATCAGGGGTGCCCCAAGGCTCCCCTCTATCACCCACATTATTCAACATCTACCTCGCATCCTTAGGTCACCTACTACAAAAATTAAACTTAAAACACTATATATACGCAGACAATATATCCATCCTAATCCCCTTAAATGACATCACAAATGAAACTATAGATAACCTCTCACACACAATGATAGAAATTGAAAAATGGACCACCAGCTTCAAACTAAAACTAAACACAGAGAAAACAAAAGTCTTTTTGGCAAGCCCCAACAACAAAATAACGAAAACATCATTAAAAATAAACAGCTATGAATATCCAATCGCCAAAACCATAAAAATACTGGGCATCACTCTAGATACTCACTTAACCATGACTGACCACACAAACCTACTGGTGAAGAAATGCTTTTACATAATGTGGAAGCTAAGAACTATTAAAAAATACTTTGACACAACATCATTCAGATTACTGGCGCAGTCGCTGATCCTATCTACCCTAGATTACTGCAACATCGCCTACCTGGGCATCCCAAATAAAACAGTACAAAAATTAAGATTAGTGCAAAACACTGCAGTTCGCTTGATCTTCGGACTGAGAAAAAAAGACCACATTAGCCCCTATTACAAGAAATTACACTGGCTACTTGTGGAGGCGCGAATACTGTTCAAATTTGCTTGTATCTGCTTCAAGCAAGTCTGGGGCCTAGCACCTTCCTACCTGCAAACACACTTCACTCTGCACAACCCCACACGTACAACCAGAAACAAAAACATATTTGCATACCCAAAGATCACAGGCTGCAAATACAAATCCTTCCTAGACAGAACCTTCATGTTCCAAGCAAACAGAAAGCAATCCTGGCTGGGAAACCACATAAATAAAGCCAGGCAAACCTACAACACATTCCAAAAATCAATTAAAACCGTTCTATTTGACAAATTCCTTGCTTAATGAGATCAACTTATAACCCCATTGTATTATGTAACATCTTTCTTCTCTCATGTATTCTTTCACCATGTTTCTCCAATTCATGATGTAACTTCCTTCTTCTTGCATTTTGTAATTCGCTGATTGTCCAGCCTTCTTTCTATGTGAACCGCCTAGAAGTCAGTTTGACTATGGCGGTATAGAAAAATAAAGTTATTGTTATTATTATTATTATTAAAAAAACCTGACTCAACTTCATAAAAGGGGGCCTTTAAGCATTATGACTGTTGCACAAATCTTAAATATGGTCTTTATCTAACTTTAAAATTATGTGTAGTGCATTGCAACTTTTGTGAAGCCATACCTTGGAAATGCATGAATGAATGAGCATGTATAGTGACAGTTAAAGGAGGTTTTGGGTTATTGAACCAGTAATTTTAACATTAGCTCTTCATCTAGCTTTTTGCATGCATATCTTGTGGTCAAATCCATTAGTAAGTTACATTGATAAACACCTGGAGTCCATCAAAAACAAAAGGAGTCTTATTCTGTGGGCACAAAAAAGCTCGCTGAACTTGCCAAGTAGAAATAAACTGTAGAACATAGAACTTGAGCAAGAATACTTACTTATGATGTGCCAGCATAAGTGAGATCAAAGGCTAATTCAAATAAATAGCAATTGGGTACCAGCACAGGAAGCATTTTTAAACCTTTCAATAATCAGAAACAAACCAGAGAAATGCTAACACCGCCTTCGGAATTCCAAGTCACATTTTTCTCTCTTTCAAATGTGCTTCGATTTTAGGGGGGGGGAATGTGAAAACCCACTGCATTACGTTTATATTCCGAAGAGTAATTTATCTCATGCAGTAGACCTTGCACGTTCTCGCAAGTAATGTGCCATTCGGAGCCAAAACCCCCATCCAATTTCCTAACCTCAGGATTTGAAGAGCTAGACCACTTACTGGCCTATTATTCAATTTTACTTGGCTGCACTGCCGCATTTACTAGAGCAGGTTAACCGTTTCCAGGACTTGGCTTCTTCTTATTGGAAACATGTTGCAGAAAACTAAGTCTGTTTGATACTATCTCAATTGCTGCTTTTTCCCCCCCTCAAATTGCAAATTCCTACATTTTCATCATAGCCCTGTTGTGTTAAAGAAGCTAAGCCGAAAGCAGAGGCCCCACTTTCAGCCGGTTAGTTATGTTTAATTCTTCAAAGCGAATTTATTTCAGTGTATTTAAATCATACAGTAATTAGAATTGAGGCAAAGGCACAAAATTGAAACATACAGGGAATTTACAGAAGAAAAACCCCAGTGATCAAAATCCTGCATCTGTTCTTGAGTTGTCAGTTATTTGCCTTACTGTAGCTAGATTTTAGTTCATCATTCAGTTATACTGAAGGGCATATTATAATTATTAAACTACCTGTGATCTGTCATACCCCTCACATAACGACCCTTTTACTAAGTGGCAGTAAACATTAATGCATGCTACCACTGCCTAAAAACGGTGCTAGTGGGCCACGTTCAGGAGCCATGTACTAACTGTGGGCTTGGCGTGCACTGCCCATGTACTAAAAAATATATTTTGTTCTTTAGCGCAATGGGCATGTTTTGGGCAGAGAGTAGGCACACCCTACGCTAATCAGAGTTGGGGCATTGGTGATTAGTACAGGATTAGCATGAGATCCCTTACTACAAAATGGGTGACAGTAAGGGCTCATGCGCTAATGACCACATGCTAATTTTGAAATTTGCATGTGGCCATTAATATGGAAAGCCAAACTGCAGCCATTTTACAGACATGCTGAAAAGTGGGTAGCCTGTGTGCTAAAAATAGCAAAGGCCATTTTTAGCACACCTTAGTGAAAAAAAAGTCTCCATGGTTTTACCTACAGTGCATACCGCAATAATGAAAGCAAAATTAAGCAGATGGTAATGCATAGGGCTACCATAGTTTTTATGGGAAAAAAATAGGACATGTGGCCCCGCCTTGTTCTGCCTTCAGCCCCACCCCCAACCTTATCTCCAGTTCTTCCCAGATTTCAGGGCCACGTCTGGAAAGCCTCCGAGCATGCGGGGATTGGCCACCATGAAGAAGGGCTACTGGGTAGATGGACCATTGGTCTGACTCAGTAAGGCTATTCTTATGTTCTTATGATCAAATCCCAGCGCTGCTCCTTGTGACCCTGAGCAAGACACTTAATCCTCCATTGCCCTAGGTACAAAGTAAGTATCTGTATATATGTAAAGCACTTTGAATGTATAACCACAAAAAAGGCAGCATACAAGTCCCTTCCCCTTTTTAGGTTCATGTTAGCAAGATGATCAAAATTTGTTTTTATTACTTGTGATTGCTGCTGCCAAATTAAACTAAACTAAAACTTAGTTTTTTTAATACACTGGTTCGTCAACCAATTTGGAGCTTGACTCGGTTAACATTAAGAACAGAGTAATATAAAAGAACAGAACAAAAGAAATCTAATTTGGAAAAAGTAGAATAATTAATTTTCCAAAATGTATGGCGAACAAGACTGTCTTCAGAGCCTTCCTGAAAGATAACAAGGGGCCTACGCTTCTTAGCGAGAGTGGCAAGTTATTCCAAAGCTCAGTTAGTTTGTAGGAGAAAGAATGGCAAAGTTTTCTGATTTTGCCCTTAAGGGAAGGAAAGGAAAGTTTTAATCTCTGAGAGCTCCTAGACAGATGAGATCTGCACACATTCCAGTCCAAAAGGACAAGAGTGATACAGAGGCCAAATAAGATCTTGAATGCAACACAAATGCCCGGGTAATTGAAGGACTGGGCCGATACCGACATGTGACACCGATGCTGAAGCAGCTTCATTGGTTGCCAGTGCAATCAAGAATTCAGTATAAGATGTTATGTTTGGTGTTCCAGAGTCTGTATTGTGATGTCCTATGTGCTTATAAGAATGTAATACAGATTTGCACTAAAAGGCAGGCATCGAGAGTAAATGAAGAAAGATGAGTAGTAATGCGGGATTTGTGGCATATTCAACATGCTCTACCTGAGCATTTGCACTAATGCAATTCTTTATATCTCAAGAATGACCCAGCGCTTCAAACTGTCTCTTCCCTCTCCACGTCAAATCTGGAAAAAGAAAATCACTCTTCAAGTCTACCTTCGATTTCAAAGGTCCCAAGTTTAGAATTGCCTTCCAGTCTGCTTGCGACAGATCCTTTCCTACCTTCAAATCACTAAAGACACATCTGTTCTCACTATAATCTAAGACATGAACTCTACATTACATGAGCCTTGATGTTACTGTTATGAATCCTTATTAATCTTATGTAAGTTGCAGTGATTCCTTGCTGATAATTGGGAGTTTAAGAAACAATACGGTACGGTTTAAAAAGATGTTAAAAACATATCTGTTTGTAAAAGCTTTCCTAATGATGTGATAAGCTAGTAGGAGCTTAGGATTGTCAGTTTACAACACTCTGTCCTCTGCGTGTGGATTTTTTTGTTTTTGTTATGTTTTTATTATTATGTATATTTTATTTTGTAAGCCGCTTAGGGGTTCATTTTCAAAAAAAGATAGACATCCAAAAAACAGCATAAACCAGCTCTTGGATGTCTTACTAGTCAAAATATCCAAGTGGGCATTCTCAAAACAGACTTTCTAGAAGTCTTTCTGGCTGCTTTGTCTCCAGTATGTCTAAATCTTAAGGGGGCATGTTAGGGGTGTGTTTTGGGCGGGCTTAGGATTGGCTTAAGACTTGGATGCTCTGCAGGGATAATTTTGTTTTAAAATGCCAAACAGGTACCCAAACTGACCAGATGATCACTGGAGGGTTTAAGGCATTACCCTCCCCCCTTACTTCCACAGTGGTCACTGACCTCCCTCCCACCACCCAAAGATGTGAAAAAAACCCCAGTATTGTCCAGCCTATATGACAAATTCACGTGGTTCATATACATCAGCAGAGCAGAGGGACACTCTAAGGATTACTGCAGCAAATGTCATATTAAAAGTCCCAGGTGCAGATGTCACTATAGCTTGCTTATATTGTATGGGAGCCCACCAAAACCTACTGCACTTACAAAAAGATGACACCTGCAGACATAAAGGCTATTGTTGTGATGTACAAGTGGGTACAGTAAGTGTTGGGTAGGTTTTGGAGGGCTCACCATACAATATAAGCAAGTTATAGTAAATTCTGTACCTGTGACTTTTAATATGACATTCACTGCAGCAATCCTTAGAGTGCTCCTCTGCTCTGCTCTGCTGATGCTGTACTCAGGAATGCTCAGCTGTCTGTGACAGTTTGCTAAGAATTCTGGCTGCTTGTACATCAGAAAAACTTGCTTTTGTGCATTTCTCATATGGACATATTTATATTCGAGAATGGCCAAAAAAAGATAGGCCCAAACATCTGGATAATTTATTTTCAAACAAAAAAGACAGACATCTTGCAGTTTTGAAAATGAACATTTTCTCTACTGGATTTCTGGATGTCTTTCCCAAAACTTCCAAACTCAAACTTAGACGTCCTATTCAAAACACCCCTCTTAGTCATAGGCAGAATAAAAATAAAGAAAAATAAAATACTTTTTCTATCTCTCATTTTATTGCATATCACTCTTTCTGAAACATCTGTGTTGTAGTACTCCTCTGAGGCTAAAAGAAACCCATCAGACCGTAGTAGAGGGCAGCTCTATAAACTACAGGTCAAAATAAATTGTATGCACATTGAAAACCATAAATATTAATGAAAATACAGTAGTACTTTAGAACTGAACGTAGGATTGAGTGCTTCCAGACGATATACAGTACAAAATTCATATACCTAGATACAAATTGCAGCAAAGTTACTTTCTTAAGAACATAAGAACATAAGAAGTTGCCTCCGCTGAGGCAGACCAGAGGTCCATCTCGCCCAGCGGTCCGCTCCCGCGGCGGCCCATCAGGCCCATTGCCTGAGCAATGGTCCCAGACTATCCCTATAACCTACCGCTACTCTTATCTGTACCCCTCAATTCCTTTATCCTCCAGGAACCTATCCAAACCTTCTTTGAAGCCTTGTAACGTGCTCCGGCCTATCACAGCCTCCGGAAGTCTATTTTGGTGCCTGATAATTTTACTAATTCAATTTCAAGAGGTTATGTGCTTGGACTGTCCATGACTTTTCTGCATAATAAATTGACTAGAAGGTGATGTTGAAAACTCCTAATTCTAACCACTGTACCTTTCTTGACATGATCACTTGATATTTGCTCCAGATTAGAGAATGACACAGGGACAAATTTTTCCCAGTCCCCGCAGGAACTAATTTTCCTTTCCTGTCCCTGCAAGTTCTTTTCCTGTCTCTACCCCATTCCTGCAAACTCTGACCTCATCTGCACAAGCCTCAAACACTTTAAAATCATAAGTATTTGAGGCTTGTGCAATTAAGGCAGAGCTTTCAGGAATGGGGCAGGGACAGGGATAGGAACAAAACTTGTGAGGATGAGATGGGGGAAATTGAGTTCCTGTGGGGACGGGGAGCAATTTGTCTCCGTGTCATTCTCTATTTCAGATAACCACCTGGTCTTAGTGCAGTGATTCAAAGTAACACTAGTTTCTGAAACATTGCACCAGCCTAAAACCCATTCTTTGCTTGTAATCATCTACTTTTTATACATGAGGAATATATTGTACTCAGTTTGATTTCATTTAAATCCTATAACATGAATATGATTAAGAGATCTTCTCAAGGTGGCTGTGCAGTGTTTATCTATAGCAATGTTTCTCAGCTCAGTCCTGGAGTACCCCCTTGCTAGTTCAGATTTTCTGGATATCCACAATGAATATGGATGAAAAAAATTTGCATATAATAAAGGCAGCATATGCAAATTAAGCCTATGTATATTCATTGTGGACATCCTGAAAGCCTGACTGGCAAAGGGGTACTCCAGGACCGAGTTGAGAAACACTGGTCTATAGTATGCATCAATGAGTCATGTCTTTCTGGATTCTATGTTGGATTTTGAAAATACAAGTTAATTCTGTCATTCAAAAATCATTCAGACTTATTTTTCCCAGAGTATTTGTTCAATTCATTGTTTTATCTTGTTGGATTACTATAACTATATACTGGGATATCTGTTAAATTCTTGATGGCTTGTGTTGGAATTCCAGAGGGTTTATCCTTCCCGCTCTTCTACCTTGGATCCTTCCTTTCTCTGCCGGCATTTCATGGGTGTAGATGAGGTGGATGTGATGCTCCATTGGATCGGAATAAAACCTGGATCTATAAACAGACTAGAATTTTTAACTTATTTTATTCTATTTTCTTCAGTTTGTTTAATTTCTGCTCTCTGTTTCACTTCCTTTATTTTTATTTCTTTTAGTTTCTGCTTGATATTGTATTTATATATGTTTTATTAGATTTACTACTCTACCCATATTACTTCATTCTTTTCTGGGTTCCTTGTTAACAATGTTTTAAGTTTCTCTAGGGGTCATCTTCCTTTTTGCCTCTTGTCTATTTATTTTTATCTAATTGATGTTTTTCGCTAAGGCATTTTAATAATAATAATAATAAACTTTATTTTTATATACCGCAATGCTACTCGAAAGGGTCCAGAGAAGAGTGACCAAAATGGTTAAGGGGTTGAAGGAGTTGCCGTACAGTGAGAGATTAGAGAAACTAGACCTCTTCTCCCTTGAAAAGAGGAGACTGAGAGGAAACACGATCAACATGTTCAAGAAAATGAAGGGAATAGACTTAGGGCTCCTTTTACTAAGCTGCGATAGCGTTTTTAGCACGTGCTGAATTGCTGCGCACGCTAAACCTGCGCTACGCAACTAGAACTAACGCGGCTATTGTAGCTTAATAAAAGGAGCCCTTAGTAGATAAAGACATAGAAACATAGAAGATGACGGCAGAAAAGGGCCACAGCCCATCAAGTCTGCCCACTCCAACAACCCTACCCCCTTGAATTTACCCCCCTAGAGATCCCACATGTGTATCCCATTTCCTTTTAAAATCCTTCACGCTGCTGGCCTGAATCACCTGAGGTGGAAGTTCATTCCAACGATCGACCACTCTTTCGGTGAAGAAGAACTTCCTGGTATCGCCATGAAATTTCCCACCCCTGATTTTCAGCGGATGTCCTCTTGTGGCAGACAAGTTGTTCACCCTCTCCAAGGTAGGGAGAACAAGAGGGCACTCTCTAAAGTTAACAGGGGATAGATTCTGTACAAACGTAAGGAAGTTTTTCTTCTCCCAGAGAGTGGTGGAAAACTGGAACGCTCTTCTGGAGGCTGTTGTAGGGGAAAACACCCTCCAGGGATTCAAGACAAAGTTGGGCAAGTTCCTGCTCAACTGGAACGTACGCAGGTGAGGCTGGACTCATTTGGAGCACTGGTTTTTGACCTGGGGGCCGCCGCGTGAGCAGACTGCTGGGCACGATGGACCACTGGTCTGACCCAGCAGCGGCAATTCTTATGTTCTTATGTTTACCACAAACAGTTCAGAGCAGTTTACAGAGGAGGAGACTATACAGACAGCGACATTACAAAAAATATTTGAAATTACATTTGCGTGTTAAGATTAATGACATTTATCTCGAGGTATTTTAGAGATACGTCAAGGCAGGAATGGGGCAGAGAAATATATCAAAGAGATAGGTTTTAATTGACTGCCTGAAAGTTTGATAGGAAAGTGCGTTTGAAATAAAGTTGGTTAAACATTTATTCCGTTTGCCTGCTTGGAATGATAATGTTCTATCAAGGAATCTCTTGAATATGCAGCCCTTCAGGAGTGGAAAAGCGAACAAGTGAGCACTACGTGTACGAGTTGTGCCTGGAAATTCGAAATGATGAGATAGATAAATTTTAGTTAGATTGTGAGCCCGTTTGGGACAGTGAGGGGTAGCTACAATACATGTAAAGTAGATTTAGCACTATGAATGTAACCCATTCTGAGCTCTTAGGGGAGGACAGGATATCAATCTAAAGAAATAAGTTTAGGAAGAAATGCTGTTTGATTCAAAATGCAGCTGCTAAAATGTTACTCCTTTACTGTTGGAGCTCTCTGTGGACCTATATGCATTAAACTATGTTGTCTACTGTTTAAAACATTGTACGGGAATGTGTCTGATAATTTTCTTGATTTAATTCAGGTGTTAAGTGGACAGAATGGAAAATGCAGTTATAAAAGCCTACTGCCATCCTTTCCATAAATTAAGGGTATAAAGTACATCAGAAATCTTATTGTTATGATACATACTTGGCTAGAAGGATTTCTGACAAACAGAACATATAGTATAAAAATGAATGGAGAAAGATTGGAAGAATGTTCATCATCAAGCAGAGTACCCCAAGGCTCACCACTCTCCCCAATACTTTTCAACGTACATAGATGATATTACAATATGTATTCCTTTCTACAAGAAAGATATCAGGATCAACAAATTAATTTTATTTATTTAAAAATTTATATACCGCCTATACTTTAAGCGATTTCCAAAAATTAACATTTATAAGTACATTTAGGCCCGGATTCTGTAAACTGCATCCCAATTGTAGGTAGCTGTAGGCGTCCTACAGCTGTTTAATTAGCCAATCGGGATGCACATTTTTTTAAAAAATGCTCCCCGGGCAGGCCACCTACATTGAAGGCACCTTTGGGAGCCTAGGGAGGCCTGGAAGCCTGCCTAAGCTTGCCTAAGGCTAGGCGGTAGCTTTAGGCGAACCTAGGCAGCCCTAAGCATCTCCCTAGTAGAGAGGGAGACACTTACAATGTAGGCCAGCAAAATGCCGGGTCCTCGCACTGTCCGTCCGGCAGGCCCAACTCTGTCCAAATGAGGTGATCTTGCCCCTCCCCTCCCCTGCCCAACCCATAGGAACCTAGGGCCTGACTGGCCCAGGTGCCTAAGGCCCCTCCCATAGGCCAATCAGGCCCTAGACTCCTGTGGGTTGAGCAGGGGAGGGACGGGCCCGGCTCATTTGGATGGAGGTGGGCCTGCCGGATGGACAGTGCGAGGACCCGACTGGCTGGCCAACTTACTAGATGAGCCCGGGGGGGGGGGGGGGTCGGGGACATAGGGGTTCATGGGGGGGTCCAGGAGGAGGGATTGATCACTCTCCTGCTGGCGATCTTCAGGAAAGGGTGGGCGGGTCATCGGACAGGAGTGGTTGGGCACTCTCCAGCCACGATCGTTGTGGGTTGTGGGGGCCTACCGGCAGGAGGGGTTAAGCACTTTTCTGCCGGCGATCGTCAGGGGCGGGTAGGGGGGTTGGGCTCCCTCCTGCTACGATCGTACGTGGGGGTGGTGTGGGTGGTCAATGGGTAGGAAGGGATGGGCTCCCTCTTGCCGTGATCGTACAGGGTGGGGGAACTGGCATCCATGGCTACTGTACTTATTGTAGCAGGGAGATCCCTTGCCGTGATAAGTATAGCAGCCACATCTAGAGTAACCCGGTTCTGCAACCGGTGTCTGTAACATGGACATCGGTTACAGAATCGGGTTTATTTTGGATGGGCCTAGGCCTGATTCTGTATAGGACGCCCTTCCCAGGCGTCCTATACAGAATCCGGGCCTTAATGCCTAACAAATTTCAACTTACTCACAACATATTATCTTCCTTAAATAAATAATTATCAAACTGTTCATTATAAACTTCAGCAGTAGACAAAGTCACTCATCTAGTTGCTAACTGGGCTGACAACATGAAACTGAAACCAAATAAAGAAAAAAACATATTTTTAATGATAAGCCCACCCACAATAACCCAAAACAACACTCAAATAACTGCATAACGCCCCACTGAAACTGGATTCAGAACTGAGAATCCTAGGGATTATATTTCACAAGAACCTATCCTGGGAGGCACAAACACGAACATTAACCAAAAAAATATTCACAACACTGAGAAAACTGAGACAAATTTGGCATTGCTTTGCCAAAGAAGATTTTTGGATCTTAGTTTAGCCACTGGTACTATCCCAACTAGAATATTGCAAAGTCCTTTATGTAGGATGCAAAGAGCATATACCGATTAAACTACAAACCATTCAAACTGTAGCAGCCAGACTTATTTACTCAGCAACCAAATATGGCAAAGTGACAGCCCTCTTCCTCGAACTACACTGACTCCCCTTCAAAGCAAGGTATGTTTTTAAACTATGTACACTGATCTTTTTACTCTCCCATGGCAAAACACCAGACTACATATTGATTTTAATCGATATACCACTCTAAGACAAATACAACCTGAATACCAACCATATGAGAATAAGATTCCCAAATCCTAGAGGAATCAAATACAAAACTATTCAAAGAAACATGGTGGCAGATAAAAGCCAAATAGCCCATCAAGTCTGCCCATCTGCAGTAACCATTATCTCTTTCTCTCTCTGAGAGATCCCATGTGCCTATGCCAGGCCCTTTTGAATTCAAACACAGTCTCTGTCTCCACCACTTCTTCTGGGAGACTGTTCCATGCATCTACCACCCTTTCTGTAAAAAACTATTTCCTTAGATTACTCTGGAGTCTATCACCTCTTAACTTCATCCTATGCCCTCTCATTACAGAGCTTCCTTTCAAATGAAAAAGACTTGACTCATGCACATTTACATTACATAGGTATGTAAACGTCTCTATCATATCTCCTCTTTCCCGCCTTTTCACCAAAGTATACAGATTGAGATTTTTAAGTCTGTCCCCATACAATTTATGATGAAGACCACACACCATTCTAATAGTCTTCCTCTGGACTGACTCCATCCTTTTTATATCTTTTTGAAGGTGCAGCCTCCAGAATTATACGCAATATTCTAAATGAGGTCTTACCAAAGTCTTATACAGGGGCATCAATACCTCCTTTTTCCTACTGGCCATACCTCTCCCTATTCAACTTAGCAGCCTTCTAGCTTTCACCATCACCTTTTCTACCTGTTCAGCCACCTTAAGATCATCACATACAATCACACCCAAGTCCCGCTCTTCTGTCATGCACATAAGTACTTCACCCCTTAAACTATACTGTTCCCTTGGGTTTTTGCAGCCCAAATGCATGACTTTGCATTTCTTAGCATTCAATTTTAGCTGCCAAATTTCAGACCATTCTTCAAGCTTCACCAGGTCTTTCTTCATGTTATTCACACCTTCCGGCATGTCTACTCTATTGCAGATTTTGGTATCATCCACAAACAGGCAAATCTTACCCGTCAACCCTTCAGCAATATCATTTATAAAAATGTTAAAAAGGACAGGCCCACGAATACAACCATGAGGAACACCACTGGTAACATCCCTTTTTTTAGAGCGATCTCCATTGATCACTACCCTCTGTCGCCTTCCACTCAACCAATTCTTGAATCTGTATTTCCTCAGATTGGTTTGAATTCAGGCAGTTTCACACATTTGGATTATTTGAAACATGCAGAATTCACAAAAAATTATGCAAATTATTATTTATTTACTTTGCCCCCCTCAGCAACTGCTCTTGTCTCTCAGGATCCAGAAGAAATTCTCTTGATATATACAAGCTCCTTTTTCATCCCTGGAATTGCCCAGAGAGACAATTTCCTCGTTTGCACTGACTTTTCTTCTGATAGAAAAGGATAGGGATTCCTTGGCCCAAAGAGATTCACCTTCATGGACCCAGAGGCAAGGATTCTCAGAGCCTCAATCAATATTGTGATCTTGAAATGGGGGGGGGGGGGGAGAGACCCAGCCTAATCTGGTTCTTTCCCTCCTCCCATAGCCCCTATTCCATGTTTATGTCTTCCCTTATCATGAATTAGACTCAAAGGCACCCAACTCATATAACTTCTTAAAGAAAAAGGCAATAGTAATTCACAGCCTCAATATATAAGGGATTACAAACCTTATATACTTAAACCTTTTTCAATTGCAAAATCTCTCACATGATCCTCAGCGAGGCCACCTCCCCACTCAATAAATCTTCATAGTAGGTGGCTTTACACCTCCTCTCGTCATCGGATCCTTATATTTTCTTAATTTTCTTAAACTTTTTTTGTGCTTGTATTCTTTAAATTTTTTTATATAATTTAATGTTTAAATACTTAAATAGTTCATAAATAGTGGCTAAAATAAATTTACTTAGCTTTAGATCAGCTCAATTTCTGGTCTCAGTTCATAGAACGGGGGGATAACCGACATGTTTCACCCATGTGTTCTGATGTGTTTTTTCAAGGTTATCTCTCTCTTATCAGCTTCTGAGCCACTCTCCCATTACATCCATGTCCTTTGGGCATCTGCCCATCTGGAGTATAAGGCTCTGGTGCACTTCTGCTTCCTGGCAGAGAAGATCTGGCTCCTTTCTCTCTCCCTACTGGGTTTCTCATGTGTGGCACATGAGAAACCCAGTAGGGAGAAAGAAAGGAGCATTAGTTCTAGCCGCATAGCGCGGGTTTAGCGCTTTAAATTTCTGCGCACGCTAAAAACGCTATTGCAGCTTAGTAAAAGGAGCCCTTAGTTGCATGCAAATTTGTTTCAAAATTGAGCCCCATTTTCAAATCAGACAATTTATCAGCATCACAGTGACCCACAGGATTTTAATGACAATTTTAGAGCATCCAGGCCCCAGTATGGTTACTCTTAGGTTCTTATGAAAGGGCAGCGGCGGTCATTAATTGGTGTGCCTAAGCATGCTTTGCAGTGTGTGCAAGTACTCTATAATTTGTTTGTGCTGTTTGGTGACGTGTCCTTGGCCTGCCCATGCTCTGGCTCCTTGCAGTCATGTGTAATGTGACTTTTGCTTGTGTGTTTTAGAACAGTGCTTATCACATGTGTGTACCTGCCAATTATTGGTGCTTCTGATATGTTTAAGTGCTATTATTCTATAGAACATGTGTGCATTGGGTACCTAGCATTAGGCATCAAGTTATTGAATCAATGGGCAGATCTCCATCTAGGGCCATGTAATCATAGGCCCTGAGTTTGACTCTCTTCCCCTATGGAAGACTCAGGGCATGACTTAGGGATTGAGTCTGTGGCCCTCCACAAATCAGCGTCAATACTTGCCATCTGAGCCAATGGGTTAGTCCTTCTTTTGTCTTTTCTAAATACATACCATCCATGTGTACAGCATGCGCTTGCTATTATAATATACAGTGATTTCCAGAGGGCAGAAACCTTCAAATACTTTGAAACGTAAGTGTCAAGTCTATAATCACTGTCATTTAGAGCAGGTCAAAAAAGATGCACACCAGACAAACATAGTGAACTGAGTCTAGCCAAAAATGATCTGGATTTAACCTAGTATAGCCAGTTTGACCATGATTATCCATAATCCTCCCTTTTATGTTCCTTTGATTGAATAAATTGTTGGAAATGGTATGTATCCTGAGTTCTGTCTTTAACTCTTTTGAAGCGACAGCCACTGAGTGATTACAGAGTAGGGCAGAGCAGACTTTAAGTGAGCTGCAAGTTTCTCTTACCACTGTAGCACTTAATCTATAGCTATGACTTGGCAAAATCGCAGTGCTTTCACAACTTCCAGGTATTATCACTTCAGGAATAGTTATGTGTTTTATAATAAGGGTTATGTTTCTTTCTTTATCATTAGATTTTCTTGCACATCCAGGGAGGGTGAGGGGGTGGGGGAGGGAAATGTATTTTGAATAGTTAAATTATTTATTTATAATTTGTAATCACATCATATGTATTATTATATTAAGAACTCTGTCTCCTTAGCCGCTTTTTCCTGTCCATTCTCCCTTATTTTTACCTCCCCTGTGTCCACCACCACCCCTTCACTGCTCCCCTTATCCAGCAGCAGCCCTTCTCCCTTTGTTTTACCTCCCCCCTGTCCATCAGCACCTTTTCCTGCTCCCCTTGTCCAGCAGTAAGCCTCCCTTCATTTTTCCCCCATGTCCATCATCACCTCTTCCTGCTCCCTCTGTCCATCAGTAGGTCTCCCTTCATTTCCCCCCTGTCCATCAGCACCTCTTCCTGCTCCCCCTGTCCATGGGAGTTAGTACAGGGCCAGTGTCTGCCATTCTCCCCAGAGTCCTTGCGCCCCCCCCTTCCCTTCCCACGGACCTGACTACCTACCCGGCGATTCAAGCAGCGTGTGCACCAGTCTTCATACGCTATTTCGGGTCCTTCTACTGCCCTGATTTACTCTGGCACGTCCCTGATGACATCATCAGAGACGCGGCAGAGCAAATCAGGGAAGTAGAAGGGCCCGAAGCAGCGTGTGAAGACTGGTGCACACGCTGCTTGAATCGCCAAGGTAGTCGGGTCCACAGGAAGGGGGGTGAGCGGAAAAGGACTCGGACTCCTGTGGTCTGTCGCGGAGGGTGGCCCGGCTCCATTTCAGCTGCAGGGAAGGCTCACTGCCCCAGCTCCTTACCCGTCCGCAGCCCGGGCCAGGTCTCCCGCGCTTTCTCAGCGGCCCGGCTCGCTCGGTTGTTTTTTTTTTTTGTTTACCTGGCCACTCCGCTTCCTGCATTCGCTGCTCTCCATCAGTGATGTAATAAGCGCGCATGCGCACTTGTCTTGCCACATCCCGACAGAAAAGGGATCAGGGAACACGCGAGGCAAGTGCGCATGCGCGGCTAGCATTTTATTATTTAAGATGAAGATGAGGATGGGAGAAAATGATTGTTTAATGTAATAATTGTATAGTGAATAGTGTGTTTTGTGCAGTTTTTCTGATTTACCATTTGTATTGCACTATCGAAGTTGTATTGCACTATCGAAGATTTTAAAAAAAAAAGAAGGAATAGTTATGTGTTTTGCATAAGCATTTTTTTTTTTTTTAAATAAAAGCGTACAAACATTAAACAAAAAAGTCTTTCCTTTACACCAGGTTGCCCCCATCCAGAAAGTGAGAATGTTCTAAAGCAAAGAGGTCTCAATTCGATAAATTGAACTTAAATTATATTAAGTTTACACCCTGAGGCAGCAAGAAACTGTGAAATGCTGGCCATCGTTGGTGCGCCGATCTCTGGCAAAGATAACTGTTTTGTTGCTATTCTGACCTTTTTGAATATTTTCCTTGATGGTTTGCATTGCACAGAGTAGTTTTGAGCAAATAAAAGGAGGTCTTTTTTAATGCCCATGAGGTATCGTTTAGCCTTGCCTTAAAGCTGTTATCATGGCTGGCCTGTGCTAAGTGGTCTGAGGCTTTTTCCTCCTTTCATGTTTGATTGGCTCGTGTATATGCAAACATAATGATAGAAAATAGTGAAACTTAAGGCCTCTTCTATCAAACTGTGCTAGAAGTTTTTAGCGCAGAGAGCCGCGCTGAATGGCCCACGCTGCTCCCAATGCTTATAGGAACTGTTTTGGCCGCATTTGGGTTTTTCTCCCAGCGTATCTGCTGCTAATATGGTTTCAAGCTCATAATCACTGGAGGTTCCTGAAGAAGGAGATTTATCCGAAACTGAAGCTCAGTTGAACCATTTGCCCTTTCGGGGTATCTTCTCAGCAGCGCAGTATTCTATACCTTGGGCTTTTTTGCCCAGAAGCGTCTCTGGGAGTCCTGATGTCTCCGGACTCCCTATTGAGATAAGTAGTCCTGTTTTTTTCTTTATTGATTTCAGAGCTGTGCAGTACTTTTGTCTCACAAATTGTGGTAACGCAGCATTGTGAATATATATGTTTGTAATTATTGCTTTGAGTGTTATTGCACATTTTTTTCACTGGATTTGTATCACACAAAGGAAGAATCTATGATGGTATGATGTACTGGGCTGCCGCCCGTGCACAGGTTGTAGTATTGAACGTTAATTTGTTTGCTTGACTAATCAATCCACACTTTGGATACCTTTTTGCCACTTATACCTCTTAAGACTTAAATCATCTAACTCACAATGTATAAGTTTTGCCTAGCAAGTCTTGTCAAACCTTCGATTATCCCTAAAGGACGACTAAGTCTAGGTCGGCCCACATCCCACCCTAACCACTCCTTCAGAAACACCCCTTTCAGCTCTGGGCACACAGTAGGTTTCAGAGGCCTAAAAAGTCCCTGGATACATCCAAAAATCCATTTTGATTATCGGCACTTAGATGACCTGTCTTTTAGGATGACTAAGTGCCAACATGGGTGAGTTTTTAGATGTGTTTAAGTCTTGATTGTGAGAGCCATAGTATGAAATAATATGGGACTTCTGATGTTTCCACGTTGGTTTCTGTAATAGATGAAAATGAGGAGGCCCTGCTCTATATTACTACAAACTCTATTGATTCAGATAACTTTCCATTCAAAAGGGGCAAAAAGAATTAAACCGGACCTCTTCTTTTCTCCATCTATACTCATTCCCTTGGTGCTCTAATCTCCTCCCAAGATTTTCAATATCATCTTTACCAGAGTGTTGCAATCTTCTCAACACAATTTCTTTGAGCTCCCTTCATTGCAGAGTATTCATTTGACGTTAACCAGAAATAGAGCCTTTTCATTTGCTGGCCCTTCCTTTGGAATACTATGCCCACGGATATTTCTGAGTCGTTAGGTTATTTAATATTTTGTAAAAAATTGAAAATCTGGTTGTTGTTTTTCCAGTTCCAGTACTGTTGATTATTACTTAATTACAATATTGTAATTCCATAGTATGTCTTCATCTATTAATTATGGGGAGGGGGTAATGATGGTTTTATGCATTAATTGTGTATTTAAAGTGCCTTATTTGTAGTGTTTATGTTTAAATTAATTGTTTGGCACTGTTAAAGTTTGAAAATTAATAAAGATTTTTTAAAAAAAGTATATTTCTTATGTGATTTTTTTTTCTTTTACAGATTATTCAGACATTGTTCTATGTAAAACTAAGATGGGTTTTAATTAATTGTAAACTGCTCTCAAACCACATGTACAGGGTGTTATCTAAAGTGCATGAATAGAATAGAATATGCTGATGGCTTCCAGATCTAATCGTACTTCTCTACACCAGGATTCTTTACAGAAATCCTTAGATGCAGCTTTTCCCGAAGGGCGTCCACAAAATTGTGGACGCATTTCGGAACTTGTGTCCACATCCTTTGGAGGTCCAACTGCCAATTATCGCTTGTTAAGGCCCTTAAATTGCTTATTAACTACTTAATTTGGATGCCTAAGTCTTGTACAACTTTGGGAAGAACTTAGGTGTGCTTAGGCATCCTTTATAGAATAAGGGCCGTGGAGGGGCATAATCAAAAGAAACATCTAAGTCCATTTTGGGCCCAAGTTGCAAGTCGTCCAAAGTCGGACACGGAAAAAGGTCCATTTTCGAAAAATACGTCCAACATATTTTTTTTTTCTAAATCGTCCAACTGTACGTCTAGCCGTCTGATCACACAGACTGCTAAGCCGGCCATCTTTACACCCCATTTTTGTCCAAAAATTCACCCAAGTCATAAACGCCTAGAAAAAGACCTTTTGGGCATGGGAGGGGCCAGAAAAGTGATGGATTAGACACCCAGACATGGCACCAGAGTAGTGGGGTACCTTACAGGGCACTGTTATGAACTTCACAAAAAGGGTTCCGCATAAACATCTCACTACAGCTCCCTTATAGGTCATGGTGAGCCTCCCCAAACACCCCCAGAATCTACTAGACCCACCTATCTACCACCCCAGTAGTCCTTATGGCTGCAGGAGCAACTTATATGGCAGTACAAAAGGGTTAGGGGGATTTTGGGGGGTGCACATTTTCACCATGAATGCAGTGATTAGAGTGGCTTATGGGCTTGGGTCCTCCTCTCCATGATTCACTAACCCACCCCCAAGACCATTTAAACCACCTCCGTGCAGCTCTACTAGGCTTTCCTATACCAGGCTGCCAGGTACTGATGTTCTGGAGGCAGATATGTAAAGCTGTTATTACAATTTTTATTTGGGGGGCAGTGTGTGGGGGTCTGTACTATGTGTCTGCAGTGCTTATCAGGTCACTTTGGATACCTTCTTGTGACTTAGACCTGGTTTTAGATGGCCTAAGTCACAACATCCAAGTTCCGTCTTGGCAGTGTTGTAAAACTGTTGGTTATACATGCAATACAACTAAGTCTAGGACGGCCCATGTCCTGCCCAAATTCCGCCCTCAACACTCCTCCTGAAACACCCCTTTCAGCAGCACTGTGAAGGCCTAGATCGTTTTTAAATACGTCTAAAACCCGGTTTGATTATCGGAACTTGGATGACTTGTCTCATTGATTGTCCAAATGCCGATTTAGGCCAGTTTTTAGACATTTTTCTGTTTCAATTATGAGCCCCATAGTGTTTAGCATTTATATACAGAGAGTCCGTATTGTGGATTATTAGAACAATAGCTTGTTGGGATTCTTCTTTTATGAATTTTATGCATGTTGGTTATCATCCACTTTGAACTTTGGAAATAGTTGTTAAAAGTTATTTAAACAAACAGTAAACAGAAGAAACAAAACTCCACAGGATACAACAAGCAGAAAAACACAGTGAAGATAATGACAGGGTGCAGAAAGAATCTTTATTGGAATCAGAGTGACTTTTTGTTAAAATATGATTTGGCACAGCTGTGTTTCAGCCTTTTGGCCTGCATCAGGAGTCTATAGAAGCAAACTAAACTAAACTAAACTAAACCTTGGGTTTGTATACCGCATCATCACTACATTCGCAAAGCTCGACATGGTTAACAAGGGTTAAGATAGAAAGGAACTCCAGTGAAAGGAAAAGACAAAATGAAGAGAAAATTTAGGACAGAGTAACCAGAGAGAGGAAGAGTTACATTTTTGAAAATAACCAGGTTTTCAGATGTTTACGGAAGATTTGGAGGGAGCTCAGATTCCTAAGAGGGGAGGTAAGATTGTTCCAGAGCTCAGTGATTCTGAAAGGGAGGGAAGAACCTAGTTTTCCTACAAGGGAAACGCCTTTTCGAGAGGGAAAGGAAAGCTTCAGTTTTTGGGAAGATCTGGTGGAATTAGGGTTGGAGGAATTCCAAGAAAGAGGAATAAAAAGGGGGAGAATGCCGTGTAGGATCTTGAAAGTAAGGCAGGCACATTTGAAGTGGACTGTGGAGATTATTGGGAGCCAGTGAATATATAGATAATAGTGTAATATGTGTATTATCTTTTGTTCTTTCATTTGTATGACACTGTTTTTGATTAAAAATCAATAAAGAATTTTTTAAAAAAACATAAACATATTATCATACAAATATAAATCTTATGAAATTGGTGGAAACAAAAAGTGTATCTGAATTCAAGGCAGTTTGGGACATGTATGTTGGATCTCTAAAGGAGAGGAGGGGATAGTAGATGGCATGGTTAGGCAGACTAGATAGGCCATAAGGTCTTTATCTGGCTTCATTTTTCTCTGTTTCTCTGTTACTATCTGTGGAAAATAGCTAATCTACATGATGCAATAATATTTGTTATATTCTTTCCTGTATTTCTATCTCTCAGGTGGCCTTTTGCTAACAATTGGTGCATGAATTATATGCCACAGGATCCATTTTATTCCTATGAACCCTGCTGCAAATAACATGTGCTACTTGTTGGTAAAAAAAACCCAAACAACCACAACTCCCCCCCCCACCAAAAAAAAAAGAAAAAAAAACAACAAAACAACAAAACACCACACAAAATTCCTCAGGTTCTCAATCTCTGTCTCATTCTCTTTCCATCCTCTAGGGGGGACAGTTATAAAGTTCTGCCTAATTTCATTCCCCTCCTTTTTCTTGCTCTTTTCTCTGCAGGTCTTCAACAAGGCTTTCTCTTTTAAGCCGTCTTTGTAGCAAAAATAGTTGAGGGATTTCAACTATTACATGATATGTAGTTCTCTCTCTTTTTTCAACATAAATGGATTTAATTCATGGAACTGGTTTGTTCTTGGCACCATTAGGGCACAATTTTTATATTATATAGTACAAAATGTCAAATTCTGCATAGTTGTTTAAATTTCTTACATTGCTTGCAGTTTTTGTGGTAAACACCAGAATGGATTCATGCTCTATTTTCAAAGACTTATTTTGTTGTATTTTACCAGTCTTCTGTAGCTTAAGTACTGATTACATAGGAAAGCTCTGTTGTTACTTTGTAGGGTTTATCCAAACAAAATTATTTATGGAATTCCGACCAGACTTAGAGAGGAATGAATTTGCCCATTCTTTGATGATATATAGCCAAAAATGAATATATAGTAAGCAGACTATTTGTTCGTCCCTATTTGATATAGTTGAACAGTTCTCCCAGCAGTACCATAGGTCCCAGGGTTTGTTCCACAGCTGCCTCCCCTCCCCCCTCCCTCCTCCCCCAGACACACTTGTTATTCTTTAAAACAAGCACCGACAATGTCTCTACCCCTTTCCCTCCTCAGTTGGGGGTTTCTATTTATAAAATGCACAGTACCCTGAATACTTTGCAAGCTTAGAAAGATATGTTACCTGGAAACCACAGAAGTGCATAAGGAGGTCTTTCAGCCTTTTTGTGTGTAGGTTCAAGAACTTTGAGCCGGACTATTTAAAAGCGTGACTACAATTATAGATGCCTAGCTCATATCAATCACAAGTTAGGGGCACTTTATAGAATCGCACCTAGCAATGCCTAAAGTGGGCATCCTTAATTTAGGGGCGCCCTATTTATACCAGGGTTTTTTCTTGGCCTAAATGAGTACACCTAAGCCAGTGGTCTCAAACACGTGGCCCGGGGGCCACATGCGGCCCCCCAGGTACTATTTTGAGACCCACGGTATGTTTATCATAATCACAAAAGTAAAATAAAACAGTTTCTTGATCATATGTCTCTTTAACTATAAATTACAATATTATTATTAAGACTTATCCAAAAGGAAAAATTTATAAACTATAAAGAGTTTTACCTCATGCAAAATTGTCATTTCTTTAATAAGACATTAACTTTTTTTTTCTGAGGCCCTCCAAGTACCTACAAATCCATAATGTGGCCCTGCAAAGGGTTGGAGTTTGAGACCACTGACCTAAGCCCACTGTAGGCATCTACATAGATAAACATGCCCACAATCCATCCTTAACCACACCTACTTTCAGGTAGGCATTTACGATTTCAAAGTACGCGCCTTGAACCAGGTGCATACCTCAAAATTGTAGGCGCCTACAAGCCAATTATGTGCCTTCTAAACAATTAAGGTAGGCACCTAGATTGGCTACCAGATAGTGACCCAGCAGCAAAACTAGTGACAGAAATCAGCTATGCAAGTGGAAAATATTCTTGCGCAATCTGCTGCATGTGAAAGTTTATTTAAACTCATCATTAGTCAGTTGCTGTAATGAATTTTGTAATGGTTTTCACAAAAAGTTAACTTACAAAAAAAAAATTAATAGGAATCTTTTGTCATTTGCATGAGTCTCAGTAGAAAACTAATAAGCAAAAAAATATTATTCTCTGTGAAAGTGTGTAGTTTATTACATTAGCTTCAAAATATATTTTATAATATACATTGGAATATTTATTTGCAGGATAATAAAAAAAAACCCTGAGGCTCCTTTTACAAAGCCACGCTAGCTATTCCCACGTGGCAAATACGATGAATCTAGAGAAGGCGACCTGTGGTGCTCAATGTCTTTATTTAAAATCAAGACCTAACATTTACGTGTTTTGGCCGTAAGGCCTACCTCAGGAGTCTGATTCTCAATGTAGATCGCCGTATCACAACTGTCTTCTTATAGTTAAAAGGTTCAAGCCAATTATCAGATTAGCCAAAATAGATGATCATAAAATCATAGCCACTCTGTTGAGTAATGCAATGATCTCGTAAAGCTGCTAAACCGGTGTCAAAGTTTTGTTTTGGCTATTAGAGGACAACAATATTTTAACTCCATTAGCATTTATATACTGCCTCTCTGAAGAAATTCACCCAAAGCAATGTACAGTGTACAGATCAAATCACACCATATCTGCAAAATCTTTACTGGCTGTCAGTACAATACACCCTATCTGCAAAAATGTCATTAGCTGTCAGGATGATTAGCTGTCTAATTTAGTCTCTGATCTTCAGGGCCCTTAAAGGAAATTGGTCAGAGTACTTGAAGAATAAGGATCTTCCTCTGTGCATCTCAAGGATCCCTAAGGTCCTTTGAATGAGCATCCCTAACGTCACTGTATCCAAAGGAAATCACACAACATGATACTTTGCTAGTGGAGAAGTAGTACAGTGGGTCATTATCCTGCGGAACCAGAGTAAATTCTCACTTGGTCTGATTTCCTACTGTAGCTCCTTTGTCACTGGGCAAGTCACTTAGCTCTTCATTGTTCCAGATATAAAATTGTGAGCCCACAAGAGACAGAGAAAGCACCTGCATACAATAAATGTAAACTGCTTTGGTTGTACTTTACTGCAGAAAGAAGTATATCAAATCCATGACCCTATAAACAGTTACAACAGTACAATACTTAGGGTTACCAGACATCCGGATTTCCCCCAAAAATGTCCTCCTTTTGAGGACATGTCCAGAGATCCGGACAGCTTTTCAAAACCGACACTTTGTCCAGGTTTTGAAAAGCCTCCTCTAAATCGCTTCGGGCAGGAGGAAATTCACGCATGTGCGGATTTCCTCCTGCCCAACAAGAGCAGGCCGCGAGGGCAGGCGCTTGGGCAGGATTGGGGCATAATGGAGTGGGGATGGGCGGAACTCGGCGGCCCTGGGAGCAGGTCTAGGAGGGTCCAGATTTTACTATATTAAAATCTGGCAACCCTAATACTCAATGGCTAGTTCAATAGGTATGAGTAGCTGCACGCCATCCACTTAGATGTAGAACACAACAAGGCAATCGGCTAACCCATTATGGAATATCCCTGACCAGCCTATGCCCTCCCATGGCCACACCCCCTTTGGGGTTGCACGCTATGGAATTTAGGCACCCATTTAGGCACACAACTAGATGTGCATTCAAATCCTAATTGGTGCCAAATATTGATGGTTAACAGCTCGTTAGCCAATTTTGTGCAAGCATCTCAGGAGCATTCATATCTGGATGCCATATAAGAATCCAGGGGAATATAGCTATCTGGAGTAGAGGGGCAGCATAACGGTTGGATCAGCAGACTTAGAACCAGGTTAAGCCAAGGTTCAAATCACACTATCGTTCCTTGTGATCTTGGGCAAGTTACGTGACCCTCCATTGCTTCATAAACAAATTTAAGGATTAAAGCTGTGCATAGGTATTTACCACATGGCTGTCTAATGCAAAAATAACACCAAAGTTTTGCCCTCTGTTACATTATTGTATACCACTTAGACTAGGGCTGGCGTTAGGGATAGGCAAACAGGGCAGCTGCCCTGGGACCCAAGGCTCTGGAGCACTCCCAGGGGCCAGCATGTCTTTCCCCTTCTCTCTGTGCCGGTCCAATCACTCCCTCAACTTTTGTCTCAGTGAAAAATCCACTGGCCTTGGCAGCGATTCAGAAACGTTGCTTGTGGCTCCCCTTCCTGCTTTTCATCTGCTGCGGTCCACCCAGGCAGAAACAGGAAGTTGCGTCACTGGGGACAAACTGCAGCAGACGGAAAGCAGGGAGAGCCATGGGCAGCGTTTCTGAATTGTTGCCAATGCCAGCAGATTTTTCAGTGAAACAAAAGGTGAGGGCGTCATCAGACTGGCGCGGAGAGAAGGGGAAAGATATGAGGAACTGAGGAAGCCCCCTGGACTGTTTTTGTTTGGGTTTTTTTAAGTACGAATGGGAAGGGTATTAAAAGAAGTGCCAAACTGAATGTGGGGAGAGACCTTATGGGGCCGGAAACAGAGGAGAGAGAGATGGTGGGTAATGGTCTGAAGGAAGAGAAGCTGGACCTGGGGAAAGAGATACTTGAAAGGAGGACTGTTGGGAAGAGAAAGGAAGAGATGGTGGACTTGGGGAAGGGAGGCAGGCAAGCAGGGAGAGATATGGGTTGGGGGCAGTTGGAAAGAGAAAGGGAGGGAGAAATGCTAGGCCTGGGGGTGGGAGAGAGAGAGATGCAGCATCTCTTTTTTCCCCTTCATCTCATTCTTCAGCATCAAGGGGGGAGGGGAGGGAAGAAGAACAACAGAAAACAGAGGGAGCAAAATGTTGGACCATGGAAGGAGAGAGGAGGAGTAGAGAGACCCATGGGAGGGCAGGAAGGAAGAGAACTGGGATAAGAAGATGTTAGGGGATGGAAAAAAAGGAACAGGGAGATATAGCCTTGACCAGTGGAGAGAGGGAGGGGTATTCTTAATGTGATGAGCCTTGTGGATAAGGTCAAAAGGGAGATGACAAGATGAATGAGAGAGTAGTGAGTACAGTGGTAGAAATGTGGTAATGGGGAGTAAACAGAAGGAAATAGGAGGCTGGGAAAGGAGTGAGATGGGAAATGGGGAGCTAGGGACTGAGAGGAGATGGAGAATTGAGAGGTAGTTGAAAATTTAAAAAGAAGAAGGGTGAGAAAGAGGGCAAGATTTGAATGATTTGCCTATGATCCCTATCTGGTACCCTCCACTACCTGGGATAGCGAAACCTCGCTTATCGCGGGTTCCCCTCAAGTGTCATGGTTGCGGCCCGAATGTAGCAACATAGCCTCTATGCAATCTTGAAGTGTGCTGATAAATATATCCAAACCAATGTCAGACAGGTGTACCCCATCCGGACGGTACACACCTGGACAACTGTCCTCTAGCAGCTCATGTGATAATGTAAACCCCCCGATTCTAGCCATAAATTTGCTCATCCATTTATTGATCTTCTTATGTGTTCTCTTTACAGCAGAATGCGATCTGGCCCCCAATCCACACTAAGCTGGGAATAATGTGTGACCAAATTAAGGTTGTGCTGTGAAGCATACCGACCAAGGACAAACAATCATTCTGCATTTTCTTCACTAACAGAACACTGTTCATGGCTGTAATGTCGTTACCACCTATATGCAGGAAGATGGTGTCCGGCCAGCAGTGGAATTGCAGCGCCCATAGGACCGATGGCATCAGTTGGTCCCATAACATTCCCCTTGTCCCCATCCAAGTCACCAATGCTTCAGTCATTGAGAGCTCAAGATTCTTACCCGCTAATGGGGAGTAAATAGAAGGAAATAAGAGGCTGGGAAAGGAATGAGATGGGAAATGAGAGAACTAGGGACTGAGAGGAGATGGAGAATTGAGAGGTAGTTGAAAATTTAAAAAGAAGAAGGGTGAGAAAGAGGACAAGATTTGAGTGGACAGAGGTAGAAAAGAAAAAAATTAGGAAAGCTGAAAGGGAAAAATCAATATGTTGGAGACAGACAGAAGTAGGGAATGGAACAAGAGAGAAGTGGAGAAAAATATGGAAGCAGACACTGGAAAGAGAATTATTAGAAGACAGACAAAAAGCAGAAAGAGAAACTGGGACCAAGATGATGGAAAAACAAAATATCCAGACAAGGTAGAAAAAATTATTTTATTTTGAATTTATTGGTCACTTGACCTGATAATTGGGAGGGGGGAGGTGGCCGTCAGTTGGTGAGGTTTGGGAATCCTCACCAGCTACAGCAAGGGAGATGTTCATTTTGAGGGGGCCTAAGCTCAAAGTGAGAGGTCCAGCCCCCTCTCATGGTTATGCAACTGATTGTGTTCAAATTAAAGTACAGTACTTGCTGAGTTTAACTTTTTGGGATTTCCAGTTCAGCTATTTCTATTTCTATTTCTAATTTGTGATCCATTGTTCTATATTTGGTGAAGGTCTATCTGTCTGTTTTGTGTGTGAAGAAGTCATTTAAAGGTGGGTGGAGTAATTGGGAGACGAGCAAGTAGAAGAGGGGCCCCCATCCTTAATTTCTGCCCTGGGCCCCAGCATGTCTAAAACCATCCCTGACTTAGACATTTTTTGATTTGTGGGATGTCAAATTATAATAAACTTGAAACTTAACTGAATAATATGCAATAGAACCTGAGCAAAAAAATCTGCAGCACACCAGACCTATGTACACATGGTACTGCACTAGCAGCTGAGGTCTGAACACAAAAAATTGTATCAATAACCAGAGTTTCATGAGCACACATCTGCATGTGTGCTGGAATATTTTATGTGCATCAATGTTTTGCAAATCCAATATTTATGCACAGAACAGCATTCCAGCAGGCGTGTGCCATGAATAGCCTAGCTCTTTTAGCACACATCCCCTTCATTTCTGTCTAGTGTCCGACAAATAGGATTTGAAACATGCACATACTATGTCACTGATACCTGTTTCCACTAGTTATATAAGCTTGATATTATAGTCCACGGTACTGAAGGCTGCGGAGAAATCCAGCAATGTTAGTATCAAGGAGGATCCCCTTTCATGGTTTCTGCGGAGATTGTCAAGCAGGTCTGAAGGTAATATAATTTTAGTTTGTCATAATACCAGACGGAGTTTTAGAACATTTTGCAGGATCTGATGTGTTGGGGTACTTGTCTATTGCAGACTTGTACCCCTGATTTAAATTATGAGGGGCCTTTATGGAAACAATTCAACTATATTTAGATATGTGTAATTTAGTGTTGATAATTGCATAATCTTGTAATAATTGAGTTTAAAATATGTTACACACTATGATAGCCAGCAACTCTTTCTCAGTCCCTTCACAACCATTCCAAATTTATACCCCAAATGCACCATGAGAAAAGCCTTACTTATTGGCCTTCAGTCTCTCTTAGGATAGATCATCCTTGGCATCTCGGCACTGTGGTTCAGTTTCTTCCTCCCTTTCCCTATTTTCTCCTGGTCTAGCAGCTTCCCCCCCCCCCCCCGCCCTCCCAAGACCTGCAGTTTCCAGCACATAAAAAGCAGTATAAAGGTGTGGAACTGCTGTCTAGGCTGCAAAGCTGATAGCTCTGCCAATCCTACCCTTTCTGAAGAGGACTTTCTGTTTCTGTGGGGTAGAACCAGCAGACCCATCAGCAGCATAACACAAACAGCAGCTCTGAGCCTTTAGGCTGCATTTTGGTTTTCAACTGGGAAAGTAATTGAGACTTGTATACCGCCTTTTTGTACATAAGAATAGCCTTACCGGGTCAGACCAATGGCCCATCTAGCCCACTATCCCGTCTTCACGGTGGCCAATCCAAGTCACAAGTACCTGGCAAAAAACCAAATAGTAGCAGCATTCCAAGCTACTGATCCAGGGCAAGCAGTGGCTTCTCCCATGTCTGTCTCAACAGCAGACTATGGACTTTTCCTCTAGGAACTTGTCCAAACCTTTTTTCAAAACTAGCTACATTAATCTCTCTTACCATATTCTCTGGTAATGCATTCCAGAGCTTAACTATTCTCTGTATTTCCTCCTATTGGTTTTAAAAGTAGTACTCTGCAACTTCATTTTGATGCAGTAAAAAAATTGATCCAGTTGTACCCATTCTACACCACTCAGGATTTTGTAGATTTCAATCATATCTCCCCTCAGCCACCTCTTTTCCAAGCTGAAGAGCCCTAACCTCATTAGTCTTTCCTCATATGAGAGGAGTTCCATCCCCTTTATTATCTTGGTTGCTCTTCTTTGAGCCTTTTCTAGTGACGCTATATCTTTTTTGAGATAAGGAGACCAGACCAGAATGGATCACAATACTCAAGATGAGGTGGCACCATTGAGTCTACCATCCCTTTTTTAATAATTCCTACAACCACATTCAGAGCAGTTTACATACAGGTACTTCAAGCATTTTCCCTATCTGTCCCGGTGGGCTTACAATCTAGTGTACTTGGCCAGGTGGAGGATTAAGTGACTTGCCCAGGGTCACAGAGAGCAGAACAGAGTTTGAACCCACAACCTCAGCGTGTTAAGGCTGTAGCTCTAACCACTTTACCACACTCTCCTCTCAGCTGGCAGGGGTCTAAAGAAGCTGTGCCATTCAACGGGTAGGATGGGCGTGGAGGGGGGTGGAGGACACCTCGAGACCAAAGGGAACCCATACACAGAAGTTCTCAGGGCCCCAAAGCTAGTTAAAGCAGCCTAAGCATCTAAGCGCAGTTATGTACAAAACTGTGGTTTATTGCTACTACTATTAATTATTTCTATAGCACTACCAGACATACGCAGCCCTATACAGAGTCACAAGGAAGACAGTTCCTGCTTGAAAGAGCTTACAATCTGAACAGACAAGACAGACAAACAGGATGTCATGGATACAGTTAAGAGGTTAATCTGCTGGTTGTGTTGGTGGGCAGTGGGGAGTAGGGTTATGGATTGAAGGTTATATCAAAAAGGTAGGTTTTCAGTCTGCTTTTAAACAAGGGAAGGGGTTTGGTGGACAAACTCGGATAATTTATTCCAGACATAGGGGGCAACAGAATGAACACACTTGTAAGTCAGTAATAGGAGTTTGAACTGTATGTGAAAGCAGACAGGAAGCCAATGAAGTGATTTAAGGAGAGGGGTGACATGAGTGTAGCGAGGTTGGTAGAAGATGAGTCGTGCAGCAGAGTTTTGCACAGATTGCAGGGGTAAGAGGCAGCAGGTGGGAGACCAGTTAGCAGTGGCGTATCAAGGGGGAGCGGGGGGGAGGTCCGCCCCGGGTGCACACCCGCCCCGGGTGCATGCCCCAAGGGGGTGCACAGCTGACCACCCACCGGGAAATAGGCTGCCGCTGGGGAAAGGCTTCCACTGCCGTCATTGGGAACAAGCCAGCTGAGATCAATTCTGACTTCGGAGAGGACGTTCTGGGCCAGCCAATCGCTGCCTGGCTGGCCCGGAATGTCCTTTCCAACTTTAGAATTGACGTTGGGCAGCAAAGAGTTGGTCGGCCCCATGGGGAAGAGAAGCAGGGCGAACTCGGAGCCGGCCTGTTCCCGATGGCGGCAGAGGCAGCCTATTCCCCAGCGGTGGTGGCAGCATTTTCCCAATTTTCGGTGACATAGGGGAGGGGAGGGAGAAATAAAGAAATGGGGGGGGGACACGGACAACAGGGAACCAGAAAGAAAGGGGGCAGGGTGAAACAAAGAAAAAATGGGGCACAGAGAGAGAGAGAGAAAGACAGACAGAGAAAGAAAGAGGGCATGGAGAGAGAAAGAAAGAAGGGGGCAGGGTGAAAGAAAGAAAAAGTTTGGGGAGGGAATGAGGTCTGGAGGAGAGGAAGCATACAGGAGGCTGAAAGAAGGGAAGAAATATTGGATGCACAGTCAGAAGAATAAAGTGCAACCAGAGACTGATGAAATTACCAAACAAAGGTACGAAAAATGATTTTATTTTCAATTTAGTGATCAAAATGTGTCCATTTTGAGAATTTATATATGCTGTCTATATTTTGCACTATAGCCCCCTTTTACAAAAACGCAATAACGGTTTTTAGCACAGAGAGCCTCTGAGCGTTGAGAGCAGTGTGGGGCATTCAGCGCAGCTCCCTGCGCTAAAAACCGCTATCGTGGTTTAGTAAAAAGGGAGGGGGTATATTTGTCTATTTTTGTATAGTTGTTACTGAAGTGACATTGCATAAAGTCATCTGCCTTTGACCTCTTTGAAAACCCACGGAATATAAATGATAATTAACATTTTCTCTGCGTACAGTGTGCTTTGTGTTTTTAAAATTTTATTGTTGCTAGATCATTTTGACTTGGCCACGAAGGTAAGGGGGAGGGAGGGAGGGGAGCTGCTGAAAGACATCTAGTAATCCTTGCAGGCTTGACTGTGCAGGGAATTATTTTTGTAAAATCATGTTTTGTTATATGACTGGCATTATTTTAATTTCTATGAATGAATAGAATGAAAATGATATAAAATTACTTGCTTGTTTTTATGTGCATGCGCTGAAGGAAAGTGGAGAGAGAGTGGGCTGAGGACGCTGAAGGGAAATGGGGAAGAGAGAGTGGGGAGAAGACGCTGATTTATAAATTGACAATTGTACTGAATATTGTTTCTTTTATACTTTAATATAATAAGTTCAATATAAAACAATTCAAGGCTTGTGTGGATGGAATCAGGTGGTTTGCGGGGATGGGGACCGAACTTACGGGGATTAGTCCAATAAAATGGTATTTTCTTATTTCTCATTATTTGTTTTATTTTTATTTGTTAATTTGTAAAGTGGTGATTGTTATGTATCAGTTTTTTCAAATTTACATCTACAGTACTGTCTTTATATTTTGCACAATATTAGAGGACATGTATTACTGTTTTTGTGGTGTTGTAGTGTTGCATTGTATGCAGAGTCTGGTTTCTTGGTGGTTCAGTTTAACTTTTGTCTACATATTTCTATTTTTAGTTTGTGATTATTTCATTTTGGGCAAGGGTGTATCTGTCTGTGTGTATGAAAGGGACATGGCTTTCTGATAGCATTGACTGTACAGGATCAATTGACTGTACAGGATCTGGCTTGTTTAGTTTTACAATGTATGTGTTGGTGTTCTAGTGCTCACTGCAGTGTTTAAGATGCTGCCTTTTCCTAGGTACACTCTTGTTGTGCGATATGTGGATTGTTACTAAAAATCATATTTTTCATATAGATGGAGGGGGGTCAAAAAATGATGGGCCCCGGGTGTCACATATGCTAGGTACGCCACTGCCAGTTAGAAGTAGATTGCAGTAATCCAAGCATGAGGTATAACAGTGTGGACAAGAGTCTGGGTAGGGTGTTCAGAGAGGAAGGGGCAAATTTTGGTGATGATATAGAGATAGAAGCGACAGGCCTTAGCAGTTTGTTGGATGTGCGTAGAAAATGAGAGGTAGGACTTGAAGATGACTCCCATTGTAGTGCATAAGGAACATTTTAGCGCCTAAAGTTACATGCCAAATTGATGTCTAACTTTTGATGCACTATAATAAGAGGTTAATGTGTTCTTCGTGCAGTCCCCCCACCCTTAACATAGACTTTTGCATTAAAATTTAACTGAGTCAGTTATTCTACTAAGCTCATTTCCATAAACAGTAGTACGGCTTGCAATAAATACACAAATCTGTGTTAATATCACTAAAACTTTAGTTTTCTATGTTAAGTAAACACAGACTCATTTCATCAGTTGAATCTCTGTATCACACAAAGCCTATCTGTCACACATACATCCAGTGGCACTATATAAATGATTAGCAATAGTAAGGCCCATTACTGGTTATGATTCCTTTTATTGGAATATCAAAAGAGAAGTTAATATGCATGAGTTTTCAAGCAACATTATTTGTTCTTCAGAGAATTGAAGATTGACATCTGAAGGAAGAGCTCCTAGCTCATGTAGTTCCACATATTTTGTGATAGTCCAAGTATTAGTTTCATAATCTACAAAGGATCCAGCTTTCCCCATGACCAATATAACTACTAGAATTCTACACTCTGAGGTTCATAATTGAAACAAAAATACATCTAAAAACCCACCTAAATTGACACTTGGACGACCTAAAAGACAGGTCGTCTAAGTGCTGATAATCAAAACATGTTTTAGACGTATTTAGAGGCAGCTTTGGCCTTTTGACTGCTGCTGTACGCCCAAAGCAAAAAGAGGTGTATTTTGAGGAGTGGTTAGGGTAGGAGGTGGGCAGGATGTGGATCGCCCAAACTTAGTCATCCTGCAGCGATAATCAAATGTTTGATGAGACTGCCTAGACAGAACTTATACGTTGTGACTTAGGCAATCTAAAAACAGGTCTAAGTGCACAGAAGGTATCCAAAGTGACCAGATAACCATTGCAAGGACAAAGTACAGACTCCCATACACTCCCCCAGTGATCACTGACCCCCCTCCCCCACACCACCATAAAAATTGGAATAAAAACTTACATACCTGCCTCCAGAACATCAGCACCTGGAATAGGAAAGCCTAGTAGAGCTGCACAGAGGTGGGGGGGGGGGGGAGTAGACTAATCAACCATAGAGAGGAGGACCCAGGCCCATAAGCCACTCTATAATCAATGCATTCATGGTGAAAAATGTGATTTCACCCCCCAAAAAACCAAACAAACCCAAATCCTACTGTAATGTCATATAGGTGCCACCTGCAGCCATACTTATAGTAGCTTTTGGGGGTGTTTGGGGGGCTCACCATGACCTGCAAAGGAGTTGTGGTGAGATGTTTATGTGGCAACCTTTTTGTGAAGCCCCACTACTCTGTTGCCATTTCTGGATGGCCAGTCCATCACTTTGCTGACCCCTCCCACGTCCGAAAGGTCTTTTTCTAGGCGTTTTGGAATTGGACGATTTTTTGGACGAGAATGCGGTATAAAGATAGACGACTTGGCGGTCTGGACGATGAAACGGCTGGACGTATAATTAGACGATTCTCAAAAAAAAATATTTTGGACGTATTTTTCAAGAATGGACTGTAGACGCTGCCGACTTTAGCCGACTAGCGCTCTAGGCCGAAAACGGACTTAAACATTTTTTTTTTTATTATGCTGCTTTCTGTGTCTGTCATAATTAGATTGTAAGCACTTTCAAGCAAGGACTATCTCTTGCATGTTTAATATACAGCCCTGAGTGTTTCTGGTAACGCTATAGAAGTAATAAATAGTAGTAGTAGTAGTACACTTGGTTACTACACTTTCCAACTGCAAGGGTAAGAAAGAATAAAAATATAATTGAGGAGAAAACAGGCTCTAAGGAAAGGCTCTTTGCTTTCCCTCTCTCTAGTCCCAAAAGACTTCACACTAGAATGTCTGGTGTCTGCTTCTCTTCCTAAGCACATGCCTTCAAACCGAACAAGGGAATATAGTGTTTCTCTCCTGTGCAAAACTGGTAGCGTGATGGATAAAACTGCAGGAAATATTATAGTAGCTGTTTGTTTAAGCTGAAAAAAAGCTTACTTTTGTGTTTGCTAAACTTGAACTTTATGTTTCCCAGTAAGTCTGATTTAATGAAAAATTTTTTACCACCCCCTTTTACAAAACTGTAGCGCGGCTTTTAGTGCCAGCCATGGCGGTAACAGCTCCAATGCTCATAGGGATTCTATGAGCATCAGAGCTGTTACTGTCACGGCCGGTGCTAAAAACTGCGCTATGGCTTTGTAAAAGGGGGGGGGGGGTATTTTTTCTAAAATATTAAAAAGCCTTTCATTTGCTTTTAAAGAACAGTTTTTGTATGCTATTATTCCTGCATTGTCTTGAAAAATATTAGCATTTTGGTTAAAATAAGATAATTTAATATTCAATGCACTTTGTTTCATTGTTTCATATAACACGTCTTTCCATAAAAATTCAAGGCAAGGAACATTATTTTAAAATATAAATATATTCCCTCCTTCCCCCATTATCACCCAAAAGATTGTTATAGGTGTACTTCACCCATGCACAATGATACTTTGGATCATAATATGATTGATGTCTTAATATACTTTACGGGAAAGCAAAGATCCAGCCAGTTCCATGGCTTTATTCTTACTTTAATTTCACAATTTTCCTTGCTCCTAAAACAGCTTTTAAACAGCGGTGCAGGAGCTATTCACATCACTTGTCCCCTATGCACCTGACACAGGTCAATGGTTTGATCAAAAATCTACATCAAGGATCTTTCATACATAAGCTGCACTAAAAAGTAGCCAGCATTATCTCAAGCGTGGGACCTTCCTGCAAACTGAGGCCACTTATAGTGCAGTAGTATTATAGTGCAGTAGTATTATAGTGCAGTAGTATTCTCACTAATGGCCACAAGTTAATTTCCCTATTAGCATGTGAGCACCTATTGACACCTATTTTCTAGGCGGTAAGAGGTCACACATTAATCAGTTAGCACGTGGCAATGTTTCTGTGCTGATTAGCCCAGAACATGCTTACTATTTATCTCTAGACACCCCCTGCATTAAAAAAATAAATTCTTAATTTCAGCGAGTGGGAAGCATGCACTGTGGGATGCCTAAGCATGCTGTTACAAAATTATTCTGAAAGTTACTATGCCAAAAGTGGGAGAACACTGAGGAGCATATGGTGTTTTAAACAACAGTGGAGAAAAAGCCTCAAAAACACCATGCAGCATATTTCACTAACATTGTGACAAGCTGCCTTAATACTATCATAACAAAACAAATCAAAGGGACAATGAGCAAAATGAAATCCTTTTTGACCGAGAAGGTGCATAGAACCAATAAATAGTAAGAAAATCACCAAACCGGGGGCGAACCCCTGTAAGTGCTTTCAAGAGTCTATATCATTGCACCATCTTCAATTGGTAGAAAGGTTTAAATTATGTTTAAATAACTATGTAATTTTAAAGTGTCCATTTCTTAGTGAAACTGTGATCTTCAATAAATTAAAGTGCGAGCATGTTGAAGAACTTAACTTGACAATAAAGGTGAGGTAGTTAGGAAGTTGTCTCACTCCAGCGGGTCCTGACGCATTTCACCAGTGGCTTCCTCAGAGAACCCCCCTCATGCTGGCTGTAACAGATGAGTAAAACTCCTTCCTCACTCTTTGGGGACTTCTTTTTGTTTAAATCTTACCCAGTAGTTGTATTGTTAATACTATCATAGGCATAAAAAAACTCCGCTCATAAAATATCTTTCATATCTCACAAGAGAATATCCCACTAGTGTGCACACTACAAAAGCAAAAGCAAAACTTAGCTGTCAGTTGAATTCTTCAAATGTTCCCTGAAGATCAATGCTGGCACCACCATGCTTCTCAGCGTTTTTTCAAACAAACTTCACTCTTGCAGCTCAAATTATCAGCATAAGGACCTGTGCTCTAAGGGACCCTGCGGCCCCAGCATATCCATCCTGCACTCGGCAGGGCCTGAGTCCCACAGCTCCAGGGGGCCCCCTTGAGCTGGGATGTCTTTCTCTTCTTCCCGTTATGATCTGAAGCCTCCCTCACCTTTTAAAATGTATTTTCCATGTGGCAGCCTCCCTGATGCTGTCCCTCTGCTGTGGTCTGCCCCCCCTTCCCCTGACGCAACTTCCTGCTTCTGCTTGAGCAGACCGCGGCAGAGGGACAATGTCAGGGAGGCCACCAGCAGCATCAGATAGTTGCTTCCACAGGGCAAATACATTTTAAAAGGTGAGGGGAGATCAGACCAGAATGGGAAGAAGGGAAAGACATCCTGGAGCAGCTGATATTAAAAGGAAGGAGATGCCAGATGAGAAGGGATTTGGTAGACCTGGGAGTGGTAAGAAGTGTGGGAAGGAAGGGCAGTTGAGAAGAAAAAGGGAGAGATAGATATTGTATAGAAGGGCAGTTGACCCCGGGGGTATGTGGAGGGGGGGGGGCAACATGCTAGATGAGAGGGCAGTTGGTGGACCTGGGGACAATGGGAAGGAATACTGGATGAAACAGCATTTAGTAGATGGGGGTGGGTGAGGGGAGGGATGCTAGCTGGTAGGGCAGTTGGGAAGAGAAAGGGAGAGATGGTGGACCTAGGGTGGTGGAGAGGGAGAGAGAAAGAGTGAAGCTGGAAGGGATACTGGATAAAAGAGCAGCTGAGAAGAGAAAGGGAGAAATGATGGACTTAGTGGTGATAGGGAAGGGGAGAGGGATGCTCGATGAAATTAGAATATCTTTTTTTAGATTGCGTATGATCAGATCAATTGCTAAATTTTTAGAGCCTAAATCTTTAAACATACTTATTCATTCACTCATTATTTCAAAAATGGATTATTGTAATGCATTATTATTTAATATCTCTCAGAAAGAGAAAAAACGTCTCCAGATAGTCCAAAACACAGCAATTAAATTAATACATAACTGTAAAAAATTTGACCACGTCACACCACTTTTTATTGAATCTCATTGGCTCCCTATCTCTCATCGTTTTACTTTTAAAATACTACTTTTAGTTTTTAAAACATTGAGCACAAACGAACCTCAATTTATTAACAGACTACTTATCCCATACTGTACCTCTCGCACATTAAGATCAACCAATCAAAATCTTTTAACAGTTCCTTCACTAAAAATAATTGGAACTCGTCGTACTGATATTTTTTCTGTCATAGCCCCACAATTATGGAATAACTTGCCCCTGTATCTTAGAACTGAAAAGGATTTAAAGCAGTTTAAAAGTAGCTTAAAAAGTTTCCTTTTTAAGGACGCATATAATGTATGAAACCAATTTCCCTAATCCTTCCTAATCCTATCTTTTTCCTTATTTCCTTCCCTTACCTCATGTTTTTTTACCTCATACCTTTTATTTTTTTATACATATGTAATTTTACCCTTCTTTCCTTATGTTAGTCTGTATAATTTTAATTTAATTTAATTTAATTTTTTTTTTTTAACATTGTATTAAAGTTTAACTAACCTTGTATTTGTATTATTTTTCTTGTTTTTGTAAATCGCTTAGTAAATTTAAATAAGCGATTCAACAAATTTTGAATAAACTTGAAACTTGAAACTTGAAAGAGAGCGAGAGAGAGATTGGATCTGGGGATAGGAAGAGAGGGGACTGGATGATGCATGGGGGAGAGAAAGAAGGATAATGTATCTACAGGGAAGGAGGTCCATGGGGGTAGAGAGAGAGAGGGGGGGGATGGATGAATGGATGATGTATCAGCAGGGAGGCGAGAGAGAAATAAATAGATAGATGATGCACCAGATAGTAGGGAGAGGGGAAGTGTGGTAGGAAGATAGAGTTGGATTAAAGGTATGAGGAAAGATGCTGAACCAAGAGAGGGAGAGAGAAGATGGGTGGAGAGAAATATGGGGACTGGGCAGGGGAGAGATGCAGTCCCTGGGGAGGGGGATGCAGAGTATAGAGAAGATAAGGGGAGAAGATGAACACAGAGATGAGCAGGAACACAGGAGGGAGGGGGACAGGAAAACAAATGGATATGGACAGAGAAAAAATATCAAGACAGTCAGGAGATCTTGGAGCAGAACAGTACTGGGAAAGAAGGAAGAAGGGGAACAGAGTAAAAGATGGATGGGACTTGGTGTGTGTTGGGGGGGGGGGAGAAGGGGAACAGAGGAGAAAATGGATCAGAGGAGAAGGCTAGAGATTCAGCTTTTCTCCTCAAACACTTAACTACAACTTTAACCTGCCTATATTACCTTAACCGGTATTCATGTCCTCATTAAGACTGTCAGGAATCCAACACATCCTATTGTAAATCTCATCAATCTTTTTGTAAACCGCACTGAATCCCAGTTGAAATTTGTGGTATAGAAGAAACTGTATGGAATGGCATGGAATGGTAAGGGGACAGAGAAGATGATGGGTGGGACTGGGGAGGAGGAGAAAGAATAGAGCAGATGGCTAGAACAGGGGTAGGAAAATAGAGCAGAAGATGACTGGAGCTTGGTGATTAAGTGGGAGAGTGGTGGGGAGCAGAGAATTTTGGATGGAAGAGATGGAGTAAGAATTTTGAGGAGATATTTGGCAATTGGTAAGTACAAGTGGGGGTATGTTGATGGGCTAGAAGAATGAGAATGGGAAAGAGAGGGGATAAAGTGTGGGGAAAGGTCGAGACAAAGTGTGAAAGGCTTAGAAGAATGGCTAGAAGATGACAGGCATTGAAAAGGGATGGGGGTACTGGGGCAGGATATAAGAAGTAGGGGAGATGCTGGGCATGGAAGGAGTAAGAAAACAATGGGAAGTGCTGGACATTGGATGGGGACGGAGACATAGAGAAGATGGACTGGACATGGGAGAATCAGGCATGGAAGGTGGAGAGAGACAGCGAGAGATGCTGGATACAAAGGGAAGTTGAGTAACAGTGAGAGATGCTGGATGGAGGTGAGGAAAAGATGATATGTTAGATGGAGGAAGAGAGAGAAGATACTGGTTATAGGAGTGAAAATACAGAAAAGTTGCTATACAGAAGGGAGGAAAGAGAAAAAGAAAGTGCTGGAAGAAAGGAGAATTAGCAAAAAATCCTAAGGAACAATATGATGAAGAATGGGAGGGCTGGGGTGAGGGAGTTGAAAAGCTGTAGGTAGATGTAGTTAAAACAATGAAGACTGAAATAAGAAATATGAAGTAAGAAATATGAAGTCTGAGTAGATAGATAGGCAGAACAATAATGAAGGAAAGCTGAAAGGAAAAGATCAAAGTCAAAAATGGATGTAGGAGAGGAAGTGAAGAAGACAGGACAAGAGAGACTGGAGACTGGAGATCTTGTAAAGAAAATTAAGAAAACACAGAGGAAAGCAGAAACTGGGACAAACAAGATTGGAAAAAATATAACAACCAGACAAGACAGATAGTACAAATTTTATTCTTAAGTTAGTGAATAGAAAATGCCAGTTGTACAGTAAATTTACAATGCTTTTTTTTTATATTTTGCAGAGTACAGGGTACTGTTTCTATTTCTCTAGTGTTGCACTACCTGCTGAATGTGGCTTCTTGGGGTTTTTTGTCTACATACTCCTATTTTGACTTTGTGCTCACTTATTCTGTACTTGTGTTCAGTGTTTGTGACCAAGGTTCATAGTTGTTTCTAAATTATATACCCCAGATCCCAGAGAACTATGGTCCACTTGCCATTTGATACATAAACACTGAAACAGTCCCATTGGGGCCAGAGATAACATTGAACATTGACCTGAGGACCCCTCCATTTTAGCCACGGACCTTGAGTTCTCCTGACCAAAGAGTGAATGATAATAGGACTAGATTTAAGACAGTCTATCTGCAATTTTTCAGAGATATTACTCTCCACCAGACCTGCTGAGATTTAAGGAAAATTTCACTATCTGTAAATGTGTTGTAATTTTGTCTTTAGTGAAATGTCTTTTTGGGAACCTATGTATTTCACTTTTATTTTTTGGTTACTAGAGAATCTCCAGTGTTGCCTCACCAGATTAGTGGATTACAGTAATAGGGAAATTTAAAAGTATTTTGTCCATATACTGAATATTTTCTTAGTTAATTAATATTTTTCCTCTGTAAGCATGCAAACAGATATTGTGACTCTATGTTTTGTATTGATTCATGAACTGATGGACTGTAAACCTCATTGATGTTTCAGTTTTATATTCTCTTGTATTTTTCAAAATCTTAATAAACTTTCATGGAAAAAAAAATATTTTCCTCTATCATCTTCTGTTATGAGAAAGAATGCAAAGGGTAGGCCCTCCCCCACCCAAGAATACCTTATAATCCCTTGCAGTCTAGTGGTGTAGTCAGGAAGGAGTCCAGTCACTCTTGCTCATGTCAGTTCTACACTCAAAATGGCTGCTGTGACTTCCTGTGGCAATCTCACAAGATTGCCATTAAAGGTACCGTAATGGCAACCATTTTGGGAGCAGGCTAGTATGGGAATCACTCCTGCCTTGACTATACTTCTAGACTGCCACAGATTATAAAATAGTCCTGAAGGAGGCATCTATAAATAGGCAGGGGGAGAAAGGCAACTCCTGGTCGGAGGAGAGGGAGACAAAGCTGCCATTTACTATGTATAAGATAAAGAATACATTTTCAGCTTCATTGAAGCTAATACCATGGCCATAGCCTTTTGGCCAAAACAAAACCAGGCAGAAATGGATTTGGGTCCAGTTTCAGTAATGTAACTGAAACCAAAACCGAAATTCAGTCAGCCTTTAATTGCATCCTGAATTCTTCCCATGTTAAGTGCATATTAGCGCTTAACATGGTGTAATAAAAGGGCCTCTTAATGGGAGATGATAGGATGCTTCTTGATCTCAAGTGTCATAGGGATGATCTGGAAACATGCCCTTTTTTTGTGGCCCCTGAAGACTGAATGTGCACCCCTGATTTAGTGCGTTATAAATTAAAGCTTTCCTCTTATTCTGTATATATGCTCTAATACCGTAAAAGAATGATTTGTTTCATCTGGTTTGCTAAAACTATCTTGAAATTAAATTGAGCAACTTTGGTCTTATCCTTTATGCATCAGTGGTTTTAATATAGCGGGACTCACGAGGAATGTGATTGCACCCAAAACACAAATATAAAACCCTAGCTCTCGAATTTCCAGCAGAGAATGTGGGGAACATTCCTCACAATTAGATGTATGCTTGAAAATGGTCTCTTTAGAGTTGTAAATAAAGCCTTTATAGAGAGCTACTCTATAAGAATATATGTTTTCTTTCTGCCTGAAGAAACAACTATGCTAACTGCTCTGAATTGACTCCTCAGTAATTAGTAGCGGCATAAAAGCTTCCAATATACATAAACATATGCAGATATTTACACCAAACCCACACATCCTACATTTTGGAGAAGAAAAAGGACAGTGGTCCAAGCTGAAAGGAGCTATAAATATGGCAACGGATCTTTCTAGAAGGAAAGTAAACAAAAGCTTGAGGAAAAAAAGAAACCAATATGATTTTCCAAATGACTGGAAAAATAAAGGCAAAAGAGATAGCTTTCAAGAAGTACAGAAAAACTCAAGAAACTAAACGGAGAAAAGATTACTGGCTAAACTCAAAGAAACAAAGAGAAAAATATGGCTAGCAAAATGTATTTGGTGGATTGTTCCTCTGCTGACACAGTCAGTAGTTCTGCGAGGGAAGCTACTAATGCAGAAATGTCTTCTCGTGTGACAGAATCCCATTCTTCACTGACACATTGAATCAAATCATCCCTGATTCTGGGTCGTGGATTACATAGGACACTATCCTCTCTTGCCCACAGATGCTCAATTGGATTGAGATCAGGAGAATTCCCAGGCCAGTCAGTTCATACTGCAGGAAACAGTTTCTTGATCTTTATCACTGTGATCCTGGCAGTGTGTGCTGGTGCTCCATCCTCCATCAGAATGAGGTTTGGATGAGGAAACATTCTTGGATTTTTTTTGTGGTCCCTGTAATAGTCTCCATTGACTGTTTTGTCCTTTTGAACTATAACTAAATCTGTCTTTTTGTAGCATGACATGCCACCAGCAACCATGGTTTTTATTCCAAACTTGGGTTGTCTTATGGGGCTTGTCGGTTTGAATTCTTCTATTTTGTCTGTTAGGGAAAGGAAAGGGTTCTATAGGAGATTCATCTGTGAACAGCAAGTGTGCACGCTTAATTTTGCTTGCAGGTGTGTCATCAGCAGAGCCTTCATTTTTCATTCTCAAGCAGAATGCCAAGCGGTCAGCCACATTCTTTTCAGTCAGATAAAAAACTGCAAATAAGTTTTAAAAAATAACATTGCACAAAGAAGATAAACACTGTTACATAAATAACTATGATTCAAAATGGTCATGAAAATCATGAAGAAATACCTGGAATAAAATCATATATAACACTGTAATAAATGTTGTTGACCAGGGTCAGAAATTTGTTACAGTTACGAAAGGCGTGAAAAAATGTCTGCACTACAGATACACTATTGAGACGTGTAGGCTATTCAAATTAGAGAATGACACGAGGAAAAAATTTGTCCCTGTCCCCGCCCCATCCCCACAACCACCGACCCTGTTCCCACCCTATCCCTGCGACCACTGTCCCCGCCCCGTTCTCTACCCTGCAACCACTGTCCCCGCCTCGTCCCCGCGACCACTGTCCCCACAGCATCCATACAAGCCTCAGTACTGCAATATTTAGCTTATTCCTTCCTTATAAATCAAAATTCTGGATGCTGAACTAGAGAAAGAGATGTTCAGCTGGCAGGGCTTTGTTCATAAATTTTTATCAACACAACTAATATACTACTTTAACTATAAGCAAATAAATAAAATAAAATAAATATAATTTTTTTTTCTACCTTTGTTGTCTGGTTTCTGCTTTCCTCATCTTCGCCTCATTCATTTTCTTCCATCCAATGTCTGTCTGCCTTCTTTGCCGTTTCCATATGCTGTGTTACTGTGCCTCTCCCTTCCATCTCTCCCTCCACCCCCCCCCCCAACCAATTGGTCTGGCACCCATCTTCTTCCCTCCGCTCCCCCCATAGTCTGGAATCTCTCTCTTCCCCATTTCCCTTCAGCATCTGTTCCTCTCCACCCCACCTTCCCTCCCTCTCTCCCTTCCCCAGTTCCCTTCAGCACCTGTTCCTTTCCACCCCACCTCCCCAGTTCCCTTCAGCATCTGTTTCTCTCAAGTTTCAAGTTTATTCGAAATTTGATGAATCGCTTATACATAAAATACTAAGCGAATTACATTAAAATCCAAATTTGTACATACATTAAAATACAAAAGAATGATAATAACAAATCGAAAAAGGGGTTAGACCTACAGACCAACAGACATGACTGGATGTGATGGGATGAGGGGATAAGGTTACAATATTAATCATTTTAAAAAGAGGGAGACAATAAGGGAAAAAACATTAGGAAGGGTATCTTTTTTTTTTTTTTTAATTATTCTATTTTTGATAAAAGGACTGCTGCACTGTGACTATTCCATACAGGAGGTAAAAGCATCTTTAAACAGGAAGGTTTTTAGATTAATTTTAAAACGGCTAATGTCTTTTTCGTCTCTTATATATTGTGGAAGAGAATTCCAGACTTGGGGGGCTACTATTGACAATATATCATGTCGTCTGGTACCGATCACTTTTAAAGAAGGGACTACCAAGAGACCTTGGGTTGATGAACGAAGGGGGCGAGAAGAGTTGTATTGAATAATTATCCTGTTTATAAATTGCGGTTCATTTGTGGATAAAGTTTTAAATACTAAAAGTAGAATTTTAAAGGTAATGCGATGGTTAATGGGAAGCCAATGTGAGGCAACCAGAAAGGGGGTTACATGGTCATGTTTTTTCCCATTGTGAATAAGTTTAACGGCAAGATTTTGAATTATCTGTAAACGTTTCTTTTCTTTTTGAGTAATGTTTAGTAGTAATGAATTGCAATAGTCTAGCTTAGAGATAATAAGTGAATGTATAAGTATGTTCAGGGATTTTGGTTCCAAGAACTTGGAAATAGAACGGATTAGACGTAAGCGATAAAAGCAAAATTTAACTATGCTACTTATGTGCTCATGATAGGAGAAATTATCATCGATGGTGACTCCTAGTAATTTTAATGATGAAACTGTATTGATAGGAGTGTTATTAATGTTGAAGGGGGAGCACAACTTTGTTCCTTGCTTGTGTGGAAAGAGCATGGCTTTTGTTTTTTTAATATTTAACAATAATCTATTAGATTTCAGCCAATTTTTGATTATTTCTAATTTTTGGTTAATCTGGTTTATTTCTTCTAAATTTTCTGGGTTTAAAGGATGAGACAGTTGGATATCGTCTGCGTAGGTGTAAATTGTGAAACCTATGGATTGACATAGACTCAGTAGGGGTGATAGAAAAATATTGAACAATAATGGGGACAGTATAGAGCCCTGGGGAATACCGTAATTCAGAGAAAAAGACTTAGAAGTAGTATTGTTAAAGTGTACGGTATATTGTCGATTTGACAAGAAAGAAGTAAACCATTGTAAAACTTGGTCACAGACACGATAGATTTTAGCCTATTTAAGAGTAAAGTGTGATCGATGGTGTCAAATGCGGCCGATAGATCTAAGGAGAAGAGGATAACAGAATTGTGATGGTCCAGATGATAAATTATGTTTGTAGTTAGCCCGATCAGCGAATATTCTGTATTGTGATTTTTCCGAAACCCTGTCTGATTGGGATGCAACACATTGGTTGCTTCAACAATGTCAGATAGTTGGTAAAAAAACTACTCGTTCCGTTAATTTTGCCAAAAAAGGGATATTTGTGATAGGGCGATAATTTGAGGCTTCCTCTGGGCTTATCTTTCGGTCTTTTAGTATAGGAAAAATTGCTGCAGCTTTCCAAGATGATGGAACAAAGCCTGTGCTAATGCTTTTTAGTACAAAATGGTGTATGAATGGGCCAAAACAGGAAAAAAAAATTTTTAGGATTAGTGGAGGGATAATTTCTAAGCTGGAGCCCTTTAAGTTAACTTTAAGAAAAAGGCGTTCAGTGTCCTCTAAAGATGGGAGGTTGAAAACGGAGCATTTTGCAAGTGGGAAATAACTGTTGTCTAAGCTATCAGTGGGACCGTCAGATATGGGATGATCAAAGGTTTTACGTATGATGTTGATTTTTTCACAGAAGTAGTTAGCGAGATCTTGAGCTGTTAAATTGTTTTTATTGACCTCTGTTTGTAAGTTAGGGGAAATAAATTTTAGGATTGAATACAGGATAGAAGGGTTTCTTGCTTTTAAGATTTTTTTGGAATAATATTGTTTTTTTTGTGTAATTGATTTTGGTCTTGTATAGACATGCATGTTCTTTATATGATTTTAGGTTTTCGTCAGATTTATTTTTCCGCCATCTTCTTTCCAGGCACCTCAGTTGCCGTTTCAGCAGTAAGACTTTATGAGAGAACCAAGGATTACGTATTTTTTGAATAGAAATGGATTTGCTGATGGTTGGGGCTTCCTTGTCCAATAAAGATTGAATTAATGTGTTCCAGATTGTGAGATGATCGTCAAGGGAGCCTGCCTGAAAGTTAAGCGTTTCTGAGTTTATGACCGATTGGATATTTAGTTGCTCAAGTTTAGAGTAATCGCTATAGGTAATTTTTCTAGGGTGTAATGCTGACTTTAGTTTGTTTTTTAAATGCAACTTAAAGGAGATAAAGTGATGGTCTGACCATGGGACTGATACATTATGGAGGTTATCCAGAGTAAAAAAATTTTGATTTAGGAGTGAAGATCATGTCTAAAATATGTCCTGCTGAATGGGTTGGATCTTGGATCATGGGCACCCCACCTTCCCCCATTCCCTTCAGCGTCTGTTCCTCCCCACCTCACCTTTCCTCCCTTTCTCCCTCCCTGCCCCTTACACTGGCTAAGTATAACAAAGAAAAGCTAGTTTAACTTTGCCTTTAAAATAATCCTTTATGTATACTAGAAGAGTGTTCCAGAGGTTGGAGAATGGGGTAAGAAGCAGGGTAGCCAGAATTCAAATCCCACTTCTTTCACTGACGGCTCTTGTGATCGGCAGTGATCTCTGGTACAAGTTAGGGGTTTATATCCTAGCTACAATAACATGTTTCTATGTTGTCCAACAATTGGAGGTAATGCATGAAATTTACAACTATTACAAACATTTGCCGCTGATTTCCTGGGTCTTAAATCAGGTGCAGCTCAACCACAGCAATGAACTGCACTGAATCTAAAAGTAAGTAAACCAGCTTATTAGCATGGCAATGAGAACAGGAGCTTGCAATACTTCTGAACATTTATCTTTTTAAAAAAAAATCTATTCTGCATAAAGCTGCCCGGTCGCCGCCGCCGCCTGAGCATCTCCCTCCCTGCCCCTTACCTTCATGGCAGGCAATTTCTAAATTTGCTTCCTACGAGCAGCCGAAGCATTGAAGCCGCGTGTAGCTGCAGGAAAGGTCATCTATGATGCAACTTCCGGTTGCGTCAGCGATGACCTTTACGGCAGCCACACGTGATTTCAATGCTCTGGCTGCTCGTAGGAAGCAAATTTAGAAATTGCCTGCTGCGAAGGTAAGGGGCAAGGAGGGAGATGCTCAGGCTGTGGTGGTGGCGGTGATCAGGCGGCAGTGATTAGGAGGTAGGGAGGGAGATGCTTGGGCGGCGGCAGGAGCTATCAGTAAGGAAGTATCAGTGACCGCGTGCATTCCCTCCCTTAACTGCAGAGACAAGGTCATTCACTGCTCCATGGGGCAGTGAATGGCCTTGTCCCTGTAGCCATGGTGAACACTCTTTCCTCCCCCCCCCCCATCATTTCAGCGGGTTACCCGCGGTCATCTGCAGCTTACCGCAGGTAAAAGCCACCATGTCATTCTCTAATTTAAATGTCAACATTTCACAACATTTTTTTTTATAAAAAAAGGCTTAAACATGGTATAAAATTCTGTCACCTTCAAAGGGCTCATCTGAATGACAAATTCCAATCTTTGTCATGCTTTTTCAGTTTGTACACAACCACAAGATATAACTAGAAGAGTATGGAATGCTAATGGCATCATTAAACTTGCAGCAAAATTTTAGCAAGTAAGCAAAGTCACATACCAACGTTAACACAGGAGTCAGAAACTTTTGTTACACCCTGTAAGAGATTGGAAAACTAATGGAGATGTTGTAAAAGAAAGAATAAGTGAATTTCCTAGAATCCAATGAGTTACAAAATCCAAGACAGCATGGTTTTCACCAAAGGAAATTTTGATTGATTTTATGACTGGGTGACCAAAGAATTGGATCAAGAACATGCACTAGATGTAGTTTGCTTATATTTTAGCAAAACATTTGATATGGTTCCCATAAGAAGCTCATGGATAATCTAAATTAGGATCCAATATGGTGAACTGGATTGGAAATTGGTTGACTGATAGATGGTAGTTATAAATAGAATGTGCTTGGAGGAAAGGAGAGTGACTAGTGGAGTGCCTTAGGGACTAGCACTAGAGCAGATTCTATTTCGTATATTAAGTCACCAAAAAGAGAGCACAAGGAGGCCTCAATGATGAAACAATCAAGGCACAACAGAGGAGTCATGAGGATGAGATGTCACTGATTCAGCTATGGGTGTAAAGTTCAAAGTTTAGATAGTAGCACTGCCGTCCATCTCAGGATTCACTTTAAATGTGCATATGGTATCTTCATCCCTCTTGTCCCTTTATTATAGAATGCTTATAGATTCTCCTAAGCAAGAGGCACCCAACAATGCAAATGCTCCCTTCCTTCAGAGAAAGGAATGAAAGGAATCATGAATTTCAGTCAATACTTGGTTTTCTTTTTCTTTTTTTTTTGTAAATCTTTATTGATTTTTAAACTTTGACAATGCAATACAATTTTCTGAACATAAATATTTCATAAAACGCATTATTAAAAATACAATTTATACTTAAAACAATCATTTTCTCCCCTCTTTTCCCAAATTTAATACAATAAGACAATTATGTAATTATGATATTATAATTAAGTATTTTAATAAACAAAATATCATTCCCTCCCCCCACCCTCCCCTGGATGTGTAAGGAATTCTAACAGCCTCAAAAATATAAATAAATTATATATATTACACTTATTATGATGTTACAAATATAGTCAATGGACTCCACACTCTATTAAATGTACTACTAAACCCCAAACACTCTGCATTCATTTTCTCATATTTATACGTGGTACAACCATTTGTCCACCAAAATGTGTAATTTAGTCTGTCATACTTCTTCCAATTATGTGTAATCAATTGGATAGCTATTCCCGTCATTATCATATCATAAATACTTGGTTTTCAAATTTTCTCAACTATGGAACAAACTTCCTCTTATCTTAAGGGGTTCTAGTCCTTTTCAACTTTTTTGCAAATCTTTAAAAACTATTTTTTTTTTGCCAAACATTTCGGAAATCAGTAATATTAATATTTTCTGACCGTTACTTTTTTTTTTTTTTTTTGGGTGGGGTTAGTTACTGTTAACCAAGTCGAGCTCCACGTTGGTTGAAGACCCGGCATACAAAGCTAAGTTTTAGTTTAGTTTAGTTTAGCATCCCTCCTGCCCAGCTGCTTCAGGTTGGGTTTGGGGCAGGAGGGAGTGGGCATCCCTCCTGCCGGGGTACTTCAGGGGGGTCCTTGCCACAGCCACTCAGCTAATCTCGGCAGAGGATTCCCTTGCCATGATCAGCTCAACGGCCGTATCTATTTGAAATGTAGGCCAGCATTTCAGGCGTTTGTCGCAGCTCTAAGGAGACCCTACGGCTGCTTAAGCTCGCCCAAAGCCACGCCCAGCCTTGGGCAAGCTTAAGTGTCCCAACATGTCTCCCTCAACCACGACAAATGCCTACAGTGTAGGCGGTATGCTTTGGGTTTTTTCTTTTTTTTTAATGTGCATCCTTATTGGCTGCTAGACAGAGGTAGGACAACTACCACTGCCTACAGTTGGGATGCCCGTTAATAGAATCTGCCCCAAAATGCATAAGCTAGGCAGCGAAAGGCTGCTAAGCACAGTTAGGTGATAGTGTCTGAAGATCTCAAGATGACAAAATAATCTTACAAGGCAGTGACTGAATACAGAAGGATGCTAGTCTGCACAGAGAGAGGCAACAAAAGCAGAAGAAAGGAGGTGTTAATGCTTCTGTACAAATCATTGGAGAGGCCAATCTTGCAGTATTGTGCTCAGTTTTGTAGACTATGGGCCTGTTTTACAAAGCCGCACAGCAACAGCCCCGAAGCCCTTTAAATCTCTATGGGCTTCGGGGCCGTTACCGCGCTGCAGCTAAGGACGTAAAAAATATTGAAGAAGTTCAGAGGAAGGCAACAAAATTGCTATAAATTTGTACCAAAAGACTATTAGAAGAGGACCTGAATACATATTCTCTAGAGGAAAGGACAGATAGCATAGATATGAAACAAGATGTTGAACTACTTGAAAAATATTAATATACAAACAAATCTTTTCCAGAGATGAGGAAGTAATAAAACTAGAGGATATGAATTGAGGTTGCAAGGTAGTAGATGTAGGAGTAATATCAGGAAGTACTTTTTCATGGAGAGGGTGGTAGATGCCTGGAATGTCCTCCTAGTGGAGATTTTGAACACAAAAACAGTGATAGAATTAAAAAAAATGCATGGGATAAGAAGAGAATGGGATTAAAGCAAACCTTAATGGTGTTTAGATGGCAACTCCAGTTGAGAATATGTATCAAGCAGACTTTATGGTCTGTATCCTGAATATGGCAAAGACAAATCAAAATCTCGTATATTTCACATTCCTATCAAATGTTTTAAGTTTAAGCTGTGCTGTATCTCGTTGGGGGAGGGGAAGATATCTTAAGGTTAAAATTAGCAAATAAGATGTTTAGAGTTAGCAACATAGTTGGATTGATGGTTTTAATCATGTAACAATCAATGGGGTCCTTTTACTAAGGTGCGCTAGCCGTTTTAGCGCGCGCTAAATGCTAACACATCCATTATAGTCTATGAACGCGTTAGCATTTAGCGCCCGCTAAAACGGCTAGTGCACCTTAGTAAAAGGGCCCCAATGTGACTAATGCTGCGGACAAAATACAAAAACTCTTCCAAGATTATTTCACATATAATTGACTTTATGGGAAATTGCCGATAGCTTCTTTTTGTGATAACAGTTTTTAACCATAAAGAAGTGCAACCTACTCAAAGTGGCAGGTGCAGCTCTGTCTGCCTCGATGGGGCAGACTAAATGACCATGCAGGTCTTTATTTGCTGTCATTGACTATGTTACTAGTGTAAATCAATTAGGTCATGTGATACTGCTTAATTTTGTTCTGCACAGCACCTTATACCTGAGAGGGATTAGAGAAGAAGCAATTTGTTTCAGATTTACTCTGTCAAATCATCTGCTGATAGCTCCAGACCACCCTAATCTAGTGAAGAAAATGAAGCTTTCTGCTGACAGCATTTTTCTAAGGAATTTCATTGCTTACTTTGAAACAATTAAGAATTGATAAATCTAGAAAGTTGCTTTCTGTATTTTAAGAAAAGCTGATGAGTTTTCGTGTTCTCTGGAGCCACTGAAAGAAAAATTCAAACCTTGCTTATTTCAAGTGTGAAAACATGTATCCACTCCGAAGCACTGCGGATAGCATGGGTGATTTTTAAAACTTTATTGCATGTAAAACAGTACATCCAGAAAAAAAGTTTTCATAAAATTGTATGGCCATATATGAAAATAGAGGGCTAAATGCTATATATGGCATCCAAAAAGGTATTATTCTATAAGTTGCGCTTAAAAGTTAGGCACCGTTTATAGAATAGCACTTATGCCCAGAAACCACTACTAGGGGCTCCTTTTACAAAGGCACGCTAGGGTCTTAATGTGCGGAATAGCGCGTGCTAAAATGCCGCGCGTGCTAAAATGCCCCGCGCACTAGACGCTACCGCCTCCTTTTATCAATTAATTGTGCTTACTGCAGGTTAAAATGTACTACAATGGGACACATTCAAGCATCCTGTGGTAGTTTCAGCATTTGCGCTACCCACATGCTAAAAAATGTATTTTTTAGCACCAGGGATGTGTTTGGGTGTGGATAGTGGGCAGAGCTATGCAGTTAGCAAGTGGACATTGTCACATGCTGATTAGTACAGGAGCTCTTTCCACCTACAAAATATGTGCAGATAAGGTCTCAAGCAGTAATGGCAATGCGCTAATGGGGAAATAAGCACATGGCCATTATTGTAAAAATAGAGAAATCTGCCTTTTACCAGCAGTGCTATAAGTGGTCTAAGCATGTAGAAAAGACACATGTTGGAGCTATAGCAGGCCACTCTTTAGAACTGCTTAGCAAAAAGGGCTACTTAGTTATTTTTCCTGCCTGTATCTGTCCTTATGTAATCAAAATATTTCATGTAAGTGCAAAGAACTGATGTATGAGTAAATAGCAGCAATTTTCAGAAGGGTAAATAACATACTTTCCCTTTTAAAATCACCACTTACACGTGTTTCTAGGCACATGTGCACAAGAAAATATATAGGTACAACTCTCTGCCTTTTGAAAATATAAGAGTAAATGCTAAACTCTACCCAGCTCCACCCCTAGAATGCCCATTTAAAAGAGGTGGCAAGTCAAATGCGCGCAAAACAAAAGCGCGTAGACAACTGCGCACAGACAAGTGAGCGTAAGACAATTGAGCATAAGATACGTGAGCGCAAGACAATTCAGCGCAAGACATGTGAGCGCAAGACAATTGAGCACAAGACAATTTAGCGTAAGACAATTGAGCGCATAAGTGCACGGAGCGTGCCACAAAATGTTAACAACACAATCACGCGCACGTTCACGTAAAAATGTCATTTGTCATCATACATGACGGTGTTTTGCAAGTGCATTTTTATCACTATAGTTACCTAGCCTCTTTGTGCTTAGAATATAAGTCAGAATCACTGACAACCTAAGCTTTTATACATGCATCCAGTGCCTTATTTTATAAACTGTTCTTTCCATGTGTAAAAACATTGTTTTACACATGGACAAACTTTCTAAAATGACTTCCTTCTTGACTAGCTTTCAACACCTAACAACACCTTCTTCAGATCAGAACAGAAGGAGCAAAAGATAATATTACCAGAATATACTGATAAATAATAAAAAGTCTTCCAATTATAGTCTGAAAAGGAAATGGGGTGGGGGAGAGGAGATTGATGGGTGACTGTATGGCTCATACTGCATTAGAAAGCCTAGGTCTTTGATCATTTTCACTTCTGAAGTCTTACATTCCTGGATTATTTGAAGTTTTCCTTTGCATATACTGATTATAAGGTCATTGATGCAGTGGTTTGGTCCCTGAAGAATGGCAGCTAACCTTGGTCCTAAATAGAAAGCTGATGTTTGACTAGAGGCTGCAGAATGCCAAGGCCTCCTTCTAAAACAGCACGGTTCCTAATTGACTGAAAGGCTCACAGTGTGGGGGGAAGGGAGGAGTCTAAAAATAAGTCTAAACTAACCTCTAACACACCTGGCCTATTCTGCCCTGTGAGTCAGCGCAGGTGCATAATGTATCCACTGGGGCATGGATATCTTCCGAGATATTTCAGCAAATCCATCTTTAATGAAGGAGCCGATGGGTGGTGTGTGCACATTTTTGGGAGACTTTTCTGCAAAAAAGTAAAACTGTTAATTCCATTCCTCTGCTCTCTCATGGGAAATATAAGTAAAGTGGCCTCTCATTGTTCTGGTCAACTCTACATTTTATTAAAAAGCAGCCTTTCTAATAGTGATAGACTCTGGAAAAGACACTCGTATTGTGACCCAAAAAACGAGACCAAATTCCACTACTACTTAAAATAAAACAAAATAGAATGTGATCAAAAACAACTAATTCTTTGCTCAAAATAAAATAGCATTTTTGAAAAACATTTGAGGTATCATATAAACACACTGCAAAGTAAAGCACTTATTTTTCCACTTAAATGTGGAGGGGAATTTTTAGGCTTTTTAGTCTGGTGCTTATCACCTATAAGTTCCTTGCCCGGGGCCTAACAATCCAAGAATTAGTGATTGGCCCATACTGAAAGTCTTATTGTTATTGGTTTTATATTTAAGACGCCGGTGTTTGTTCATAGAGGGATTAGAAGTTATTGCCAATTGGTTTTGGTGGAATTTTAGAAAGTACATCCAACTCAGAATAGAGATGTCCTTGTCAGTATGTCAGATATCACCATCCATTTCTCATGTATTTTAGCATAGAACATAAGAAAATAAGAATTGCCGCTGCTGGGTCAGATCCAGGGTCTATCGTGCCCAGCAGTCCGCTCACGCAGCGGCCCTCTGGTCAAAGACCAACGCCCTAACTGAAACTAGCCCTACCTGCGTACGCTCTGGTTCAGCAGGAACTTATCTAACTTTGTCTAGAATCCCTGGAGGGTGTTTTCCCCTATGACAGACTCCGGCAGAGCATTCCAGTTTTCTACCACTCTCTGGGTGAAGAAGAACTTCCTTATGTTCGTACGGAATCTATCCCCTTTCAACTTTAGAGAATGCCCTCTCGTTCTCCCTATCTTGGAGAGGGTGAACAACCTGCCCTTATCTACTAAGTCTATCCCCTTCAGTACCTTGAATGTTTCGACCATGTCCTCTCTCAATCTCCTCTGTTCGAGGGAGAAGAGGCCCAGTTTCTCTAATCTTTTGCTGTACGGCAACTCCTCCAGCCCCTTAACCATCTTAGTCGCTCTTCTCTGGACCCTTTCGAGTAGTACCGTGTCCTTCTTCATGTACGGCGACCAGTTCTGCTAACATACTGTCTGTTCTAAAATACTTGAGAAACGGATGTCCAAGTGCCGGCTACATCTAGCATGAGAATCCATTTTGCAAACTGAAATGCCCAGTCAATGAATGAAACAAAACAAGGAACACGGACCGCTTTATGACAGCCATGTTACAGCCATGTTACAAACTGGCAACATAGCTGTCCACATGGAGGAGTAGCTTAAGGGTTAAAATAACCAAGTACAAAACATTATATGGTCTTATACCAAGTTACCGTTTAGATTATTTTGAACTAGTAGAAAACAAACGTTTTTCACGAAACACATTTTTTCCCCCTCAATAAAAGGTTGTGTATACAAAAGATTTCTTAATGGAACCCTATCCTTTCAGGCAGGACTTTGGAACAAAAGTTTTAGGGCTCCTTTTACTAAGCTGTACTAGTGGTTTTAGCGCACGCTGCATTACCATGCGTGCTAGAAGCTAATGCCAGCATTGAGCTGGCATTAGTTCTTGGCATGTAGTGCGTGCGACAATGCAGCTCATGCTAAAAATGCTAGCGCACCTTAGTAAAGGAGCCTTTAGTGGTTTGTTCTTAAATTCTTCTTACCAGGTCTTTAGAAGATTGTTAAAAACATGATAAATATACAGAGGAGATTGAGAGGGGACATGATCGAAACATTCAAGGTACTGAAGGGCAGGTTGTTCACCCTCTCCAAGGTAGGGAGAACGAGAGGGTTAGCCAATAAAATGATCTGGCAGGACCCTGGGGTGCAAAACGTAAAGCAAAACATCATGTTCCTCAGTTGAGATCTCATATATGTGGCCAATCCACCAAGAATTGTCATAGATGCAAGCTAAATACGGACCAGGTTGGGGGCTGGATTTGCACTAGGATAGGCAGGAAAATATTCATGTTTCCAGAACACTTGCAATGAATGAAGTGGAGTCATTTGAAATTTTGCTAATGCATATTTCAGTTGTATCAATGGGCTTGAATTGATGATTTTCCCTCGTCCCAGCAACTGAATGGCCTTTGCTAAACCTCTCATCTTTAACTTCTGATTGATTCAATGTCTTCCTTTGGGAAAAAGAAAAGTTTGATACCAGACACACTTTTGTTGCAAACGTCAAACAGATCCTTTGGTGTCAAAATTTGATTCTTCAGGGGGCATTGTAAACTGCAGCTAAATATTTTATGGTTCCTCCAATCCCATCACAGGGTGATTTCCCATGGCTAATGCCAAAATCTTTCCATTCATTGTGATATGAAAGTCATTATTATGATTGCAAAGAGTAATGAAAATTTTTGAAATTATTGTATTGAGCAGCAGAATCATCACTAAAGTAGTGAATATACTGTAAAACAGGGGTCTCAAAGTCCCTCCTTGAGGGCCGCAATCCAGTCGGGTTTTCAGGATTTCCCCAATGAATATGCATTGAAAGCAGTGCATGCACATAGATCTCACGCATATTCATTGGGGAAATCCTGAAAACCCGACTGGATTGTGGCCCTCAAGGAGGGACTTTGAGATCCCTGCTGTAAAACAGGTAAAATGTCCTTCAAATGCTCAATGAGCTTTCTCAAAAACATGTGCACAGGTATTGTGTCCTGGCGCAAGCAGTCACTGATCATACATGTACAGAGACATTGGATATCAGGGTTACAATAAACAACATAAGGGTGGAGAGTTACCTTTTTTCCCCAATGAAACCCCTGATTAACACAGCACAACTTAACATCTATTTTGAGGGGGTCTTTTATAAAAGTACATGGCAAAGCAAGATGTGTCATAAGCTAAAAGCATGATAAGCACAAACTTAGCTACATTCTAAAATGTCACATCTCTAGCTCATTTGCATGTTACACAATAGGGCGCCAAAGATGGCTCTGTATAACAAAGTGTATCCATGTATGCAAATGATGCCTGTCTTTGGAACCTTAATTATGACCAAAACAAAGCCGAGTAAAAGATGAAACAGGGTGACTTTTGTAGAAAAAAAAGAGATGCTCTTTCAAATAACATAGAAAAGGAAAAAAATTAAAAACTACACAGTAGTATTTGTACCCATAAAATGGCAAACATTTGCATAAGACAATGACATCATATCTTTTTCATTATCTTTGCTTCCAGTAGGCTGCAAAAAGCCACCTAGTGCAACTCCTAGATGTACATCATGGGCCATGACTACTGGTCCAGTTATGGCATGAATCAAAGTATAGGTCCGGAATAATGAGGAGTCAAAGTAGGCCTTAAATTTCATGTTGTAATGTGTTTTACATAGTTTGTTGGCCCATAAATAGGGAGACAAGCTCATGTTAGGTTCCAAACTCTGTACAGGAACTTAGTATCAGAGGTTGTACTAATCCAAAAAATTTCAGTCCCTTGACAGGTTTTGTTGGGCTGCAGCACCTGGACAAAGTGGTTGTTTTGTGTTATGAGGAGCATGGCACTCTGAAGGTGACCTTCATTCAGCTGCCTGTAAGTCTTGAACCAACAGAGATCCAGCCAGGGAACAGCAACATAAAATGTTGTTCAATTTGGAGGATGTCGAGCGTGAACCCCTGGTCCACTTGAAATGGAATGACCCATGTGCATTTTAACTACCTGGGTGCCCTTTTATAAAATGATTCTCTTATTTTTGTGCCATTCAGCAGAAAAGCAGCTGCATAATTTTTGCAATGCATTATAGAGTTCCCTAAGCAAACCGCACATTTGGTTTGTAAAATGATTGAACTATTAGTTGTATAATTGAGTCTTTTTTTTTGGGGGGGGGGAGCGGTCACATAGGTTGTGAGATGGAAATAGAATAAACTCTGAGTCAAAATCTAATTTATTGTTTTTGGGAACAACATAATTTATCCATCCAGTTGCTTTCCAGTACTCATATGTATTTCATTAATTTATTTTAATGCTCATGTTTCAGAAATATTTTTCTTTTTTCCTTTGGCTTCTTCTCCTAATTTTGAGTTCTGTTTAGGATGCATCTGAATCAGGTACTCCTGCCTTAGAATTAAGAAGTCTGAAACATGGGGGAATCCCCACACCCTTCAACAGCTGACAGATTTTCCTTCACAGACAATGGTCCTTGCAAGCTGCTCCTAGGGTGGATTAACTTATTGCTTTACACTGTGCCAGCAGCGTTATTGTAGTTTTATTTATGATAGTTTATAGATTTCCCCCTCCAAGCTGAAGAGCCCTAACCTTTTAAAGTCTTTCCTCACATGAGAGGAGTTCCAACCCCTTTATCATCTTGGTCACTCTTCTTTGAAGCTATATCTTTTTTCAGATAAGGAGACCAGAATTGAACGCAATACTCCAGGTGAGTTCACACCATGGACCAATACAGAGGCATTATAACATTCTTAGTCTTATTAACCATCCCTTTTTTAATAATTCCTTGCATCTTGTTTGCTTTTTTGGCTGTCACCACATATCAGGTGAAAGATTTCATTGTATTGTCTACAATGACACCCAGATCTTTTTCTGGGGTGTTAACCCCCAAGGTGGACCCTAGCATCTGGCAACTGTGATTTGAGTTATTCTTCCCAATGTGCATCACTTTGCCTTTGTCCACATTAAATTTCATCTGCCACTTGGACGCCCAGTCTTCCAGTTTCCTAAGGTCTGCCTGCAATTTTTCACAATCTGCAAGAGTTTGAACAGTTTAGTGTCATCTGCAAATTTAATCACTTCACTCGTCGTTTCAATTTCCAGATCAACCTGTTCTCGTCCACGGGATCGCATCGGGAGGGCATCTGCGCATATGCGGATGCAATGCAATGACATCACACATATGCATGCATCATCATTGAATCTGCATGCATGCATGCATTGAATCTGCGCATGCGCAGATGACCTCCCGCTGCGGTCCTGAGGTGGAAGCTTTTCCAAAACCCAGACAAAATGCTAGGTATTGAAAATTGGTCCGGACATTTCCTCTAAAAAGGACATGTCCAGGTAAATCTGGGTCCCTTAATTTTCTAATATAAGTATCACACATTAAAAAACACCATGAAAAAAATATAGTATACAAAACTTTCCAATCCTTTACCTAAGCCTGTCAACCAGTACATGGCCCTGCTGTTGAGTCACTGGGTGGTTCCCTGATGAATGTTTTCTCATGTGGGATTTCTAGTAGCTCATTCTCTGCATGATTGACTATTGCTTCTCTCACTTGAAAATCAAACTATTTCTTTTGCAAGGAAATTATAAAGTAGACCAACAATCATGTAATTTGCCCACATGTGGTTTTGAACGAAGTCAGCATTCAGTGTGACATACTGTGTTTATATTAACTTCAGAACATTTCTTTTCAAATAAAATTAGCTATGAGATGGACATGCCATCAAGAAAGAAATGTGATGACCCAGTTGTTGGTTTCCCTCTTTCTCATCTTTCTCCTCTCTTTTCCCACCATCACTATATCTTGTATATACAACATACAAGACTCCAATGGATGGGTTTGTCAGAAACTTCAGTTATTTCCAACAGCTTAAACTTCATCTAAACATTCCCCTGCTTAATTGGAACCATACAGATTTGTTCAGCATCCATTTTCTTGCAAAAATGAAAGAAGCTTTGCATAAGAAATTCAATATACTTAGCCGGTAAAAATGATGTTTTGCTTCCAAGTACAACTAGATATGGAGTTCTAACTTAATAGCATTTACTACAGTTCTGCTTTGGTCAGCATCTTGGTCAGAAGAAAAATATGTCCATTTAAGAATAAAACAAATACTAGTAAGACACCAAGGCCCTGATTCTGTATAGGACGCCCGGGAGAGGTGTCCTATTCAGAATCGGGCCTAAATTAAACCCAGATTCTGTAACCGGCGTCCATGGTACAGACGCTGGTTAGAGAATCGGGTTAGATTAGACATGGCCCGCTACACTTATCTTGGCAAGGGATCTCTCTGCCGCTATAAGTATAGCGGGCCGCGGCCGCCTGTCCAATTGCTGGCAGGAGGGTGCCCAATCCCTCCTGCCGGAAGACGCACCCCCCCCCCCGCGCTAACAGCCCTCAAACCTCCCCCCCACCAAACTAACCTTTCCTTGTTGGCCAGGGGGAGGTTTGAGGGCTGTTAGCGCAGGAAGGGGGTGCCTCCTGCCAGCGATCGGTAGTGTCGGGGGGGGGGGGGCAGTCGGTAGTGTCGGGGGGGGGGCATCTTTTGGCATGAGGGTTTGGGCACCCTCCTGCCAGCAATTGGACAGGCGGCCACGGCCCGCTATACTTATAGCAGCAGAGAGATCCCTTGCCGCAATAAATATAGCGGCCGCGTCTACTTACAATGTAGACCAGCATTTTGTTGGCCTACATTGTAAGTGTCTCTTCCTCTACTAGGGAGACGCGTAGGGCCGCCTAGGTTCGCCTAAGGCCCTTAGGCGAGCTTAGGCGTCTTAATATAGGCGGCCTGCCTGGGGAGCATTTTTTTAAAAAACGTGCATCCCGATTGGCTGATTAGACAGCTGTAGGACGCCTACAGCTGGCTAAAATCGGGACGCACTTTGTAGAATCAGGGCCCAAATTTTCCAAGACCATCATCAGTGGGCTTGAAATGATTTAAGAACATGGAGGGACATAATAAGAAAAAACGTCTAAGTTCATTTTGAGCCTAGGGTGCTAGTAACCCAAAGTCGACAGCGCCTAAAGTCCATTCTCGAAAATATGTCCAAAATATTTTTTCCGAAAGTCGTCCAATTATACATCATAGAAACATAGAAAATGACGGCAGAAAAGGGCCACGGCCCATCAAGTCTGCCCACTCTAATGACCCACCCCCCTAACTTCTTCCCCTAAGAGATCCCACATGCCTATCCCATTTTTTCTTAAAATCTGGCATGCTGCTGGCCTCAATTACCTGCAGTGGAAGATCATTCCAATAATCAACCACCCTTTCGGTGAAGAAATACTTCCTGGTGTCGCCATGAAATTTCCCGCCCCTGATTTTCAGCGGATGCCTCTTGTGGCCGTGGGTCCTTTAAGAAAAAAGATATCATCTTCCACCTCGATACGGCCCGTTATATATTTGAACGTCTCAATCATGTCTCCCCTCTCTCTACGTTCCTCGAGTGAATATAGCTGCAATTTACTCAGCCTTTCCTCATACGGGAGAACTTTGAGTCCTGAGACCATCTTGGTGGCCATTCGCTGAACCGATTCAGCTCTCAGCATATCTTTTTGGTAATGTGGCCTCCAGAATTGTACATAATATTCCAGATGAGGTCTCACCATGGATCTGTACAACGGCATTATGACTTCGGGCTTCCGGCTGACGAAACTTGTACGGATACAACCCATCATTTGTCTAGCCTTGGATGAAGCTTTCTCCACTTGATTGGCAGTTTTCATGTCTTCACTAATGATCACTCCTAAGTCTCGTTCCTGCGGTCAAATGTCCCTATTACTGCAGATTTACTGCAGTGACCATGGTTTACCGTGGTAAATGGTTCCTGTGTCATTCTCTAACCTTAGGAAGGTCTCTCTGCAAGAAAGAGCCTGCAATTCCAATATCTGTCTCGTGGAGACTATTGCCACCAGGAATACCGTCTTCACCATGAGGTCCAGAAAAGATGCCTTGTTGAGAGGCTTGTACGGAGACTTGGGCAGAACAACTGATTCTATGATGGACAAGACCAGCATACGTAACCTGAGTACTTCCTTCAAGAACCGGGTCACATCAGGGTGAGATGTCATAGATTATTTTCTCCCTCAAACCCAGAAGCACAAGAGGCCTACCACCTGGACCTTGATAGATGCCACTGCTAGGCCCTTTTCTAATCTGGCTTGAAGGAATGCCAGGATTGCCCGAATAACAAAAACAGAAACTCCAAAACCTGACCAAATTTCTAATTTGTAATCTCCAAGAAAAGATCTTAGATATATAGAATAAAGTCTTTTCCTTCACTGAATTAAAGGGAACCTTTAAATCCCAACACATACATAGTTCTGACAAGAGCACTGAATCCCCCAGCCCTACTCATTACCTCTACTGTTCCCCCAGGAGGGATGAATTCAGTCCATCTTTATGCAAGGTGAACAGAAGCTCAGTGCTCACACTCTCTCATTAACCACGATCTAGACTCAAAACCTGGACACTTTTGGAAGGCCAGACACTGAAGATGAGGAGAGGAGGGATCAATTTCCTGTATGTCTCCATCTGCAGACTTGCTGCCCAGGAGTCTCCAGGCTGGCAAAACCTCTTGGTGCCACAGACTGTAGCAAGGACTCATCCGGATGGTTAATGGGTCCTCTGATTTATTGAAAGCACACTGCAGACCATAGAATATAATCTAATATTGTAGTTGGGACAACAAATAGTGGAGGAAAAATTACTACTACTACTACTTATTTCTATAGCACTGCTAGACATGCACAGTTCTGTACATTAAAACATTTAGGAGACAGAGCTTACAATCTAATCAAACAGATAAACAGGACAAGTAGGAAATGGACATCTCATGACATGCAAAAAAAAAAAAAAAAAAGTTCTGGTATATGACCCCCCCCTTTCTCCCCCTTTTACTGTCAAGGTTCATTCAGATGAACAGACTGATTCTGGAGATCCCAGCTCTTGAATTCCCTACCTTCCATGAATTTCCTATGAGACAATTATCTTTGACCTTTCTGTGCCTCCCTCCCAAATCACTTCCAAGCTTTGAAAACCAAAGCTATCCACCAAAAATGTAATTCAACTCGGTCTACCCAATGACATGTTACTCAAGGAAGTGGGCACACACAAATCGAATTACAGACATTTAATATCATCATTTTGTAAGAATGTCTTCATACAAAACTGAGCTCTGTAAAACAAGGAAATGTATTAGCTATCCTGTTTATGTTTTATGCTGAATACTCTACGTAGACTAGATGGTATGTGACCTAGAATACCATAAATGATGTTCTTAATAGAATCTCTGGGAATTATCTCAGGTTTAAAACAACCAGATACTAGCACTACTATGAACACTCCAAAGCATGGAATATGAAAAGAGAAATAATAATAATAATTTTATTTTTTATATACCGCCTAACCAGGAATGGTTCTAGGCGTTCACAATAAGTAAAAACTGAACATACAGCAAAAATACAATTTAAAAATGGAAATACATCAAGTAGTAAAAACATAAGAAATACATACAAATTTAAAAGACAACAGAATGCATTAGGATACAACTTTATCAAATAACTGGATCTTCAATAATTTTCTAAAATCAAGGTAGGAGGAAGCTCCTAGCATGATTTTTCCAAACCAGACATTCGATTTAGCAGCCTGAAAAGAAAGAGTCCGCTCAAGAAACCTTTTATAACAACATAATTTAACAGAAGGGAATGTAAACAAACAAACTCTACATGTAAACTTATTTGAGTGGTTCAAAGAAAAATGGGAAACAAGGTAGCCGGGTGACAAGCCAAAGATTGATTTATAACTAATACAAGCAAACTTAAACAAAACTCCTTCCTCCCTATAGTCCAGTGCACTATTAGAGGGTGGTTTGAAACACGCCTTCTGCAGCTGCTCTCTGATAGACTCTGGGCAAGGGAGTGAGGGAGACGAGGTCAGAAAGCAGCTGGGAAAGATCTAGGAAAAGAGATCTCACTGCAAGCACCTAAGCACAGTAGATTAGAGAGCAGCAGTCAGGTAAATGTACAGCAATCTTGAATGTAAATGATTCCGTTCAGTTCAGCTACTAAGCATTGCAAAGAGTGTGTTTACCGTGGTATGGGGGACTAGGGGCTGATAAACCAGAACCCTGAATTATTACAAACGTTTTCCCTTGGACTGTGCCGAATTGTAAAGACCATTATGTGCTCTTCTTATAATAAAAGTTATTATAACTCACAAAGAAATATGGTTATAATTAGCAACTGGCTGATTGATAGCAAAGTGCCTCTCTTCCCAATGGCTACAATTCCACATTGCTTAACTTATTTTTATTTCTTTTGATTTAGTAACCACCTTTACGAAGCGATTCACCCAAGACGGTGTACAGCATGTACAATTCAACATCCGTATTTAGTTAGTAATTATAAACCTATCTCCAATCTTCCTTTCCTTTCTAAAATTACTGAAAAATTAGTAGCAGCTCAGTTATCCAACTGTTTTTAACGTACCAATGCTCTTCACCCATTTCATACTGGGTTTTGCCAGCATCATTCACACAGAACACACTCTTAGGAATCACTAAAACAATTTTAGACAGTAATCACAATGATTTCTTTTCTCTCAACAGGTCTGCAGCGTTTGATTTGGTGGATCATACCATTCTTACTGACCACCTGAAAGACCTACATGTGACAGATAATGCCCTCCAATGGTTTTACTCTTACTTGACTGATCACTCTTATTCAGTATTTCATTCTGACTCATTTTCATCCACAAAACCTCTTCTTTTGGGTGTTCCTCAGGGGTCAGTGCTGGTCCCAATTCTATTCAATATTTTCCTAGCACCTCTCGCACTGTTACTTCAATTCCTTGGTTTTACTTTTTTATTTATGCAGTTGATATTCAGCTTCCTCTCCCCCTTCTCTTCACAAGATCTAACAAGTTTTTCTATAATTTCAAAAAATTTTAACCAGATTACTGACTGGTTGTCAACTAACAAGTTAAAATTAAACCCACAGAAAACTGCTGAATTGATCTTCTCACCCAGGTTACCCCCACATATTCTACCTGTAGGGGTGTTTCCTTATTTGCACCTGAAGGTTAGGCCTCTCTGACATCATCAAGCCTGAACCATTGTTTGCAAGAAATCATTCCAGCCTAAACCTAGCAAGAAGAGAAAGAAGAACACATATTTGCTGTTTCTGCCTGATGCATTCTGGGTATGTACCAGAACTGTATTCTAGTCAAGGACATCCAGCTATGCCTACATGCTTTGCCTATGTAAATCTTGGGAGAGGAATTGCTGTTATACTTCTTATCTAACGAAGGCGCCTCTGTCTCACAGCCTGTACGAGACTCTATACAGAAAGGCTATTCATCTAAGTTCTGTTTCTGGATTGGTCAGGAGAGTTATCTGATGAGATCCAAGTGATTATGTTCTTACCTGTTAATTTTCTTTCCTTTAGACGCAACTGATGAATCCAGAGACCAATGGGATAGCACACATCTACCAGCAGGCGGAGATAGAGAAACTGATTAACAGGTGATCCTATTGGCTGGCACTTCTCCTGTATCTCCAGTATAGCTCCTTGCCCAAGCATCCGTAACCATCAATAGGCATAGAGGGGCATAATAAAAAAAAACGTCTAAGTCCCCTTTTGGCATAAGGCCTTAAACGTTGAAAGCAGAAGCAGGGAAAATGTTCATAACCAAAAAAAACGTCCAAAAGGAGGTTTGTTTTGATAATAGCCTGCCTCTACATTCAGCTGTTTAAACGCCCAGACCACCACTACGTCTACACTTATCTCCCCACCACTACATCTACACTTATACCCCATAATGAACCAAAAAAACGCCTAAGCCCCAAACGTCCAACACAAGGGCTTTTAGGCAAAGGAGGAGCCAGTCCTTCACCTAAAAGCTGGATTCTGTAACCGGTGTCTATCAAAAACAACACCGGTTACAGAATCCCCCCACCTTAAAACGATCCGGGCAGGAGGGAGCCCAAGCCCTCCTGGCCCGCGGTACCCCGAACCCTCGACAGCATCGGGGCAAGAGGGAGCACAAGCCCTCTTGCCCCGTTGACTCCCTGACTCACCGACAGCATCGGGGCAAGAGGGAGCCCAAGCCCTCTTGCCCCGCGGCACCCCCCGATTACAATCAGGCCAGGAGGGAGCCCAAGACCTCCTGGCCTTTCGCCCCCCACCCCCTACACGATCGGGCAGGAGGGAGTCCAACCCCTCCTGCCCAGGCAGACCCCCTACCCCCACCCCCCACTACATTACGGGCAGGAGGGATCCCAGGCCCTCTTGCCCTCGACACAATCCCCCCAATGACAGCCCCCCCGAACCCCTGAGCAGCCTCCCCCCGCCGACTCATGACCCCCCCGCCAACCCCACGACCCCACCCCCACCCCCAATCCCTGTAAAATGTTGGCTGGACAGAAGGGTGCCAAACCCGCCCGTCCAGCAGGCCAGCCGGCTGCAGAATGGGGCCTGATTGGCCCAGGCATCTGAAACCCCGCCCAGGCATCTGAAACACCTGTGGGTAGGCACATGGACATACAGGATTTCGTTTAAATTAAACTTTCTTTCTTTTCAAATTCTTTCCTCAGGCCTACCATCTTTTCTAGCTAAGTTTCTGCTCCCTTATACAACACGGAAGAGCCTTCGCTCTTCACAAAACTTTTTTTGAGCATTCCATCTTTTAGACAAGTGTTCTTAGACATCCATAGGCATGCTTGTTTTTCTCTTGCTGCCCCTAGTCTGTGGAATTCTCTCTCTTTTTTTCTCAGGACTGAACAATCTACATCAAATTTTAAATCTCAACTAAAAGCCTACTATTTTTCACTAGCATTTGACACATTTTATTCTGATCTTGACTAGCTCTAACCTGATCTATACCTTTATGGTATTTTATGAATCTTAATTAAGGAAATTTGTTTTATCTTAACCTAACTATCCTGGATAAATTGTAACACTTCCCTATACAGTACCTTGTTCTTTCCTTCTTTATCAGTACATCTTGTTTTGATTTTGTGCTTTTGATTTATAGTTATAGTTCCCTCCGTTGTAAACAACATAGATTTTACTCCTTTGTATTTATTTGCAGCTTATCAAATAGATTAAACAGTAGAAAAAAAGATCAAATATACAATGAGTGAGGTAAACTCACAATCAGCAGGCTGAAACTTAATAATAGAACTATAATGAAAGAGTTTCAAAAGTATGCTTATAACTGCACTGAATTTAAGCAAGAGGTATAGTACAATGTCAGCATATTACTTATCACCAGAATAGCACCTAACACTGCAACTTGTTATTTGTCAGGAGGAGAACTTACATCCAAGAATACTAGAAATTTGGAGAGACTTTGTAAGACCAGACCACATTTTTTCAGTAGTTTTGTAAAGCTCACACAGAATGGAAAATTCCCCAAGCCCTGGAAATTTTTGGAAACTTCTAGAACATTTCAGACAGCTTTCCTGGAAAGCTAAAAACTCATTTATAGTCCTCTGGTTCACTGCTCTAGGAACCTCAGATTCCTAAATAATTCCTAAATATCCTACAAGTACAAACCAGAGAAGTACAAGACATTTTGTTAGAATAACTGATTAGCTACCTAAACTGCCTACAGGATTTATGTTTCAACACATCCTTGAACAGTGTTGAATATCTACTGGTACTGTTGAAAGGGATGTAAATGTTTTACAAAAAGTCTTATGAAAACGTTGAGGTTCAGACAGATGCTAGAAGGCCCATTACCAGTTTATTACACTCTACCTACACATTTCTATCTTGATACCATTAACACGTTATGCCCCTGTCCTGTCTGGTCAGAATCCAGTACTACCAACTTGTTTGTGCAGTTTCACAACAAAATCTAAAACTACAATTTAAAATAAAACCATTAAAGAGACACAAATCACCATAATACTCACGTTTCCCAGTGGTGCCATCTCCAGCCTAGCTACCCTACGATCCCATTGTACGAAAAGGTTTTGCATTTTCCCGAGCAAAGCCTGTAAAGATATATCTATAGTTCTGTTTTACTCAGTTACAAAGGAGCACAAGGTAGGAGAAAGAAAGCACAGGTGTACAGCAAAAACCTATTTAGAAAAAGTTACAAAAAGCAAAAAAAAAAAAATCCTATTTTCAGCCGTTTCAGCATAAATGGGAAATGAAAAGGGAAAAGAAGGGCAGCAGGAAGCAAGCTTGTTGCTGACCATGAGTGACCCAATGTCTCCCTAATAAAAGGAGAAAAAGTGTGAAATATAGTGCCAAAATCCCACAGTTCTTTGACTTAATAGGCAAAGAGACAGCCATACACAACAGCTTGAGGGGAGGGGGGCCTTTGGCCACCTCCAGAGCACATTAGTATCTTTTCTTACCTAGCGCTCAGCTGACCCTTAATTTAATGACTTTTAGGAGAAAATAGCTGTTTGACCGTGGGCAGGCAAAAAATTTCTTCCTGTATATACTTCAGCTTATAATGACCAGCTAAACCACTGGCAGACTAGTGAGAGTCCAGAGGCTCAGCACTGCATACTACAGACCCCGAAAAGCATTCACCCGCAGCATAGCGCCAAGCAGCAGTGATGGCAACAGACAATGGCCACAGTCTCTGGACTGCTACTTGAAAAACCAAAAAAAAAATACCAGAAATCACCATGTCTCCCTTTACCAAGGGGTCCTTACTTGAAGCAGTCAGGAAAGGCGTGATTGGCGAACCAAAACAAGCAGTCAGTGCAAAGGGGGACATAGTGCCATTGGGGGATTCCTGAAGAGAATCCTCTAAAAGCTTTTTTTTTTTTTTTAATTTATTTTTATTCATCATCATATTATTCACAAGTAATACAACTTGTTAAAGCAATACAGATTCATAATCCATTATTTAAAAAAGACAAAAATGTAACCCCCTCCTTCTCAGACTGAGGTAAAAGGTATCCCTCTTAAAATAAGATTTATTTTGTAGGCGTGCACACCGAGGGTTAAATTGATACCTTTCCCCAGGAGAAGGAGTGAATTACATTAAAAAATAATGAATGTAATAATAAAATGTAATTGTAACCTGGAAATAAAAAATGTTAATTAAACCATAAACAAAATAGATATAAAGAAGCACTAAGGATTCAAAATTTAAAATAGAAATAAAATTTAATAAACAAATGGTGTATATCAAATCTAGACAAAGAAATTCTACTTCCCCTCTGTATAGTTCATCTTGGAGGGTTTTTTTTCAGGTTAGGGTATTTGAGGCTTTATGTTCTTTCTATGTAGGGGTACCACGTTGGCGTGCTGTTGCTAGCAGACTCTCTCTCCCTGGAACCCACCTACTACTCTGAATTCTCTGACTAAAACAAATCAATAAGGGAAAACCCTATCCTAATCTAATAACCCCAAAGTTGCCTAAAATACTTCCTATGCTAAAAACCCCCAGATAATTGATATTCCCTATACTTTTTCCCTCCCCAGAATTTCCTATATCTCAAATCACACACAAAAAAAAATCAAATTTTCAATAAACTTTACAGCAGATATACCCAGAAATAGGTTCCCAAAACAGTTTACCAACTTTGTTTCATCAATATTCTCTTACAACATTTCACAAGAATCTGTCACAGGATCTCTCTTAAAATCTCCTCCAATAATCAGCACCACAGAAGTCACTCAAAGATCCTCTCAAATATTTCCCAGAAGAGTCTCACAGAATAGCAAACTGAAACTTTCCTCAAAAAATCAGCACAATAAATTTCTCACTTATAGAATCTCTCAAACACTTCTCTGAAGATTCTCAAAGAATATCAGACTGAAACTTTATTCAGAAATCAGCACCATAAATTTCTTAGTCAATCTCAAACATTTCCCAAAAGATTCTCACAGAACATCACAAAAAATCTCTTCAGACTCTCAAACATTACCAGCATCAATACCAAACTTCAGACCTTAACCAGAATTTCACAATCCTTCACAAACTCAAATAAAAACCACCATAATTACCTTCTCACAAAGCACAGAAACCAAAACACCAATGAGGCCATTTTCCTCGGGGCACTTGACCTGATCCCGTCAGCCTCCCGGGCCAGAACCTGCCCGTCACTGGCTGCTCACTGTTCAATCTTCTGCTCTGCTGCAACTTCCTGTTTCCGGTTGTGTCAGAGCAGAAGATTGAACACTGAGCAGCCCCGTGAACGTGGCTTTTTGAAAGCATGTAGGTCGCCGAAAAGAAAAACCTGCAAACTAAGGTGAGGTGAAGGGAGGGAGCTGGCTAAGATCCATCGGGCGGGCAGGAGCTGCTCTTCTGCTCTTCCTCAGAGTCTCTTCCCCTGTCTGAACCTCCCATAGTCCTGTATCTGCCTCCTGTCTTTTCCCTTTGGTCCAGGCCTTTCTTTTCTAGTCTTTTTTCCGCTTACAAACCCCTCCTTTCTCTGCCTCTTTCTCTCCTTCCTTCCTCCCTCTCTCTTTCCTATGTCCCCCTCACTGCCTTCCAGCCTTTGTCTCACCCACTCCCCCGAAGCCAGCCAGCCAGCCTACCTCCCTCCATGCCGCGCCGAAGCCAGCCAGCCATCCTGCCTTTCTGCCTGCCTCCCTCCAAAGCCTGCCTCCCTCCCTCCGAAGCCTACCACCGATTCTTCCGCTTTCCCCACCCGGTCCACCGCCGCCACACACTGCTGCTTCCTGCCCACCGCAACAACCAGGAAAGGCATGTCCAAGTGCCGGCCCAGAAGCCTTCTCCCCGACGTCAATTCTGACATTAGAGAGGAAGTTCCGGGCCAGCCAGGCAGTGATTAGCAGGCCCAGAAGTTCCTCTCCGACATCAGAATTGACGTCAGGGAGAAGGTTTCTGGGCCGGCGCCTGGGCATGCCTTTCCAGCTGATGTTGCAGCAGTGGGCAGGGAAGCAAGGAGAGAGCCCATTCTCCCATGATTGCCTGTCCTGTTGTCCCCACACACAGCTTTGGGACACCGTCTCTGAAAACGGGACATTTTGGCATCCCGAAGCTGTGCGTGGGGACAACGGGACAGGAGATCTGAAAAACGGATGGTTGCGTTCAAAATGGGACATATTGTCACATTACACATGCAACAATGGACATGGACACCAAACTAGATATATCACACCCTTAGACATGCAAGTTATGCATCTTCTTAATATATATTCTTTATTCATACTAGGGTATATATACACATGTGTATTCACCAGTTTAGGGCACATTGTATAATGCCCATATAAAGTGCCCATATCGAGAATATCCATAATCTTTAGTGTTATTAATAGGTAAGCCAGAAATAAACACATTTGGGCTCAGAAGATCACACAGATTTTGATTTCACTCATAGGCAAAATAATTTTCATATCCCTCAGATAAGAATGAATCTTAAGTAAAGACATGTGTGGATGCGCAGAACATTGTGCAGATAACCTATAAAATCTGGAAACAAATGATATTACATTTTCAATCTGTTCACATTACTTAAATTGTAACAACCTCTCCCTGGGATTATAAAGAGCCCTTTTCCATGCTCTGGTTACAACAGATGCCGGGTATCCATGGTTTAACAGTTTATCACAAAGTTCCTTTGACTTCTTTTTAAATTGTTAATCCGTACCACATATCCTGCAGAAAAACTGAGCAAACGGTATATTTGCTTTCAAACAGTAAAGGTGCATTCTTGAGAAGGAGAGTAAAAGTATTTTTATCTGCTGGCTTAGAGAACACTGAAGTCTCAAAATGTTCTCTCTCTTTCACTATAAACAAAAAGGAAATTTTCTCCACATCACACTGAGCTTCAAAATGAATATTAGAATGGCATGAGTTTACATATGTCAAAAATTGCTAAAATGTCTCTAGAGACCCCTTCCACAGACAGAATATATTGTCTATAATATGGACCCAGCAAATCATATATTGAGAAAAAGTTGAAGTGTAAATCCACCTCTCCTCAAAAGCTTCCATTTATATATATTTTCGAAAAATACGTCCAATTTTTTTTTTCGTTTCATAAATCATCTAAGTATACGTCCTGCCAACCCTTCTTCTTGCATTCTGTAATTCGCTGATTGTCCAGCCTTCTTCGATGTGAACCACCTAGAAGTCTTTTCGACTGTGGTGATATAGAAGATTAAAGTTATTATTATTATTAAATTGACCATCTTTATAACATATTTTCGTCCAAGTCAAAAACACCTAGAACAAGCCCTGTTGGATGTGGGAGGGGTCTGCAAAGTGATGGACTGCACACCCAGACACACCACCTAAATAGTGGGGTACCTTACAGGGCACTGCTGTGAACTTCACAAAAAGGATACCATGTCATCATCTCACTACAGCTCCCTTATAGGACATGGTGAGCCCCCCAAACCACCTCCAGAATCCCCTAGACCCACCTATCTACCACCCCAATAGCCCTTATGGCTGCAGAAGCCACTTATAGGGCAGTACAAAAGGGTTTGTTTTTTTTTTTTTTAGGGGAGTGCACATGTTTAACCAGCAATGCAGTGATTACAGGGGCTTATGGGCATGGGTCCTCCTCTCCATGGGTCCCTAACCCACCCCCAAGACGGCTTAAGATGCCTCTGTGCAGCACAACTAGGCTTTCCTATGCCAGGCGATGATGTTCTGGAGGCACTTTTTTCAAGTTGTGATTAATATTTTTACGGGGGGTGGGGGGTCGGTGACCACTGGGGTAGTGTGTGAGGGTCTGTATTATGTGTTTGCAGTGCTTATCTGTTCACTTTAGGTGGGCTTTTGTGACTTAGATCATGTTTTAAATGGTCTAAGTCACAACGTCCAAATTCCGTTGATCCTGTGAGTATAACTTTTGGTTATACATGCAGTACAACTAAGGGCTCTTTTATCAAGCCGCACTAGCGGGGTTAACGCACGCAACATTTCATCACGCGTTAACCCCCGCGCTGGCCTAAAAACTAATGCCTGCTCAAGGGAGGTGTTAGCGGCTAGTGCGGCCAGCGGTTTAGCGCGCGGTATTACGCGCGTTAAACCGCTAACACGGCTTGATAAAAGGAGCCCTAAGTCTAAGCCTGCCCATGTCCTGCCCAAATCCCGCCCTCGACACTCCTCCTGAAACTCCCCGTTTAACTATGGTCGTTCAGCGGCACTATGTAGGCCTAGGTCGTTTAGAAATACGTCCAAAACCCGTTTTTATTATCGGCACTTGGACATATTTTGACAATGTTCGTCCAAGTGCTGACTTAGGCCGGTTTTTGGACGTTTTTCTCTTTCGATTATGAGCCCCTAAAGGACCATGTTAAAACAAAATGAAATAGAATTAAACATAATTACAAATTAAACATAACTAAGCAACATAATGCAAAACATCATAAAAACGTATATAAATATAAAAAATACTAGTCTTTGAGCCCGTTACATTAACAGGTGCTAGAATATGTGTGTGTGTGTGTGTGTGTATTTCTTTCTTTCTCTCTCTCTCTCCTTAGCCTGTTTCTGTATTTCTTTCTTTCTGTTTTTCTTTTTCCTCGGCTGTCCACCACCACCCCTTGCCTGCTCCCCCTGTCCATTTTCCCTTCCTTTTTCTTCCCTTGTGTCCACCACCACCCCTTCACTGGTCCCCTTATCCAGCAGCAGCCCTTCTCCCTTTGTTTTAACTCCCCCCCCTGTCCAGCAGCACCTCTTTCCTGCTCCCCCTGTCCAGCAGTAGGCCTCCCTTCCTTTTTTTGCCCCCCCCCTGTCCATCAGCACCTCTTCCCATGTCCAGCAGCAACTCTTACCTCCACCAACATCTGCCTAAAGCCGCCGCGGCCTGCAGGCACCGACAGCCTCTGCGGCCTGCTCCCACTCCCTCCTCACCATCGCTTGCCGTGCTATCCACCCCCCCCCCCCCGGGAAGCTTCGTTTTCAGCTTCGGCAGCCTCCTGTCTGCGGGCCGCCCACCCGCCCACCCATGTTTCACTTGAAAGCCGACGCCGCAGCTCCTCTCTCGATCCCTGCCTGGTGCGGTTCGAGAGAGGAGCCGCGGCGGGCGGGTGAGGAGGGTGAGAAGATCCTGGCAGGTGTGCCTGTGCCCCCCCTCCCCCTCCGAATCAGCGGCAGACTCTGGCGGTGAGTGACGGCGAGGGGGGAATGTCTCCGTGTTCTGGCCTGCATCCGTGTTCGAAAACCGAATTCGGCACGGAGGCACACCTCACGCCACCAGGAATCATGCTCTTTGAAAAGCGCATGCGCGCTTAGCCTTTTATTATTATTGATGTGTAAGAACAGCATGACTCATAACATGGCTGAAGGAATATTGGGATATTCAATTTATTTCTTATTTTTACCAGTGAAACCAAATACATTTTTCAGATAGAAGTAACAGTCTGTCAAATGATCCTTCTACTCTCACCATATCATTGGGATAGCAAATGGATCCAAGTTCTAAGATCGATGACACATCTTGCACAACAAATGTGAGAAGCCCATGGTTTGTCTTGCAACCAAAGTGCTCTTATACTTTCTTAACAAGTTGAGTCATGGTGCATCTTTGAGGCTTAAGCGTGTACTCACCACCAGTGTCCCCTCTAAGCGGGCGGGTGGTGTGAGCAAAATTTTTTCCCCGTGCGCTAAAAATATCGGGCGCCAGCACCAACTCGCCCGATTCTCCTCTCGCCGCGGCCTGCCATCTCCGTACGCCGTGCGCTGTGACGTGACATTGTGCGCTGCGAGGCAATATTTTGTGCGCCAGCGCACGCCAGCGCAGCTTAGAGGGAACACTGCTCACCACAAATGTAGCACAATGTATCACAGCTGTTGTAACATTGGTGAGACATTTCTGCTGTCACAAATCATCCTATAGCAATTAATAATTAACTGGCTTACTAATTAAGTTACTTACATAGACAATATTATGCCTTGAAGCATCAAAATACACCCAAACTGACAGACACGTAATTATCCCTGTATGCAAACTGCTTTATATAATCTTTTCAGGCAGCATCCATCAAGCATGCTTAGGCGTGCCCAGACTGCATGATTTCCATGGATGTTATGCAATCTGCCCTGAATGTACCCCTGAACATGCCCACACTATATCCAGCAAGGTATAAATAACATGAGCAATAGGCCTATATTAAGAATTAGGCTAAGAATTAATTGCATTAGCCTGAAAGTATAACAAGAAATTGTAAAAATGTACTTTTTTGTTAAAATAGTACATGATATGTAATTTTAAATGTGATTTTCATGATCAGCAGCACCCGAAAGTGTTGAAGAAGCAAAAACTTTGTTATCCAGTGTTTCTTGACGACATTACTCCAACAGAGAGGCGCTCTGTATTTCAAGTTGTATTAAATCCTTTTATTCATTTACCAAGTCCAACCATTTAGAATCATTTCCCATACAATCAGGTTCAATTCCCAATGCCAGGGCTTGTAACAATTCCATTTGCTGACTATCTGTAAACCCTAATTCACTTTTCCACTGTTGTGCTATTTCTTTCCAGTTATGTAAATCTACCACTATCAATGAGGAGAATAAATGTTTTCTTACATCAGCCTATCATCCAATAATCACACACTCATTACTATGAAGGTTGACTGCCTTGCTCCCCCCCCTTATAGAAAATGTTCACAAAAATTATAATAATAACAATAATAATTAACAATGAGAAAAAGACCTCAGTTTATACTTCATGGGTTTAAGAAAACTCCCTGTCATGTAATCTTCTTTCTTCCAGTAACTGAATTTTATTTTGAAAAGACAAAAAAAAAAAGGCAGGCACAGACAAATTGCACCATGCACATTAACATAATTCCAAAATACTTGTCTGTGCTCCCAGTTCAAATCCACCAAGACTCTGAATGAGCCACAATTGTAACATGCTTATCCAAATTCAGATCCGACAGGGATTCCCTGCTTTGCCTCCCAGTGGTATCTGTAATCTTTAATCTCAAATTCCACTCTGTGTCTCAGTTTTTCAACTAGTTTCACAATTCATCAAAATGGCACTGGGGCATATAGACATCCAGAAACCAACTTCCTATTCAGCCAAGCCCTACCTCCAACGTTCTTCTGGCCAATCAGCAGCTAAATATTACACCAATTGCCATCACAACCTCATAATTTCCTTTAGAAAAAAGCTATCCATTCAATATGTCCATTAAGTCCACAAGAGTGAACTGAGTCCATTTCAAATATCCATGCTGCCACCCCACTGTGTCAGATCTTTCACTTATTCCAACACAATACATTTCAATAGGTAAGTCAGAAATAAACACATTTGGGCTCAGATGATCACAAAGATTTTGATTTTGCTCATAGGCAAAAATCTCATATGCAAATGGCAGAAGCCTAAGACAAAATGAGATTTAAAATATATTGCACTAAACGAAAAGATATATATAATAGGCATCTCTGAGACTTGGTTGGTAGAAGAAAGATAACCAATGGGACACTGTGATACCAAGGTACAAATTATATTGCAGTGACAGACCCGCATCTGAGAGACATTTGGAGCATTGAGATTAAGCATCAAATTAATGCGTCTCAATGGCCACGAATTTGGTCTTGGAGGATGAGATGTACAGTGTCGGCATCCATGAGACAAACTTGTTTTTTTCTGTTACATAGAGCTTTATGGACCCCTGTTTGTTTACAAAAATTGGATAGCTCTAAGTCTAATGAATGTTGGCACTGTCATCTCGAAGCAGGGACTTTAGATCATTTATTATTCTATTGTCCATTCATTATGAATTTTTGGAAATCAATTTGGGACCAAATTAACTGTTTATTAGATAACCCTGTGGCATTATTATATGATACTGTGCTGTTTGGTATGGCAATGAGAGCAAAAAGTCAGATATCTACAAACAATAACAAATTATTACTTATAATGACTGGGGTTGCCATTCAACAAATTACATATAATTGGAAAAATTGGAATAGATTAAATTATAATTTTTGGTGGAACTCCTTATGTCATATTTATAAAATGGAGAGACTTATTGCAATACAACAGGGTTGTTTCAGGAAATTTCAAGATATTTGGGAGCCATTAACAAAGTATTGTAATGATTAGAAAAATCTTGTTTCCCTTAAATTTACAAGTTCAATTATGGGGTGGGAGGGAGGGTATTTTTATTATTACATGTTGTATAAATATTGATTATATGATAGATAAGGGTGGGGAGTGGGGGAGATAAGAGAATATTATATGTATCATTGTTGATTACTAAGTGATATATTTATGGTTATTTGTATGGATATGTTATCACACTTATTATAAGTTTAAAAATGAATAAAGATTTAATTAAAAAAAAAATATTGCAGTGACAGAGTAGATTGAATTGGTGGAGGTATAGCATGATACATTAAGGAGGGCCTTGAATTGAATAGACTAAAAGTTCAAAACGCACCTTGGAATCCCTATGGGTAGAAATTCCATGTGTAAAGGAGAAAAAGATAATGATAGGAGTGTACTACTGTCCACATGTTTAGGATGAAAAAACAGATGCTGAAAAGTTATCAAAATTTAGGGAGGCTAACAAACTGGGTAGCACAGTAATAATAGGTGATTTCAATTACCACTATCAATGAGGAGAATAAGTGTGCACAGATTGAATGTACTATGCATCCACACGTCTTTACTTAAGCAAACTCTTACCAGTTAAGATCTCTCCATCTCTGGAAGTCCTCTTACAGCACCTCTTCTGGACTGAGGACTATATCTGAATTCAAGAAAGCATGAGACAAGTACAGAGGATCTCTAAGGGAGAGGAAAGGATAGCAGAGATTAGTAGTTGATATGGAAGGGCAGACTGGATAGGCTGAATGGTCTTTATCTATCTATTTTTTTTCTTGTGAATTCTACACTTTCTTATTACAGATTTCAGTTAGTACAAGACAGAATAATCCAAATGCATGCCTTTCTTTTACTTCCACTTACCACTCATTTATTCTTTTCCTTTTTTGTGACAGAAGAGATGAGAAATTTAACAGGAAAGCAATAGATCCTTTTGCTTTGCACACACAGCTTCCTAAGGACAGGATTCACTAAACCTCCAAACTGTGCACGATTTGTTTCCTATTGCATGGCCAATCAGGGACTTCCTTAGATTCCTCCCTAAGGAAGCTCCTCAGCCAATCAGTGCCTTAGGCCTCTCCCCGTGCATCAGATGATTTTGGAGAGGTGTAGGAGCAGGAGGAGGGTCCGGCCACCCCTCCTGCTCCCAAAGATGTTGGGGAGCCTTGCCCAAGGAGCAGGAGGGACTGGGCACCCCTCCTGCTCCCAACTATTTTACAGGTACCGGGGTGGGTGGGCCAGGCCCGACCAGGGGTGGGCCAGGGGTGGGAGGCCCAGGAGCAGGAGGGACTGAGCACCCCTCCTGCTCCCAACTTGAATTTGGGGGGGGGGGGTTTTCTGGCGCGGCCCAGCTGAGGGGTTGGTGAGCCCAAGGAGCAGGAGTGACCGAGCACCCCTCCTGCTCCCAACTTTTGGTCCATCAGACCCGCAATCTTTTTTTTTTTTTTTACTTTTTACTTTTTTTTTTTTAGTAGTTTTGAGCCCTGCGAGCCCATGGTTTTAACCCGCTTTAAACTCATGGGTTAAAACCACAGGCTCGCAGGGTGGGGAAGGGCAGTGCAGGGCGGCAGGACTTCGGGGCAGAGATCAGGACTTCGGGGCAGTGCAGCTTTTTTACATAAGCCAAGGGCTCGCTGGGCGGGGAAGGGCAGGAGAGCTTTGGGGAAGGGCAGGAGAACAGCAATGCAGCAGGAGAGATTCGGGGAAGATCGAGGCAGAGAAGGGCAGCATTCGGGGCAAGCAGACAGGAGAGATTGCAGGGCAGAGTACAGGGCTTCAAGTGGGAAAGACGTTTTCGACTTGTACCCAGCAGTCGCTTCTTCAGGTGATCGGCCAGCCCAGTCGGATCCGAAATTTTGTGTAGTGAATTGGATCGCTGTCCAATTTGCATGCATTTTACCTCATTTGCATGCACGGATTCAAAGCGGTTCGCAGGAGAGGTAAGTGAATCAGGCCGGATGGAAATTTGATAGTAAAGGGGTCGCAAACCGATCGGTACATGATTGGTTTGCTTAGTGAATCTAGCCCTAAGTCCCATAAATGCAAACCATCTGACCCTTTTGTGTTTTACAAAGGAGAGGGCTCTGACACTGTAAAATCTGTCTAAAATTCAAACATGCAAATGCCTGACTGGTTACTTTTCACATTTTTGTTTCCTCTTCCATCACTTGATTGGAGCACTCTGACACCTGCTACAATGACTTCAGCCAGGCCTCTTCTGTAGATTTGTTACAAGATTCCTCTTAAATAGTACAATGCTGCCACCTCCTGTTCAAGAAAGGAAAATAAGTTTGAGCAAGGATAGATGATTAGCCACATTTTTATATTGCCCTTCAACCTCAAGCTCTACTAACACTATTAATTATTTCTGTAGCTCTACCAGAAGTACGCAGCGCTGTACAGTCACAAAGAAGCTCTAAGCAGTTTATAATAGCTCACAGAAACAAAAAGTAACAAAAACAGCAAAGACTGTGGAGATCCAGTATAAATAAATTCATAAAGTAAACAAAGAAACTTGCATTATGAACAAACTCAAACCAAGTAGAATAAATGTGTAAACCCTCAAACCAACAATATTACTTAGGAAACAACTGGTATTCACCACAACATCGAGAACAGCCACTAACGATGAAAGTGAAGAGGAAATAGCCTCAGAACCCCACGACTCCCATATGATAGCAGGAAGTATAAAGGGTGATCACTGGCAAACCCCCCTTCAGTCACATATTTTCAGTGGCTAAAGAGCACTAAACATGCAAAAAGACTTTGTGCAATGCAAATAATTACATAGTAATGTATAAACAAAGGAAAGAGCTTATCTGAAACCAGGAATCTGCCACACCGACATCGGTCATCATTTTACTATCAGATGTGAAAAAGAAGATCCATCCTGAAATACAAAAAAAAATTATCATTATACACATATGCAAAAAACTCCCTCATTCAAAAATCCCAATGACGGGTGAATACCTGGATAGAAATGCATCAAATCGATGTCAGAGTCTTCACAAAGATGATTGACAGACGCCAAGCTAGAATATAAAATAGCGATATATCACTGACATCATTTTAAAACATCCAATGAAGGGCTGAAAAAAACAGACATTTAATGAACTGAAAAAAAAAGCGCACAAAAAAGTCACAGAACCAATGCACAAATTATAATAAGCGAGTCCATTCTAAACTCAGATTCAAACCATCTGGTTCTTCAATTTGCAATGCATGTATCCAAAATTGTTCGTGTTGCATTAATATACATTTCCTATCTCTACCATCCTCAGGAATCATATCCAAAATGCAACAACAAAGATCACCAAACATATGATTATGTTATTGAGAAGATTTTATTTATATTTAATTTCTTTTTAATTTTCCTATAAGTTGCAAGTTATTGATTTTATGGATTTGTGTTGTGATCTTGTAGCATGTTATTGACTCTGTAGTGTGCATATCTCTGTGGATCTCTGAAAATTTTGTTTATGTATCCTATGTAACCTGTTCTGGGTTCCTGTGAAGGATGGGTTATAAAAATGAACAAATAAATAAATAAATATGATTATGCTCTAGATCAGGAGTGTCAAACTCAATCACATTATGGGGCCGAAATCTAAAACACAGGTTAAGTCACGGGCCGGACCCCGCCGCCATAATAGTACTAATTGTAACACCATTGTTTCCATTCATTTTTCATGTATACACACAATATAATCTTATTAACAACACAAAATGGTTAACCAAAAAATTAAACTACAGAGGTGCAGGCTTGTCATAATTTTTTCTGTGCTTCATTAGTATCTGTCTTCCATCACGACTACACACATGCTTTCTCAGCTCTTTAATCAGGATTAGGCTATGAGTCGTGAAATCCTAGTAGCCATTGTTGTTCCACATGTTCAAACCTAGGGGACAGGGGAAGGGGAGAGGGGTTTCATTAGAAGAATGAGGGTCTTCCCCAGGTACCTGTGCTCTTATGTCTTCTGTGTCAATGCAGCCTTGGGAGATGAAGTAAGTTCTGAGAGTATATCTAAAGGTGATCAGGCCAGACAGAAGTTCTTGTTGTCCTGTGCTGGAAAGTACTTCCATAGCTTTCAAGCAGTATATCTTCTGGCCGGCTCCCTCCTCCTCATTTCCACAGTGTGCTCAAAGCCGCGGATGGCGGCTCCTATGCGCATCCTGCACCTGAGCCGGAAGCCTTCTCTCTGACATCGCAACATCAGAGGGAACATAGTAACATAGTAGATGGCGAAAGATAAAGACCCAAATGGTCCATTCAGTCTGCCCAACCTGATTCAATTTAAATTTTTTTCTTCTTACCTTCTGGATGAGGTGCGGGACGTGCAAGAAGCCACTGCCTGCAGCTTTTGAGCATACTGCGGAAATGAGGAGGAGGGAGCCGGCCAGAAGATAAAACACCCAGGTGCGGCAATGAAAACGCCGCATTGCACCACGGGCCGCATAAAATAGCCAGGTGGGCCGGATTCGCCCCACAGGCCTTGTGTTCGACACTTGTGCTCTAGATAGTGTAAAACCATAGGCACTTGTAATCTGTTGTTCTTAATGCAACTTTTGTGCTCAGCCATTCTAGTCTTGAATGCACAAGTTGTCTGACCACCATGTAGCCTAGGGCAAAGAGGCAAATCTTACACAACAGCCCTTCAGCAATATTGTTTATAAAAATGTTAAAAAGAACAGGTCCAAGAACAGAATCTTGAGGCACACCTTTTCCTTAAAACAATCTCCATTGATCACTACCCTTCCAATCAACCAGTTCCTGGTCCAGCCCATCACTTTGGGATTCATCCCGAGGGCACTCAGTTTATTTATTAGATGCCTGTGTGAAACACTGTCAAAGGCTTTGCTAAAATCTAATTACGCCACACCTAGCGCACTTCCTCTATTCAATTCTCTGGTCACCTTGTCAAAGAAATTGATCAGATTTGTCTGACAAGACCTATCTCTAGCGAATCCATGTTGCTCCTTTAATCCATAGGATTAAAGAACCTTTACCATTCTCAGTTTTAAAAGCATTTCCATTAATTTGCTTACCACAGAAGTCAGACTTACTGGCCTGTAATTCCCTACTTCTTTCTTACTTCCACTTTTGTGGAGAGGGACTGCATCTGCCCTTCTTCAGTCCTCTGGTACCTCTCCCGACTCTAGAGAATAATTGAAAAGGTCAGTCAGAGGAGCAACCAGAACTTCCCTAAGTTCCTTCAGCACCCTCAGATGTACACCATCCAGTCCCATTGCTTTGTCTACCTTTATTTTAGGTAGCTCCTCACGAACACAACCCTCTGAAAAATGATAAGGGTCTATCACTCCTCCATCCCTATTCACGTTTGTATTCTTCAGCCGTGAACACAGAACATATATATTTGTTAAGCAATTCAGCCTTTTCTTTATCAGCTTCTACATATTTCTCCCCTTCACCATTGAGTCTCACAATGCCACTTTTGCACTTCTTCCTATCACTAACATATCTAAAAAAAATGTCTTGTTTCCCCGTTTTACCGTGTCAGCTTTTTTTCTTCCATTTTCATCCTTGCTTTCCTGACTACATGACCAGCCTTTCTTAACTTTTCCAGATACTTTTGCCTGTCTTCCTCTTTCTGCGATCTTTTGTAGTTTATGAAAGTTATCCTCTTATTCCTTACCTTCTCAGCTACTTTTGAGAACCAAAGCGGCCTTCTTTTCCACTTACTTTTACTTACTTGCCTCACAAAAAGGTTTGTCACCCTTACAATTACTCCTTTCTGTTTTGCCCACTGCATTTCCACTCCTTCCAGATGTTCCCATCCAGACAATTCCTTGATGTAATCCCCCATCTGAACAGTTAGTTTTTTAAAGTCTAGAACCATTGCTTTTGAATGAGTCCTCTCTATACCCATCTTAATATTAAACCGTACCATGCAGTGATCACTGGATGCCAGATGATCACCCACTGTAACATCAGAAACACTTTCCCCGATTGTAAGCATTAAATCCAGTATGACCTCATCCCGCATGGGTTCCATTAACAACTGCAAGGACAGTTCTCCTTGGGGGTGTTGACAAGATGGCAGCAAGTGGTGTGCGTTAGTCCAGAGCACTCTCCTTTTCGCTAGTGCTCTAGCTTTTCCTCCTACGATGCCTCATACAAAGTGCAAAGGCGCGGTCTGGATGGGACCCTCAACGGCAGACACTGCGACGCCCCTGTGCCAGACGACTCTGGACTTCACCGCCAGGACTCCTACACACCCCAGAGAGTGAGGCTCGCTAGTTCTGGAGCCTGGTGGCATGGCGGCCGCACTGGAGCCAGAAGTTTCTTTGTCGCCTCTGGATCCGTTTGTTCCTCTATGTCCCGCGAGTGAGACACACGATCTGCAGAGCGGACCCAATGCCGAGGTGGCTGCAGGGAAGGTCTTTGCTGAGGGAAATTGTGCAAAGAAATATCTCGCAGAGAAGGTGAAATCAGCTGGGGTTGCAGGTTCTGCTTCAAGCCAGAGGTAACTCTATTGGACGTCTGGAAAATGCTCCAAAAAATGGACAGAACAGTTCAAAAGTCTGACCAAGAAACAGCTGATTTGGTAAGAAAAGTAGATTCTTTGTCTAAGATTGTTGAAGACTCTAACCCCCTCTTCTACTAAACCGCGCTTGCAGTTTTATCGCTGGGAGCCGCGCTGAATGACCCGCGCTGCTCCAGACGCTCATAAGAACTCTATGGGGAGCATAATCAAAAGAAAAACATCCAAATACCGGCCTAAGTCGGCACTTGGATGATCATAAACGAAATACGTCCAAGTGGCGATAATCAAAATGGGTTGTGGACATGTTTACAAACGACCTTTGCAAGCCACCATACAAGAAGCGACAAACCGCTATGTTAAATTAGTAAGTAAGCGGCGAAGAAACAACAAGCCGCAATGGTTCACTGCGGAGATCTCGGACCTCATCAAGGAAAAGAAAAAAGCATTCATCTCTTACAAACAATCGGGGAAACAAGACTCTAGGGCAGACTATCTGACCAAGTCAAAAGCAGTCAAAACAGCAGTCAGGGAGGCTAAATTTCACATGGAGGAGTCTCTGGCAAAGAACATCCAGAAGAGAGATAAATCCTTCTTCAGGTATATCAGTGATAGAAGTAAAAACTCTGGCGGGATTGTACGTCTTAGGAAACCAAACGGAGACTATGTGGAAAAGGATTCCGAAAAAGCCCAGCTATTAAATGAATACTTCAGCTCAGTCTTCACCCGTGAAACGCCGGGGCTTGGCCCTCAACTACAGACAAGGGCAGACTCAGTTGACCCATTTAGTAACTTCGAATTCATGCCCAGCAGTGTCTACGATGAGCTGTCAAAACTCAAGGTTAACAAGGCAATGGGACCTGACAACCTACACCCCAGGGTGCTTAGGGAGTTGAGTGATGTCTTGGCAGAGCCACTGTCGACACTCTTCAACCTCTCCCTTAGTACAGGAAGCGTCCCGTTGGTCTGGAGGACGGCTAACGTCATTCCACTCCACAAGAAAGGCTCAAAGATGGAGACAGCAAACTACAGACCAGTGAGTCTAACATCTATAGTGAGCAAACTTATGGAAACTCTGATCAAACGACAATTGGATAAGATCCTGGATGAGGAAAATCTACGGGACCCCCGTCAACATGGATTTACTAAGGGGAGATCATGTCAATCCAACCTAATCAGCTTCTTTGACTGGGTGACGGGGAAGCTGGATGTTGGGGAGTCCCTGGACATCGTGTACCTGGACTTTAGCAAAGCATTCGATAGCGTACCACACCGCAGGTTGCTGAACAAGATGAGTTCTATAGGATTAGGTGACACATTGACGAAATGGGTTAGGAACTGGCTTGGTGGTAGGCTTCAAAGGGTAGTGGTGAACGGCACCCCCTCAGAAATGACGGAGGTGATCAGTGGAGTGCCACAGGGTTCGGTCTTGGGACCGACCCTATTCAACATCTTTATAAGAGACTTGGCAGAAGGGCTTCGAGGTAAAATAGCCTTATTCGCCGATGACGCCAAACTAAGTAATGTAGTGGGAAAATGCACAACGGACGAAGATTCAATGCCCGACAACATGATGCACGACCTACTCCTACTGGAGCGCTGGTCTAGGACCTGGCAACTCAGCTTCAATGCCAAAAAATGCAAAGTCATGCACCTAGGCAACCATAATCCATACAAGACTTATACTCTTAATGGTGAGATCCTAACAAGAACGGTAGCAGAACGGGACTTGGGGGTGATCGTCAGTGAGGACATGAAGGCTGCCAGTCAGGTAGAGCAGGCCTCATCCAAGGCAAGACAGATCCTAGGTTGCATACGCAGGGGTTTCGTCAGCCGTAAGCCGGAAGTCATTATGCCATTGTATAGATCCATGGTGAGGCCCCACCTGGAATACTGTGTGCAATTCTGGAAACCACATTATCGCAAAGATGTGCTGAGATTGGAGTCGGTTCAGAGAATGGCCACCCGGATGGTCTCGGGACTCAAAGATCTCCCGTATGAAGAAAGGTTAGACAAACTGCAGCTATACTCACTTGAGGAGCGCAGAGAGAGGGGGGACATGATCGAGACGTTCAAGTATCTCACAGGCCGCATCGTAGCGGAAGAAGATATCTTCTTTTTCAAGGGACCCACGGCAACAAGAGGGCATCCGTGGAAAATCAGAGGCGGGAAACTACGAGGTGACACCAGGAAATTCTTTTTCACTGAAAGGGTGGTTGATCGCTGGAATAATCTTCCACTGCAGGTGATTGAGGCCAGCAGCGTGCCTGATTTTAAGGCCAAATGGGATCGACACGTGGGCTCTATTCACTAGGCAAAGGTAGGGGAGGGTCATTAGGGTGGGCAGACTAGATGGGCCGTGGCCCTTGTCTGCCGTCTATTTCTATGTTTCTATGACCTAGGCCTTCCCAGTGCCGCTGAACAACCAGAACTAAACAGGGTGTTTCAGGAGGAGTGTCAAGGGTGGGATTTGGGCAGGACGTGTGCCGTGCTAGACTTAGTCGTACTGAATGTATAACCAAAAGTTTTACAACACAGCCTAAACGGAACTTGGACATTGTGACTTAGGCCATTTAAAACATGGTCTAAGTCACAAAAACCTATATAAAGTGACCAGATAAGCACTGTAAACACATAGTACAGACCCCCACACACTACCCCAGTGATCACCAACTCCCCCCCATATAAATCTTAATCACAGCTTTAAATATCTGCCTGCAGCACATCAGCACCTGGAAGGCTGTCATAGGAAAGCCTAGTAGAGCTGCACAGAGGCGGCTTGGGTCATCTTGGGAGTGGGTTAGGGACTCATGGAGAGGAGGACCCAGGCCCATAAGCCACTGTAATCACTGCATTCATGGTGACACATGTGCACTCCCCCAAAAACCCAAAACTCTTTTGTACTGCCATATAAGTGGCTCCTGCAGCTATAAGGTCTATTGGGGTTATAGACTGGTGGGTATAGTACATTTTGGGGGTGTTGGGGGGAACTCATCATGACCTATAAGGGAGTTGTAGTGAGATGTTTATGGGGCACCCTTTTTGTGAAGTTCACAGTAGTGCCCTTTAAGGTACCTCACTATTCAGGTGAAATGTCTAGGTGTCCAGTCCATCACTTTGCTGACCCCTCCCACATCCAACAAGGCTTATTCTAGGCGTTTTTGACTTGGACGAATATTTGGACAAAAATGTGGTATAAAGATGGACAATTTAGCAGCCTGGACGATCAGACGGCTGGATGTATAGGCAATTTTCAAAATAAAAAATATTTTGGGTGTATTTTTCGAAAATGTGTCCTAAGCTGTGTCTGACTTTGGACGACTTGCGAATTAGGCGAAAATGGACTTAGACGTTTCTTTCAATTATGCCCCTCCATGGCATCGGGAGCAGTGCGGGCCATTCAGCGTGGCTCCCATGCTAAAACCGCTAGCGCGTTTAGTAGAAGAGGCCCTAAGTCTGATAATGAGATTAAATTTACTACACTAAATGAGGACATAACTACTTTAAAATCAGCAGTAGATGCTTTGGTTAAGGACAAACTAATGACACACAGATAAATAGAGCAATTAGAAAATTTTAACAGAAGGCTCAATCTCAGACTGTTAAATTTCCCCAGGTCTGTGGAAATTTCTGCAGTAGAATTGTTCAGAAAATATTTAATACAAAATCTTAGCTACGCTCCCAAGGCTATGGACTCCTTTTACTAAGGTGCGCTAGAGTTTTTAGTGCACGCAGGAAATTACCGCTCACTACACTGCGCGCTACACTTCTAGAATGCCAGCTCAATGCTAGCGTTAAGGTGTAGCGCGCGCTAATCCACGTGTTAAAGCCCTAACGCGGGTTAATAAAAGATTTATTACCTGCCTGCCACAAAAAAGCCAGGGAGCAAGCCAGGAATGGAGAATCAAACACAACAAACTACAATGGACTTAGGAAATATCTCATAGATTCTGGAATCAACAATATCTACAATTAAAGACAGAGTTACTCTGCTTGTTTCTTTATTTTTCAGCAAGATTTAAATTCTGTTTTAAAACTTTATTTTCGTAAATCACAAACTCCAGTTTTTGGGCAGCAATTATGGATATTCCCTGATGTGAACAAAGAAACTCATAAAGAAGAAACCTTTTCCTTGTGATGAGGCAAGAAACAAAAGAGATTGGAGCTACTTTTCAACTGATGTATCCATGCAAGTGCCTCATTAAATATGCAGGGATAAAATATACTTGTTTTGTTCCTGACCATTTGCGGTCTTTTCTGGACTTAAATAAGATCTCTAGAGGATAAAAGGAAGTAATAATAGATTGTAGGAGCCACCGTTAAGCTTTTAGTTTTTTCTTTTTTTCTTCTTAATAATTTGGTCCCTTGTTTAAGACCACTCCCTCTACAGATTATTGAGGTCTAAGAAGGATAGAATTTGTTTCCATGGAGGGGCATAATAAATAAAAACATCTAAGCCCAAACCCTCATGCCCCTTCTGTGGGCGGGGCCTTAGTCACATGGGTGTAGGGGGTTGGGACCACAGCGTTCGGGGGGGCCGAGCAGGGGTTCAGGGGGGTGACATGGGGGGTGCGACGAGGGCAAGAGGGTCTGAGATTCCTCCTGCATGTATCTTAGAGGGGGTGGGGGGTAGGGGGTTTCGCTGGGACAGGAGGGCTTGGGTTCCCTCCTGCCCCAATTATTTCAGAATTGGTGGGGAGAATAGAGAGTTGTGCGGGGACAGAAATCCCACCCGTCCCCGTGAGGAATCCCTATGTCCCCACTCATCCCCGTGAGGAATCCCCACCATCCCCACCCGTCCCTGCGAGGAATCCCTTCCGTCCCCGCCCGTCTCTATAAACTTCAGAAATAGTTATTTCATTTAATTATGCTACTGAATTAAAGGCTCTGGTAGAAACCCATTTACAAATAAGCAAAGAGACTTTATTAATTTGGAAATATTAATTGGGAAGAATACATACTTCGTAAACGGGTTTCTACCAGAGCCTCTAATGTAAATATAAAATATAAATACCGAGCATTAGTATATACTGCTTTCCAGAAATTGTCCCCTTTTTCTCAGTCCCTGCTCAAAAGAGCTTACAATCTAAACAGACAAGATAGATAAATAGGATGTCATGAATACAGTTAAGAGGAATGGTTAATCTGCAGGCTGGGTTGGTGGGCAGTAGGGTTATGGATTGAAGATTATGGCAAAAGGGTGGGTTTTCAGTCTGCTTTTAAACAAAGTAAGGGAAGGGGCTTGGCAGACAAACTTGGGTAATTTATTCCAGGCATAGGAGGCAGCTAGATGAAAGGAACAAAGTCTGGAATTTGCAGTGGAGGAGAAGCTAAGAGCAGCTTATCTGAAGAATGATGTTCTCTGGGAGAGAGAAGAGAGGAGAGATATTGAGGAGAAGCAGAATGAACACACTTATAGGTCAGCAAAAGGAGCTTGAACATATGAAGTGAGATGTGAACTGCATGTGCCAGACAGGCATCATGGACAGAATGAATTAGAGTACCGGTACTCAGCCCACAGTGATTCCACCTGCACTTTCAAGTTATCAGCAAGGATTAGGTGACTAGATAGGGGGGTACAAATGCAAATATAGGCCCCCAGATGCCAAAAACCATCATGCCATTTCCCTGCTCAGCACCCTATGATCTGTCTACTATTCCTTTTTCATATCTCCTTTTTCTTGTGTTTACTCACTCCTCTCTCTAGCCCATCTTTACCCCTTCAATAATTTCTCATCTCCTTCCTTTGTGAGATATACGTTGGTAAGTCATTTGCATATAAGTTGAAAAGTCGGAGCCAGCAAGGAAAATCCATTAGTCTGACCCCCACAATGTATCGTCCCTTGTTCAAACTGGTTTAGCGACAACCTAATTTGCCAACCCGATGTACAAAATGGCCCACCACGTACTTTTCTGTGATAAAGGGGATGGAACTCCTCTCATATGAGGAAAGACTAAAGAGGTTAGGGCTCTTCAATTTGGAAAAGAGACGGCTGAGGAGACATATGATTGAAGTCTACAAAATCCTGAGTGGTGCAGAATGGGTTCAAGTAGATTGATTTTTTTACTGCATTAAGATTTACAAAGACAAGGAGACACCCGATGAAGTTACAAAGTAAAACTTTTAAAACCAATAGGAGGAAATATTGTTTGACTCAAAGAATAGTTAAGCTCTAAAATAAATTGCAAGAGGATGTGCTTTTTTCTTTCTTTTACTATTGAAATTGTAGTACAACCTTTTTAATTATTTTTATATATAGTGATTTTATGTAAACTGCATAGATGTTATTTGATTGCAGTATATCAAATGTACAATAAACTTGGAATGTAGCTAGTTTTAAAAAGGGTTTGGAGAAGTTCCTGGAGGAAAAGTCCATAAACTGCTGTTGAGACAGACATGGAAGAAGCCACTGCTTGCCCTGGATCGGTGGCATGGAATGCTGCTACTATTTGAGTTTTTGAAGTGCTTTTTTTAGACTAGTGCTTAGCACAGATATTTCCTGGTGCCTAACTCTGAATGCCATTTACAGAATCTGGCCTTTAACCCTTCATGCTTCAGGAGAAGACAATAGCAAACCATTCAGAAGCAGCTTCCAGGGCAGGCTGGCAGCACTAGGCTTACCTCGCTGCTGCTGCCGACCTGCCTGAAGATTCAATGCGTAGATAGGTGGGGGAGTTGGGAGCTGAAGAAAGAAGACTGGGATCCCGCTGTGGGGTGGGGTTTGAACTGGTGCAAGCTCCAGTGTTGGAGTGCAGTTGGGTGAAGAGCGAGAGTGGCAGATGCTAGAATGGGGAGGGGGAGAGTTGCAGTATCACGGGAGGGGCATGGGAAAGTATTGCTGCCTTGATAGATTTGCATGCTATTTCCCTAATTTGCATGCGTGGATTGGATCGGGTGCAGCCAGAAAGTTAGTGAAATGGCAGTTTTGTGGATGAGTGGCAGTTTTTTGGATAAATGGCAGCCCTGTTTTTTTCAGCTTTGATGACATTGTAACCCGGATGTGTCACCGGAAGTCGGATCCTGTGGTTCTTTTTAGCAACGGGCAATTCTTGTGCCTGTGTGCACGAAAGAGGAGTGGAGTTTTCAGCTGATTCATATTCCCTGAGGAAGCCTTTGAGAGGTGAAAAAAGGAACTTGGCAGAATTGGGTATGGTTTCTGGACATTTCATCTGATCGTTGCCGTGCTGTTTCCATCTAAAGTCTGGCCAGACATCTTCAATCAATCACGACATTTCAGACCATGATTTTTGATTTTGCTTTTCCTGTGTACAATGATGGGTATATTACACATTTGATAAGTACATTTCTGTAGTGGTGGAGTTTTTTGCCAAAGATATTAAATAAAGCAGATTTTAACTTTAAATCATTATTGATAGTTGACTGCTGACGTTTATGAAAATTTTTAGGCTTTTTCTCCACTTTTTATATGAAATGTTTATCGGGGGTGTAAAGCCCATCTCTGGCGAGTAATATTTTTGTAGATTGATTTTTGAGTTTATTCTATTACTCTGTAATTTTTCTTGAAAGTATTTTATTTATTTAAAAAATTTCTATACCATTTAAAATGAAATGGTTTACATAATTTGCTACGCTGAAGTTTCAGTCTCTGATAGGACTGCGCGTAGGCTCCTATTCTGAGGCCTTTTCCTGAACAGTTAGAAATATAAGAAAAAATATATTTTGGATACATTCTGTCTGGAAGTGGTATTGGTTATCAGTTTTGTATATTACATAATTTGCTTACATAATTTTGTAAAAACATAATAAAACAGACAGAGAGATATTGGTCCTGGGATGGAGTACAGGAGCAAGGGTAAAGAAGGAAGAGAATCTGTGCAGGAGTGGAATAAGGCTAGGGGACAGGGATGACCTTGGAGGCAAGGGAAGGATAAATAGGGATGGAGCTTGGACTGAAAGGGTGAGGAAATGCAGCAGAGGATAGATGAGGACCAAAGAGTACAGAGGATGGTTAGGGGAGTTCTAACTAAGGCCCAGATTCACTAACCTGCCCGATCGGGCCCAATCCGGGCAGGACCGACAAATTCAGGAAAGAAACATATGCAGATGGGGCGATCGGAGGAACACCCCCATCTGCCTGCATGAATCGCTTTTGTGTGATCTGCGCGCATGCGCAGACCATCTGTAGATGGTCTGTGCATGCCTGTCGGAGCTGCAATCTATTTTTTTTTTTTTTTTTTTAACTTCAAGGCATTCTTCAGTTACGTAAAGGGGAAGCGACCAGCGAGAGAGGAGGTGGGGCCGTTGGACGATGGGGATAGGAAGGGAGTGATTAAGGAGGATAAAGAGGTAGCTGAGAGGTTGAATACGTTCTTCTCGTCGGTTTTCACGAGCGAAGACACATCTAATATACCGGACTCAGAGGAGCTCATGAGTGGGGAACAGGCCGAAAAATTGGAGCACATAGAGGTAAGTAAGGAGGATGTCCTCAAACAGATAGACAGGTTAAAATGCGGTAAATCACCGGGCCCGGACGGGATCCACCCAAGGGTTCTGAAGGAACTAAGACAAGAAATAGCGGGCACAATCCAGCATGTTTGCAACCTATCCTTGAAAACTGGTGAGGTACCAGAGGACTGGAAATTGGCGAATGTCACACCTATCTTCAAGAAGGGATCGAGGGGTGACCCCGGGAACTACAGGCTGGTGAGCCTGACTTCAATTATAGGGAAGATGGTGGAAGCTATGATCAAGGACGGCATTTGCGAGCACATCGAGAGGAATGGCCTACTGAGAACAAGCCAGCACGGATTCTGTAAGGGAAGGTCGTGCCTAACGAACCTTCTGTACTTCTTTGAGGGAATAAGCAGTCGGGTGGACAATGGGGAACCCATAGACATCATTTACCTCGATTTTCAAAAGGCTTTCGACAAGGTGCCACATGAAAGGCTGCTTAGGAAGCTGTGGAACCACGGGGTGGGAGGGGATGTGCACAGATGGATCAAGCACTGGTTGTCGGGTAGACTGCAGAGGGTCGGAGTGAAGGGCCAATATTCTGATTGGCGGGGAGTCACAAGCGGTGTGCCACAGGGATCAGTGCTGGGGCCGTTACTCTTCAACATATTTATCAATGACCTGGAAAAGGAGGCAAAGTGCGAGGTTATAAAATTTGCAGACGATACCAAACTGTGCGGCAGAGTTAGGTCCAGGGAGGAGTGTGAGGACCTGCAAAGGGACCTGGACAAGCTGAAAGACTGGGCAAACAAATGGCAAATGCGCTTTAACGTGGAAAAATGCAAGGTCATGCATATAGGGAAAAAGAACCCGTTGTTCAACTACAAATTGGGGGAGGGGCATTGTTGGGAGACAGCAGACTTGAAAGAGACTTGGGTGTGCTGGTGGATGCATCACTGAAGCTATCTGCACAGTGCGCAGCAGCCTCGAAAAAAGCCAACAGGATGCTGGGCATCATAAAGAGGGGCATAACAACCAGGACGCGGGAAGTCATCATGCCATTGTATCGAGCGATGGTGCGTCCACATCTGGAATACTGCGTTCAGTATTGGTCGCCGCACCTCAAGAAGGACATGGCGGTACTTGAGAGTCCAAAGGAGAGCAACGAAACTGGTAAAAGGGCTGGAACACTGCCCATACGCCGAGAGGTTGGATAGGCTGGGGCTCTTCTCTCTGGAAAAAAGGAGGCTCAGGGGAGATATGATAGAGACTTTCAAGATCATGAGGGGCATAGAGAGGGTGGATAGGGACAGATTCTTCAGACTGAAAGGGACAACAAGTACGAGGGGGCATTCGGAGAAACTGAAGGGAGATAGGTTCAAAACAAATGCAAGGAAGTTTTTTTTTCACCCAAAGGGTCGTGGACACTTGGAATGCGCTACCGGAGGAAGTGATCAGGCAGAGTACGGTACAGGGATTCAAACAGGGATTGGACGGATTCCTGAGGGATAAAGGGATCGTGGGATACTGAGGGAGGAGCTGGGATGTAACACAAGTATAGAAAGCTAACCAGGTAATAAGTATAGAAACCCAACCAGGTCGTGCATGTGCAAGACCGGAGGGTTAGGACTTCGATGGGAAGATAGGACATCAATGAGAAACCAAGGTGGCAAGGGAGCCCCTTCTGGTGATTCAGACAGGTCGTGACCTGTTTGGGCCGCCGCGGGAGCGGACTGCCGGGCAGGATGGACCTATGGTCTGACCCGGCGGAGGCACTGCTTATGTTCTTAACTTTTTATTGGACTTCTGGGCTGGCTGTTTTATTTTTCTTTTGCCCGTGGTTTTAACCCGCTAGAAGCCCGCGGGTTAAAACCATGGGCTAGTACTGCGGGGCAGGCAGATCGGAGCAGTGGGAGGCAGATTGGGACAACGGGAGGCAGACTGGGACAGCAGGAGGCGTTCGGGGCAGCAAGAGATCGGGGCTGACAGGGCAGAGAGCAGGGCAGCAGAAGGCAGGGCAGCCGGAAAGGGCTTGAGCGACTGGTCCCCAGCAGTCGCTTCTTTTGTGATTGGCCAGCCCAGTCGTTGTGCCTGAAAAATGTTGGCGAATTGCTGCCTTGCTAGATTTGCATTTATATTTTGAATACACTTTAGAACTGAGATTTAAGAAGGGTGGATCATTTCCGGCAGTTGTGGGAGGACCCTTGAAACAGCAGTGGGCGAAACATATCGGGTCTAACCCTCCCAAGCCGAACAAACTAAACTGAAGGTTTATGAAAGTAGATGTGAATGAACTAAGCTAAGTTATTGCTTTATTTGTATCTATTTATGTATGTATAAAAAGAGTATATATCTAAGAAGTTGATGAAATAAGTAAGCACTAAGCACTTTGATATATAAATATCGGGAGAAGTGCAATAATGTAAGGCATTCATGCACTTTTAAAACAGTTGAAAAGAAAAGGAAAAATAGAAATTAGAAGGAGCCGATGAGGAAATAACCACGTAAAGCTTGCCACGATGAAAGTATTTTGAGGCGGTGAGTGGTGGAGCTGAGGCTCATAAAATAGTTTAAAACTGAATATTTAAGAAGTTGTGAAGAGCTCAGAGTATTCAAAATATAAATATAGATTCTATTCTCTGTGCAAAGATTAGTATTATACATTGATCATAAGTTGCTAGATTTGCATGCCATTTCCCTAATTTGCATGCGTGGATCGGATCGGGTGCGGCCAAGTTAGTGAATCAGGTCGGGGCTGCTAAAGGGTGGCAAACCGATCGGTTTGTTTGAATCTAGCCCTAAGTAAATGGGTGAAGGTGCGAAAGTGGGACTGGGACAGGTGGGAGGCAGGGACAAGGCATGGTGGAGGTGGGGTGTGAGTGGGGTCAGGGGCAAAAGATTTTTGACTTCACAAACCCTAGCTGTACTTAGTTCAACATACATGCTGCTATCTTCTTTCAGGCCTTCTAGTGACTGTTCGGTTGCACTTTCAGTGTTTCTTTTTACGTGTCACATAACACTGCAGGTATGTCGCACGTTTTAGAAAATATAACCAATTCGCCTTGGGCTTGAACAAAAAACGAAATGCACAAAGCGGATGTAAAACTTTTCCCAACCCTCTCCTGACGTCACTCAATATAGCCGAGGGAACGAAGGAAGATGAACCCATACATGCGCAGATTACTAGCGACGGACGGAAGCTAAGTCCCCCAAAACAATCTTACTTAAGAACGAAGGAAAGCGATGGACCTTAATTTGCCTGAGAAAAAAGACCGCAAGCGTTATTTTATTTACTTTACTCAAAGCCTGGATATTTTGTTTCTAATGTGTTTTATCCCGAACTCTACACTGATACGAAATAATTGGGAACGCAACGTTCTGTCAAATTCCCATGTATTTATTTATTTAAAATTTATATCCTTTGCGATTCGCTCTCGCGCTTGGCAAGATGTATAGTGATAACTCACTTTAGGATCCGCTTTGTTGCCGTGAAAAGCAATCAGGCACTTTCAAGGGTCGTCCTACTTCAATCACGTCCCTTCGTTGTGGGGAGGTCCTCCCGAGGCACGTCGGCCTACAAATAGGTGACGTCAGCAGGCCGCGTCTCTCTTTCCGCGCGGACTCCGGAGAAGTTCTGGTGAGTGCCGCGTGGAATCCGCCGCCATCCGTCCTGCGCGTGATGTTTCTGTGGTTTTCTCCCTCATCCGTCAATTTCTGTCTATGTCTTTTTTTACAGCACCGGGCGCGGGACATCCGCCGATCATCCAACGATGACCGAGGAAGGGTGAGTCCGAGGGCCTGGGACGTCGCAAACCTGCTCTGTGAAGTATGAGGCATGTAGGTCTGGAGGGACAGGGAGCAAGCACACACGCTAGGCATCTCTCGGACAGGGAACCTCGTCGCAGCAGGATTTTTTTTTTTTTTTAATCCATCTCTCTTCAAATGTGTACGTAGATGAAATTAAATGATCTTTGCTGTTAGAAATCTACTGAATGTGAGCGAGTGTGATGGCTGAGTACACGCCTCAGCCCTGTTTTAAGTATTTTAACGTGCAGTGAAAATGGGTTAATAATGAGACAATAAGCTGTGTAATTGTGAAATGTATTTAGTGCTATGCATTGACCTAAAGACTAATTTGGTGGAGGCATTGTTGGGTGGTACAGCTGTGTATGGAATTAATCTATAATAGTTATATGGAGGCTTTTCAAATTGTCTACCCATCAAATGTTCAATTCTAAACTTAATGTGCAGAATCAGCTTTGTATAGTATAATGGTGGTCAGAGAGCAAAGTTCTATCCAAAAACAGGATTAGTAGGAGAAAGACTGACCATGAGAACATTAGTGCACCATATTAGACACTAACAATCATAAAAGGTTATTCTATAAATAATTTTTTAATGTCTCAAACTATTATAGATTTTAGATATGGGTTTTTATTTTTATTTCTCGAGTTTGTTCAGAAAAAGGAATTTAAAAAAAAATTAACTAAAAGTTAACATTGTATGAGTCTTTCAGTTGTTCGAATCATTATATATATATATATATATATATATACTTGATTATAAGTTGAGACATTTGTGTTTTAAAAAAACATTAAAAACTGGGGGTTGTCTTATCCATGGGTAGCACTCTGTATTACTAACACATAGTGGCTGTTTATGGTGGGGTGGGGGTGAGTGAGAGGAGGGGTGTGTGTGCGCGCAGAAAATTACTGCAGATAAAGACCATATTGTCTACCCCAGGGGTGCCCACACTCTTGGTTTGCGAGCTACTTTTAAAATGCCCAAGTCAAAATGATCTACCAACAATAAAAAAACAAAGCACACGGTACGCAGAGAAGATGTTAATTATCATTTGTGTTCAGGGTTTGTTTGTTTTTTTCAGAGGTCAAGGCAGATGACACTAAAATATGCAATGTCACCTCAGTAATAACTATTACTAAACCATGACAGCAGTTTTTAGCGCAAGAAGCTGCGCTGAATGCCCCTCACAGCTCCCGACGCTAAAAACCCCTATCACGGGGGCCATAGTGCAAAATATAGACAGCAGATATTAATTCTCAAAACGGACACATTTTGATCACTAAATTGAAAATAAAATCATTTTTTCTACCTTTTTTGTCTAGTGATTTCATGAGTCTCTGGTTGCACTTCCTTCTTCTGTGAATCCAATATTTCTTTCTTTCTGCCCCCTCCCCTTTTCTTTCTCCCTCCTACCCCCTCTTTATTTGTCTTTCTCTCTCCCCCTGCCTGTCTTTCTCTCTCCCCCTGCCTGTCTTTCTCTCTCCCCCTGCCTGTCTTTCTCTCTCCCCCTGCACCCCCAGCCATCCACTTCCCTGATTCTTTCTCCCTGCAGCTTCCCCCCCCCAGCCACCATGCCGATTTTCTCCCTGCTTCCCTGAGCCAGGCCTGTCGCGTACAAATGCCGGGCCCACAAGCCTTCACCTCCGACGTCGGAGGTGAAGTCTTGTGGGTCCAGCGCTTGTATGCGCCTGGCCTGGCTCGGGGAGGCAGGAAGAACAAAAGTACAAAGGCAACACGATCGACTCGCGTTGCCTTTGCAATCAACCATTTGGGCACCCCTGGTTTAAGTTTCAAGTTTTATTCATATTTGATTAATCGCTTAATTAGATTATTTCTAAGCGAATTACAGTTTATATGTAAACACAATATCTCCTATCTCCTCCCCCTAAGAAATCCCACTTGGCTGTCCCTTGAAGTCTAGAATTCAGACAGTCCTGGTTTGCACCACCTGAATCATCTCTGAATTTTCAGAAGCTCTAGCTTGGTATTTTATACACACTTTAGAAACAAGAATTTGAATATTAAAAAATCAAGAAATATGAGAACAGCTTCCATATCTATACACTGATGTGGAATAGGAGAATGTATAAATACAAAACCTTTTCCTTGACCCCCTAATATCCCCCCTCAAAAAACTTGTACCCAACAACAATTTTAGCCAGCCCTGATAGTGCACAATGGCAGGGTACTCTTTTATAAAATCTCCCATTATTCCAATTATTTATTTAAAAATTTTCTTAATCACTTAAACCAAGTGGCGTACAATTATGATTTAATTATCCCAATTCCCCACCTTTCCTCCTGGAGCCTATATTCCAATCCATAGTACAGAGGTGTCAAACTCAATCACATTAAGGGGCCGAAATCCAAAGTTGTGGGCCAGACCCTGCCCCCATAATAGTACTAATTATAACAATTTTTTCCATTCATTTTTCATATATATACATACAATATAATCTTATTAACACAATGGTTAACCACAAAATTAAACTACACAAAGCACACTATATGCTTCTCAACATTCATTCCTACCAGAACACAGATAACCCCTATGCATATACGGGACCAAAAACTAAAAGTACTAATATAAAAAAAGAAAGGTTAAGATTCAAGATTCTGCATGCAGTACATCCCCCAGTGAAAAAGAAACAAATGTATTTCTTCCTGAGCAGTGCACAAGATAGACAGCAGATTAAAATTCTCAAAATTGACACAATTCAAACACTAATCATTCCCCCCTATTCTTGTTGTCTGCCTCCCTCCGGCGGATGTCCTACCTTCTGACTGTTTATTTGCGGCCTGCAATACAATGCCCCCAGTGTTATCTTGTGGCTGGCTCCCTCCTCCTCACAGCCGCAGTGTGCACGAAGCTGCGTGCAGCGGCTTCTCACACGTTCTGCGTCTGAACCGGAAGCCTCTCTGATGTCGCAACATCAGAGGGAATGCTTCTGGATGAGGTGCAGGACGTGCAAGGAGCGGCTGTACATGGCTTCATGCACATTGCGGCTGTGAGGAGGAGGGAGTCGGCCACAAGGTAACACCGGGGGCATCTGACCGCATAAAACAGCCAGGTGGGCCTTGAGTTTTGATACCTGTGCCATAGTAGAATAATGCTTTATTAAGAGAGAAACCCTTTCTTGAATGGCCTGTTTCAACTGCAACCTCATCTTATGTGCCAAATTTAATTTTTCTTCTTCCAGCTGCATGCTTTCAATAAGTCACGCGCGTGGCTGCTTGAGTTGTTGAATCTTCTCCTCTGACGCAACTTCCTGTTTCTGGTTACTTCAGAGGAGAAGATTCAATAACTCAAGCAGCTGCGCGCACGACTTACTGAAAGCGTGCCGCTGGGAGAAGAAAAATTAAATTTGGCACATAAGGTGAGGTGGAGGGAGATGGCGGGATGCAGCGATCGGGTGTGGATGCTGGACCGCGCGATCCGTGCTTACTTCACTGCGTAGACAAGACCATTCACCGCTCCACGGGGTGAATGGCCTTGTCCCCGTTCCCAAGACGACCACTATTTTTTCTCTCCCCGCTTTGGTGGGCCGTGTCATTATCTATTCAAGACCACATAATGCTGAGTATGATTAAATTCTCATTGGCCTAAATTCAATTGCTCTACCCTATATATTCTCCAGATATCAAACAATCTTTTACAATGTTTAGATCTTAATGGCATTGCCACAAAGCATGACTGACAGTATCACCTAAGTGATGCTTGGCATTGCACATTACATTTTATGGTTTTGCTACCTTTTGGGTAGGGGTCTTGATACTAACTACTGAAAAAGCTGCAGTGGTTGAATGATGACTTTTTTAAAAGTCGGATACCCCTTCACTCAAATTATGAGTGATAATCTTACTCTGACAACCTGAAGCAGCAATTGGTATCTAGCAAGTGTAACTAAAAACTATCACTTGTAGGATTAGTTTGAGGAATAAAGGATTCATGTTTATATGTTGTATTTAACTTGTGTAGCATTGCTGCTGGAGGTGTAATGGATGTTAACACCGCCCTGCAAGAAGTGCTTAAGACCGCACTCATCCACGATGGCCTAGCTCGTGGTATTAGAGAAGCTGCCAAAGCCTTGGACAAGTAAGTATCTTATTTCAAAATTTGTTATACCACATTTCTGATGCTTATATGTCAAAGCAGTTTACATTAAAATTACTTAATAAAATCAAAAGTTTGAAAGAACTACAATAAAAAAAATAACGAACAATAGAAACAAGCAAACCTAATGAATTCTTAGTAAGAACACAGGGTCCCTGATTATCCATCTTACCGAGGATGGAAAAGGACAACCAAAAAGATAAGTCTTCAGTTTAGATTTTAAATTTTTGAAGAGCTGCTCTTTGCAAAGTGAAACAGGTAATGTGTTCCATAAGGAAAGGGCCAGAAAAATAAATAAAGCACACACCAAGGTGATGGTGGTTGTAGCAGGATGGGTATCCAGGTGCATCCTTATGGACAATTGGCTGAGCAGAGACCCCTCACAACACAAAAGCAAGCATGCAGTGCAGCAGGTGGTGAATCTCCAGAGGCTTGATTGTATATTCATCTTCTGAAAGTCACCTTCAGCCAGCTCAGTGCTTGGAATATCTTGGAATCCGCTTCGACACGGTGTAGGGCTGTCTTTTTTTTTTTTTTCTGAGCCACAGAAACAGAAGCTCAGGAAGCAGATCTTTGAGATCTGGCCTTTCCGAGCCCCATGGCCTGGCATTACCTTCAGGTGCTGGGCTCGATAGTGGCCTCCCTGGAAGTTGTTCCCTGGGTGAGAGCTCATATGCAGCCATTCCAGGACTTTTTTCTTTCTAGGTAGTCACCGCAGCACCACTGTTCAGACAGCTCCCCTGGTCTTCGGAGGCAAAGTGCAGAGTACGTAGGTTGCTCCAGGGGCATGCCTCAGAATCAGCGTATAGGCGACCCTCACATCAAACGTCAGCCTGAGCAGCTGGGGACTTACTGCTATGGTCACTCCCCTCCAGAGAAAGTGGACCCAATCGGAAAGCAAGTGGTCAGATTGTCTGGAACTGAGAGACATTCGTTTATCCCTGAAGGAATTGCAGTCTCCTCACAGGGAAGGCAGACAGAGTGTTTTTGGATAATGTCACAGCAGTTGTTATGTAAAAAAGGGGGCATGCCTGGAGGCACAAGTGTTATTCCAGTGGGCTGAAGCTCACTTACAAGCCCTCTCGGCTGCACATATCGCTTTGAAATTCTGGAAAAGCAATTTTATCAAATTTTTAAATAAACTTGAATGTCCAAACTGATTTTCTTTAGCACTCTCCAGACCAGTAGAGGTTAATCTTTATGAATGGGTATATATCCAATCATGACCAGCCGGTGGAGACTGAAAACAAAACTGTGAGATAGTACATAAGATATCTCCTTCTCTATTCTCATCAGTCTACTTCAGTCTCCAGCAGGTGTTGAGTGATCTGTACCCATCTCCCTTGGTAGGGCTGTTGGAATTTGTTTAGGGGGTTTCTAGTCCCTGTTTTGGGGGTCCGTCCGACCTCAAGGGTGTCAAACCCGGCGGGTCTCGAGCGGGGGCACTTTCTCCACCTCCCCACATTTTTTTAGAGGAGCCTGAGCAATAAGCCTTGCTCCCTAAATCAAGCAAGGCATATTGCTTCGAGAGCCTATGGAGTATGTTCTGTTAAAAAAAAATAAATCCTGAGGTAGTGCCGGTCTGCAGGGTTGCTTCCCTGTCAGTTTACTGTATTTTTTTGCACTAACCGGCACCTTTTTTTTTTTCTAGCTAGGTCGCGTATGGAGCAATTGTGCCCTTCTCCGGGGGAGTGTGACACAATTTGGTCCAGCCACGAGGCACTCGCGGCTGGCCTGAACTCGGCGGTTTGGGCCGGTGTGGTCATGGAGCTCTGTCTGCAGCAGCTGCAGGCATCCAGAGCTCCCCGACCTTAGTGCCTTGTGAGCCGGCTGAAGGCAGTGAGGCAGTCCGGTCTGCTCTCACTACCTCTGGAGGGATTCCCCTAACCGCCGACAGTAGTGGAAAAAGGATTCTCTCTCAGCTGAATTTTCAACAGCTGATGCCGGCTTGTCTGCTTTAGCCGCTACAGGCCCTGGAGGGGTTATTTTTGGCATGATCTTCGCCATTTTGACAGACAGTTCCCTCCATTTTGTCTGCAACATCAGGTGAGCTTTCCCCTGTTTTGCAAACACAGGGGCAGGTTTCAGCAGGGACCCCTGCTGGGGCAGGGAGTCCCTGGGGACTCCCGGGGGTTTTTTCCCCTGATTTAATTTCTTTCTTTGTGCAGACAGTTGGGGGTCCCACGTGCGATCGGGGGGTTTGGGGGGTGTTTTTCCCTCTACACTCCCTGTGGTTTTGCCTCCCTCTTTTCGTTTGGCATCCCCTCTTCTTCCTCCCTCATTCAAGCCCCCACGGATTGGTGGTCGGAGGAACGTTGTGGCATGGATGGGGACCTGGCCACTTTGGAGGGCTTCCAGGATCCTATAGAGGGGACGGCCACTGGCAGTGGGGCGTCGGGTTTCCCGTCTTCTGGCGCAGGGGCGTCCGTGGTGCGCCTTTTATTCAGAGGGATGCGCTTTTACACCTGATTTACCTGATTTTACACCTGCTTTTTTGAGGATGCGCCATCAGAGACCCCGCGTATGGGGGCCCCTCTGCTTCAGGGGGTGTGTCCTGGTTTCCCGCTCTTTTCCTGTGCATCAGGATTTTCGGGATATTGTGCTGGCGTAGTGGAATTCGCCGGGGGTGCCGTTTTGTTTGGCGTGCATCCTGGCTCGTTGGTTTCCCATCCCGGAAGGGGATAGGGCTCCCTTATTTTTGCCAGTGGTGGACTCGGTGGTCTCGGCGATTGCTAGGCGGCATGCCTTGTCTGCTGCGAGCAGTTCTGCCCTTAGGATCTCTGCGGAGTGTACGTTTGAGACACTTCTTCAGCAGAATTTTGAGGTTTCTGCTTTGGGGGTCCATGCGACTATTTGTGTGGGGCTGGTGGCTCGCGCCGTGTTTCTGTGATCTGAGCGTGTCCTGGATCGTGAGTCTGATGGCTGGTCGTTGGTGGATCAGGAGGTGGCGATGCTTGAGATGGCTGCCTTGTTCTTCTCGAATGCTCTTTGACTTGGTGCGGCTGAGCCTGGGGCTTTGGTGGCAGCTCGTCGTACCTTGTAGCGTCGTGCTTAGTTGGCGATTGCCGCATCCAAACCTAAATTTCCACCAGTTTCCCTTTTGGGGGTCGTTTTTGTTTGGAGAGGACTTAGATAAGTTGTTATCCCAGAACAAGCAGGCAGCATATTCTTAACGCATGGGTGACGTCACCGACGGAGCCCCGGTACGAACCTTTTTAACTAGAAAGTTCTAGTTGGCCGCACCGCGCATGCGCGAGTGCCTTCCCGCTCGACGGAGGAGAGCGTGGTCCCCAGTTTCTTCGTTTCCGCGGAGCGAAGAAGACGCATGTGTTTTCAACTGCCGTTGAAAAACTAATTTTTGCCTTCCCACTCGCGTATTTTCTCACTTTTTTCCTTTTTTCTTATCGGATTCCCTTTATTTTTGTTTTCAAAAAAAAAAAAAAACTCGTTGAGTTTTCTTTATTTTTTCAGGCCGGCCCCGGCGGGGCCTGTTGCCACCATACAGGCCTCCGGATTCAATTTTGCGGAGGCCGTGTTTCCCTTCATGCCCCCTCAACCGGGTTTTAAGAAGTGCCAGCGGTGTTCACGCCCGATCTCCCTCACCGACCCACACAATTGGTGCCTCCAGTGCTTGGGTCCAGAGCATCAGGCTGACACCTGCACCCGCTGTGCTACGCTTAAAAAGCGTACTTTGGAAAATCGGCAGATCCAGCAAAATATTTTGTTTGGTACCGGATCTGCCATGGAACCGGCTGCGACGTCGACGGCACCACAAAAGTCGGCACCGACGACATCGACACCACCGGACCCTTCCTCGGGGTCGTTAGGCCCAGGTAAGCCGGCTAAGAAGCCTCCCACTTCCCTTGAGCGCCCTCCTGCCACGGTTGCGACACCGGCCCTTCCGGCGCCGCACCGGCCCCGCAAACGCTCCGCTCCGATCTCGGTGAGTGCCTCATCATCGGCCTCCTCATCGCCGGAGCGTAGAGCGGCACCTATGGTACCGAAGAAGAAAAAAGCGGTACCGGTGCCTCCCCTGGACGACCGCATCGCGGCCATACTCCAAACACAGTTACAGGAGCAGCTGCAACAACAGCTCCAACAACTGTTGCCGGCGTTGCTGGCACCGCACCTTCCGGTACAGAACCGGTCCGAGCCTCACACTGTCCCATCGGTGTCGACCCCCTCGGTACCGATTAATACTTCCATGCCGGTGCTCTTGGCAGAAACACCTACAGTACGTACCCGTGATGTTGCCGATCCTGTCCGGTCCCAGGAATGACATCGGTCTTCCTCACCCGGTACCGCCTCGGTGCGCTCAGGCAAATCTCTTTCAAAGACCCGCCATGCCGAGCCCTCCACACCGATGTCCAAACATACGCACCCCGACGTTAGGGACCCAGATTTGTGGGAAGACTCCCCTCACGGTACCGAGGAGGACGCTTCATCAACTGATGAAGAACCCTCCATGACCGACACCGTCTCCAAACCAGAGCAATCCTCTTTCTCCAAATTCCTTAGGGAGATGTCAGCAGCTCTTTCCATTCCCTTGGAGTCCAACTCTAAAAAGTCTCAGGCTTTCCTCGATGCCCTAGACTTTGAGCAACCTCCCAAAGAATTTCTGAAGTTGCCCGTCCACGACATCTTATGGGAAACTTTCTATAAAAACTGGGAAGCTCCCCTCACGGTTCCTGGAGCCCCTCGTAAATTGGATAGCTTGTACCGGGTTATTCCAATTCCAGGGTTTGATAAACCTCAATTGCCCCACGAGTCCCTCCTGGTGGAATCTACTTTGAAAAAATCTCAGGGTTCCAGTGTATATGCCTCCACCCCTCCTGGCAGAGAGGGAAAAACCATGGATAAATTTGGTAAGCGCCTTTTCCAAAATGCCATGTTAGCCAATAGAGCCAACAACTACACCTTCCACTTCTCCTTCTACATGAAGCATCTGGTGCAACAGCTCTCCTCCTTACAGAAATACCTTCCTGAACGTAAGGTCCCTCTTTTCCAGCAACATATTTCCAGCCTCCTCCAACTCAGGAAATTCATGGTTCGCTCCATCTACGACTCGTTTGAGCTGACCTCTCGCGCATCTGCCATGGCGGTGGCCATGCAACGTTTGGCATGGCTGAGAGTCTCTGACCTGGATATTAACCACCAGGACCGCCTGGCTAATGCACCTTGTCTGGGTGATGAACTCTTAGAAGAGTCCCTGGACTCAACAACCCAGAAACTCTCAGCACATGAGACCAGGTGGGACACTCTGATTAAACCTAAAAAGAAGACTCCACCTGCTCGCACCTACAGACAGCAGTCTTCATACCAGCGCAGGTTCTCGGCCAGACCTCTCAACCCGCCTCAACAGCAGCCTCGCCGACCTCGTCAACAGCATCAATCTCAGGCTCGCTCACAGTCTCACCAACCTGCCAAGCCTCTCCCTCCGTCAAAACCATCTCAGCCCTTTTGACTTTTTCCTCCAGGGCATAGCCAGTCTCCCATCATCATTGCCTCTTCCTCAGCCTATCGGAGGTCACCTCCAAATCTTCCTCAGCCGTTGGGAGGTCATTACATCAGACCAATGGGTCCTCAACATCATTCGCCACGGCTACTCTCTCAACTTCCAGATTCTTCCACCAGACAATCCTCCCGTAGAGTCTGCTTCTCACTCCTCCCAAACCCCCCTCCTCCTGAGGGAGGTCCAATCCCTCCTTCTTCTCAATGCCATCGAAGAGGTGCCTCCGGACCAAAGGGGTCAGGGATTCTACTCCCGCTACTTCCTGGTTCCCAAGAAGACAGGAGACCTTCGTCCCATCTTCGATCTCAGGGACCTCAACAAGTGTCTGGTCAAGGAGAAGTTCAGAATGCTCTCCCTTGCCACGCTTTACCCTCTTCTCTCTCAACACGACTGGCTATGTTCCCTGGACCTCAAAGAGGCCTACACTCACATCCCAATCAATCCGACTTCACGTCGCTACCTACGGTTTCAGATACAGCACCGTCACTATCAGTACAAAGTGCTACCTTTTGGCCTCGCTTCATTGCCCAGGGTGTTCACCAAGTGCCTTATTGTGGTGGCGGCCTTCCTCAGGTCTCACAACCTCCAGGTGTTCCCCTACTTGGACGATTGGTTGGTGAAAGCACCTACGTCTCCACTGGTGCTACAAGCCACTCATCACACAATCTCTTTCCTCCATCTCCTGGGGTTCGAGATCAACTACCCCAAGTCGCATCTGCTTCCCACACAGCGACTTCAGTTCATGGGAGCAGTTCTCGACACCACACTAATGAGGGCGTTTCTCCCCTCCGACCGTCAACGGACCCTGGTCCACCTCTGTCGTCAGGTGCTCCTTCATCACTCCATTCCTGCCCGACAGATGATGGTCCTTCTGGGCCACATGGCCTCGACGGTCCATGTGCTTCCTCTGGCGCGACTCCACCTCAGGACACCTCAATGGACTCTTGCCAACCAATGGTCACAGACCACGAATCTTCTTTCTCATCCCATCTCTGTGACATCGTCTCTTCAGCAATCTCTTCAATGGTGGTTGAACTCCTCAAATCTTTCCAGGGGTCTACTCTTTCATCTACCCCCTCACTCCATGATCATAACCACGGATGCCTCCCCCTATGCGTGGGGAGCTCACCTGGGAGATCTACGCACCCAGGGACTCTGGACCCCTCAGGAGCGTCAACATCACATCAATTTCCTGGAACTCAGAGCCATGTTCTATGCTCTCAAGGCCTTCCAGCACCTTCTCTGCCCTCAGGTTCTTCTCCTGTGCACAGACAATCAAGTCGCCATGTACTACATAAACAAGCAAGGCGGCACCGGATCTCGCCTCCTTTGTCAGGAGACTCTCAGCATCTGGACCTGGGCCACGGCCCGCAATCTCTTCCTCAAGGCTGTCTATATTCAGGGCGAACAGAACTCCCTGGCCGACAATCTCAGCCGCATCCTTCAACCTCATGAGTGGATTCTGGACCCTTCAACACTCCACTCCATCTTTGCTCGCTGGGGCACTCCGCAGGTGGACCTCTTTGCAGCGCCTCACAACCATCAGCTGCCCCAGTTCTGTTCCAGACTCTTCTCTCCTCATCATCTGACCCCAGATGCATTCCTGCTCGACTGGACGGATCGGTTCCTCTATGCCTTTCCTCCACTACCTCTGATGTTGCGGACGTTATCCAAACTCCGCAGGGACAGGGCCACCATGATTCTCATCGCTCCTCGGTGGCCTCGCCAACACTGGTTCTCCCTCCTGCTTCAGCTCAGCTCCAGGGAGCCCATTCCTCTTCCTGTGTTTCCTACTCTACTTACGCAGCAACGTCAGTCTCTACTGCATCCCAATCTGTCTTCGCTCCACCTGACAGCTTGGTTTCTCTCGGGCTGACCTCTCCAGAGAATCTGTCTCAGCCTGTCCGTCGCATTTTGGATGCCTCCAGGAAACCGGCCACCCTCCAATGTTACCATCAGAAGTGGACCAGGTTCTCCTCTTGGTGTCTACTGCATCACCACGATCCCACCTCATTAGCGGTGGAAACTGTACTGGACTATTTGCTCTCTCTGTCCGACGCTGGCCTCAAGTCTACCTCAATCAGAGTCCACCTCAGTGCCATCACTCCGTTTCATGAGCCTATCCTCGGAAAACCTCTTACGGCTCATCCACTGGTTTCCCGGTTCATGAGAGGCCTCTTCAATGTCAAACCACCTCTGAAGCCTCCTCCTGTCGTCTGGGACCTGAATGTGGTTTTATCAGCCCTCATGAAACCTCCTTTTGAGCCTCTTGCCACAACTTCGCTCAAACTTCTAACATGGAAGGTGCTTTTCCTCATTGCCATCACCTCTGCCAGGAGGGTTAGTGAGATGCATGCACTGGTCGCTGATCCACCGTTCACTGTTTTTCACCATGACAAGGTGGTTCTGCGTACCCATCCTAAATTCCTTCCCAAGGTGGTCTCGGCTTTTCACCTCAACCAGTCCATTGTGTTGCCTGTCTTTTTCCCTAAACCCCATTCTCATCCTGGGGAACAGGCGTTGCACACGCTGGATTGTAAGCGTGCCCTTGCATACTACCTTGACCATACCAGGGCTCACCGCTCGTCCCCTCAGCTCTTTCTGACCTTCGATCCTAACCGTCTAGGTCGTCCTGTCTCTAAACGGACGCTTTCCAACTGGCTTGCTGCCTGTATTGCGTTCTGTTATGCTCGGGCCGGTCTCTCACTGGAAGGTGCTGTCACGGCCCACAAGGTCAGAGCTACGGCTGCTTCTGTGGCTTTCCTCCGTTCCACGCCCATCGAGGAAATCTGCAAGGCTGCCACTTGGTCCTCAGTTCACACGTTCACTGCTCACTACTGTCTGGATGCCTTCTCCAGACGGGATGGACACTTCGGCCAATCTGTGTTACAAAATTTATTTTCCTAATGGCCAACCATCCCTCCTCCCTCTCTGTTAGCTTGGAGGTCACCCATGCGTTAAGAATATGCTGCCTGCTTGTCCTGGGATAAAGCACAGTTACTTACCGTAACAGGTGTTATCCAGGGACAGCAGGCAGATATTCTTACGTCCCACCCTCCTCCCCGGGTTGGCTTCTTAGCTGGCTTATCTTAACTGGGGACCACGCTCTCCTCTGTCGGGCGGGAAGGCACTCGCGCATGCGCGGTGCGGCCAACTAAACCTTTCTAGTTAAAAAGGTCCGTACCGGGGCTCCGTCGGTGACGTCACCCATGCGTTAAGAATATCTGCTTGCTGTCCCTGGATAACACCTGTTAAGGTAAGTAACTTTGCTGTACGGACTCTAAGGTGCCCCGTCTGCCTGAGGACCGTGCCCGCCTGGCGTCTCAGGGTGGCGCTACCCGGGGGCGTTTTACCCCGAGCGTCGGGCTGCTTCTTTCCAGGCTTCCAGTTTTTCCCTGTGGTCGGTTAGCTCGGCACATGCAGTCCTTTCAAGGAGCCCGTCGGGGGGGCTGGGAGTCCCCCCCCTGCCGGTTCCCCCGCTGCACGTTGGCTCTTTCCCGGCACCCCTTTGGTTCCGGTGGGTGCCCGGCTACGCAACTTGTTTCCCCAGTGGGCCGATCAGTGGATCCTGGAGGTGGTGCGGGACGGTTATGCTCTGGAGTTTGCCGCTCACTGCCAGATCATTTATAGCCTCTCCGTGTCAGGCGGCATGGGAGGCGCTAGCCTTTTGCCAGACTCTTCAGCGCTTGCTAGATCTCACAGCGGATGTTCCAGTGTCCCCTCAGGAGTGCGGCACTGGCTGGTACGCCATTTCCTTTGTGGTGCTCTAGAAGGAGGGAACTTTTCGGCCCCTCCTCGATTTAAACAGGGGTTGACAGGGCTCTCGGAATTCCTTTTTTTCACATGGACACACTGCAGTCTGTCCTTCTGGCGGTTCAGCCGGGGGAGTTCCTGACTTCTCTTGCTCTGACAGAGATCTACTTGCATGTTTCCTTTTGGTCCTCTCACCAGCGCTTCCTTCGCTTTGCGATCTTGGGTCTGCTCTATCAGTTCTGTGCGCTTCCCTTTGGCCTGGCCACGGCTCCCTGGATGTTCACCCAGGTGATGGTGGTCGTTGCGGCAGCCTTGCGGTCGGAGGGCATTCTGGTACATCCCTGCCTGGACGACTGGTTGATTCGGACGAAGTTTCAAGTTTTATTAATTCTTGATAAATCACCTATTTAATTTCCTAAGCGATGTACAATACAAATTTAAAATATAACAAGTAATACAATAATAAATTGGTGGAGTTCTCCAGTCGCTGAGCTGGGTGGTCCACCTTGCCAAATGTCGGTGGTACAGGCTCAGCGTCTGGAGTACTTTGGGGTTCTGTTTGACTCCTCCTTGGGGAAGGTCTTCCTTCCAGAGGCCCGGGTTAGCAAATTGCAGATTCGCCACCTTTTGGCGTCTCTGTGTCCTCGGGCGCAAGATTTCCTCCAAGTCTTGGGGTCCATGGCGGCGTCACTGGATGTAGTGAGGTGGGTGCGGGCCCATATGCATCCTCTTCAGTATGCTCTGCTCCGGAGGTGTTCGCCCTAGAGGCACAGTTTGGATGTCCCTGTCCCTCTGCGCATCTTGGCGTGCTGCAGTCTTCGGTGGTGGCTCCAGACTTCTCTTCTGGTTCAGGGGGTGAGTCTGGATCTACCGCGGTGGACGGAGCTTCTCACGGTTCCAGTCTCCTCGGTTGGGGGGCTCAGTGTCTGGGTCACTCGGCTCAGGGCACTTGGACCATGGAGGAGGCATCCTGGTCATTCAATGTGTTGGGAGACCAGAGCTGTCCATCTGGCGCTGTTAGCCTTCCGCTTTCTTTTGTTCGGCAAGTCAGTCAGAGTTCTGTCGGACAATGCCACAGCGGTGGCTTACGTCAGTTACCAGGGAGGCACCAGGTGGCGCAGGAGACGGCTCTGCTCATGCTTTGGGCAAAGTCACATCTTCCGGATCTTTCATTAGGCTTGACGAGTCTCGACAAGCTCTGTAACATTTTGGGTTTTGACACCCAAGCAAATGGCATACCTCCCAAGCCAGGCAAATGGCAAACTTCCCAGGACATCATGTCTGGTCTGCAGATGGATTCTTCGGTACCCCTCGAAAGTAATCACCAACCACCTCTACCTTACACCTCCAAGTGGTCACGGATTCAGCAACTGGTGATTTCAAGCTTTGGTCTTCTCTCCGTGTGATGCTCTCATCTCTACTTCCAGGGCTTCATACCGGTTCTTCAGTTCAAGGGCAGGTGGAGTCACAGTATCAATCCTGCAAGATACTGTAATCTTGAGTCCAGCTGATCTTCCTCACTGTTGGAAATACTTGATGCCCCATGAAGCATTTCATTGATGTAACTCATTCTCACAGATGCTTCTCAGCCATGCCACTTCCTCTCTCAGTTCCTTTACCTCCTTCATGAGGGATTCAAGCTGAAGACAGCTTGCACATGGAACCACTACCTCTGGAACATTTTCTGTCTGCACAGAGACAGAAGCTGTAAACTGAGCAACAACTTTGGTGACAGCCATACTGTAGCTGCAGAAGTACTTGCACCATTTTCCAAGTTTGAATGCCAGCAGGTAAGATATTCCAGTGGCAGATCCTCATTCAGCATATTCAGGACATGAATCCGTATATACTACACTTCTCCCTACAGATTTCGGATTTAAGACTCGTGGATTTGGTTATTCACAAGTTTCTAAACTCTGATCCACCCTGCCTCCAAGCCTCTTCACTTCTTAGCTGGTGGTCTAGCAATGAAGCGGGGTATACGTCCATATTCGTAGGCCCGGCTCTGCCCCTAACTCCTGTGAATTTGGAGAAGTGTACTAGTTGGGGGTTTGGGTTTTTTAATCACTTTTATAGCACTACTAGATGTATGCAGTGCTGTTCGCTAAACACATGAGATGGTCCATACGTGACGTAGCTTATAATCTATGCTGGACAAATAAAATATTTTTTTACAAGTTCATGCCTTGTGGTCTAGAGCAGGGGTGGCAACCTTTATATAGAGGGCCATATGGATGTTGGTCCTATCCCTAGCAGGCCACAACATTGCGTATTGTCGGGACCAGAAATGCACAGAGCTCGTTAAGCTTTCTGGGATAAATAGTTAAGAATATAGCTGAAAGCAATGGAAACAAGCTGCTAAAGTAGTTATTCTGAAAATATTTGTAAAGTGTAGTATCTAAAATGCCAAACTCTAGTGTATGTGTCGTAAACTCTCAAATGCCACATTAAATTAAGTGGCGGGCTGCCGGTTCCCTACCTCTGGTGTGTAACAAAACCTGCAATACATCTCATCCCCTACCCTCCAGTTTCTAAATGACTGCACTAAGCTCAGCCAAACTTGCTGTGTGTCTTTTAGGTGCATTAAGTCTATTAGTTCTCAAACTTGGGGTACTGTGGTGAAGGAGGCTGTAAAATCTTATTTGCCACAGGAGATACATTAAGTTGAATTAAGGCTATAGAGCAGAGCTTCCCAAATTGTGCAACATGACCACAAGTGGCGATACAAAACCTGCATTTGAGGTTGTGACCCGAGTGGACTCTAGGTGCATCATTCTGTACGTCTGTGGGATCATACAATTTATTTGGCCTTTATTGTGGGGTCTCCACCACAAATAGATTGAGCACAGCTGTAGAGAATTTGCTTCTGCTTGTTCTAGAATTAGTCACCCCTTATATTAATACATCAGACTTACAGTGGCTAAAACAGTACAAAAGCATACGAAGGGCCCCTTTTACAAAGACATGCTAGCGAAGCCAAGGTAAATGCATCAAAGCCCACAGGAATTGAATGAGCTTAAAGCACATTTATAGTAGCATCGCTACTGCAACTTTGTAAAAGGGGCCCTAAAAGTTATATCGGTAAAATACCTGGAAGGGTAGCATTTTTGAATGCTTGCAGTATAGTCACAGCAGTTAATGATGTCAACACTTATTAACTGAGTGTCTGTACATAAGAACGTAAGAAGCGCCTTCACCGGATCAGACCAAGGTCCATCTAGTCCGGCGAACCGCACACGCGGAGGCCCATTTAGGTGTTCCTTTTTGGAGACCCGGATTTCCCGTATCCCTCAATATGATCAGGAATTCATTCTAGCCATTCTACTATCACACGACAGGGAGGTTTTGCTTGAGAGGGTCTTTCGGGTGAGGAGTTAACCTGTGGTTGGCTGGCTTCTGTTCATGCATTTCACGGTGCTATCCAATGTGTTCAGAACACATCACTGTTTTCAGTACTATATTCAGAGTTTTCCTTTTCCAGTTGATTTATGCCAATACTTAAATCTTCAGTTTAGCCTATATACTTTTGTGACTCTTCTGCATGTCTGTTTAAAAGTGTTTATTCCAGGTGCTATCCAGCTTGTGCTGATCACTGAATCTCTTAAGAGTGTTTCTAAAATGTGTAGATTATAGTAGCTTATGTATACTCGTACTCAAATCTAATAACTGGAGTATTCATCTGATTTCTTTGGGAGTATTTCAGTAAGATCAGCATGATTTATCTTGTTGATAGAACCTCGGTGTCCTCTGACTCAATTTATTTGATTTTAGACGCCAAGCCCACCTTTGTGTTCTTGCTTCCAACTGCGACGAACCCATGTATGTGAAGCTGGTTGAGGCATTGTGTGCAGAACATCAGATAAACCTGATCAAGGTGTGTATGAAAGCAGGTATCCAAGATTCATGCGCATGTTCCCCTTGCTACAATAAGTGTCTGGCATTCCAACTGTATGGTTGGAAATTTTCATTCTAGGGCATATGGGGAAGAGTGTGGCGCAGTTGTTAAAGTGACAGCCTCAGCACTCTGAGGTTGTGGGTTCAAACGCACGCTGCTCCTTGTGACCCTGGGCAAGTCACTTAATCCCCCCATTGCCCCAGGTACATTAGATAGATTGTGAGCCCACTGGGACAGACAGGGAAAAATGCTTGAGTACCTGAATAAATTCATGTAAACCGTAATGAGCTCCCTTGGGAGAACGGTATAGAAAATGAAATGATTAAATAAATGTTGTCTTCAGCCTAGCAAGTTCGTCTGAAGAGCTTAGGGTCATTGTTCCCTCATGGCCTGCCATGCTAACTTTCACATTCATATCAGTCTAAAAAGTGGAAGATAAACACACAAGGTATACAACCAAACACTTTGCGAAGTAGTCTTTAATGTGCCTCCAGCAGAGTCTGAACAAAGAATTATAAATTATTTAAATGATCAGCATGTTTTAGGAAGAAAACATTTCATTTCTTGAAATTTAATTTCAAATGTTTAGATTGACGTTCTCAAAAACCTGTTTGGATTCTGGCTTATCTGGGGATTTGCTAGAACAAGCATGTCTCTAATGAAAACAATGTTAGACTATGGACCTCAAGTGCCCGCAGTTATTTACCGTTAGAACCAGTCTTGGCTAATAGCTTATATGCCGGCTATCATCTGTCCAAAATGTCTCTCTTTAGTTTTTAATTTTTATCTTTTATGTAAACTCTTAGTCTTAATCTTTAAATATATTGCCTCTATGGGCACATCCAAAAATAGCTTGTACAGTTTTTTACTTTTGCCCCTGTTGGAGGCTCTTATTATCGTCTATATGATACTTAGCTCGGGTGTGGTTTTCTACCCGACCGCCAGAATGTAATGTGATGGAAGATCTCCGTTTTGCTCTAAAGTTGTATAAAGAGCTTCTTCAGAAAACAGGTATTATGCAATTTCAGATACTATGAAAGTAAAAAAAAAAAAAAAAAAATACATGATACATACTAAAATTGTTTAATTAAGATAAAGTTGAGACAAACTAATTCTTGCTATTAGTGAAGATTCTAGGTGGCCGCACGAGGATTCCTTATACCAATTCGGTTTAACTTAATTTAATTTCATAATATGTACTTCATGATACCTTAAAGTTAAATAACTTAAAAGATGCAGAGCTATTCAGGATCATATTATATACAAAAAACTTATACAAATAAAAGCTTTTACTAAAGATAATTTGTATTAAAATTTTTTGCTTACCTTTTAATGCTACCTCGGCGTATTCTAGCTGTTAGAGGAAGCTTTCTGGAACGCAAACGGATGAAAGCTCTCTTCATTCTATTTTTGAAGACTTTTTTTGTCATTTCCAGTGTTCAATCACCGGAAATGATGCTAACCTTACACGTTGATGTTGAATGTTAGCTGTGCGTTTCGGAAAAATTAATTAAATAGTTCTATGTATTATTTAGAAATAATTTTTGTCTCTTAAAAAATTATTTTTATATGGCGTAGTCGCCTTTAATAAGAGAATTAACTATACTCATATTGAAAACTGATTGAAAAATAATAAATCCTTTCTTTATCAAATGTACTATGTTACTTAACTTAAAAGTATCACGAAATACATATTATTAAATTAAGTTAAACCGAATTGGTATAAGGAATTCTCGTGTGGCCACCTACAGTCTTCACTAATAGCAAGAATTAGTTTGTCTCAACTTTATCTTAATTAAACAATTTTAGTATGTATCGTGTACTTTTTTTTTACTTTCACAGCATCTGAAGAAGCTTTTTATACAGCTTTAGAGCAAAACGGAGATCTTCCATCACGTTACATTCTGGCGGCTGGGTAGAAAACCACACCCGAGCTAAGTGGTGGACACCTGGAATGCTCTCCCAGAAGAGGTAATTGCAGAATCCACCATTCTAGGATTTAAGGGTAAGTTAGATGTGCATCTCCTTATGAATGGCATAAACTGACATGGGGTAAGGGTAAGCTAGATACACATCTCCTTATGAGAAGCTTAGAGTGATATGGGGACTAAAACTATGCCAGGGTACACCTGGCGGGGCCTCCGCGTGTGCGGATCGCCGGACTTGATAGACCTAGGATCTGTTCTGGAGATGGCACTTCTTATGTTTTTATCATATTGAAGATAATAAGAGTCTCCAACAGGGGCGAAAGTAAAAAACCGTACAAGTTATTTTTGGATGTGCCCATAGAGGCAATACATTTAAAGAGTAAGAATAAGAGTTTATATAAAAGATAAAAATTAAAAACTAAAAAGAGACATTTTGGTCCGATGATGGCCCGCATATAGGTTATTAGCCAAGACTGGTTATAACGGTAAATAACCGCGGGCATTTGAGGTTCATAGTCTCTAACATTGTTTTCATTAGACATATGCTTGTTCTAGCATCAGCCTATTAGTAGGATTGTTAGTGTAAATCACTTGAATAAAATGGACTTATTGTTTATCTAGGGATTTGACATTTGGATTATTAGTATTAAAGTGCAAGAACTGATTGAAAAGGCCTTTGCTGTACATGATGATAATTTGGCTCCCTCTACTGATGACTATGAAGAGAATTGCCAAAATGTTACCCAATATTTCTGATGGTACAGCTGCTTTGTGGTTCTTTTCTCTATGGTACTCACGGCTGATGGTTATTCCTGATGATTTAACCATGTATTCTCCAACAGGTTGATGACAACAAGAAACTGGGTGAATGGGTAGGCCTCTGCAAAATTGACCGAGAGGGCAAACCCCGCAAAGTAGTTGGTTGCAGTTGTGTAGTTGTCAAGGTAAGAATAGTTTTCTTGTTCTCAAGGTCATTCCCGAATAGGTCCCTCATATTTTCTTGGCAGTTGTATTATGCATGTTATCACTGTTGAGTGAGGTAGTAAGGGAGTCCTTACACTTTTAAATGCTTTAGCATATCATGCATGCAGCAGTACTTTTGACTGTAACTATAGTTAACATCTGTCTTCTATGAAGGCTTTGGGGTAATTTGCATGGAGTGACCATGGTAAAATATGACATTCAGGGAGCTTGAGCACACCAGATAACTTCAATGACTGCAGTGACTTGTGTAGTTTGGTAACTATGAATTAGACCAGTGTCCCATAAACATTTTGGCCCAGCATCACACTAAACCTGGTGCCCCGGCAGGAAGGTACCTGGAAGTGCGTGGACATCGATGCAACAACGTCATACACATGGGTGGTGTCATCACATTGATGTCCGTGCTTGCATGGAGGCCCTCCGGCTGCAATCCTGAACCTGTCAATTCACCTTTGGGGGATCCAGGAGCAAGGGAGGTCCGGCTGCAATTCTGAACCTGTCAATTCACCTTTGGGGGATCCAGGAGGAAGGGAGGTGCGGGGAGAGGAGGAGAGTCATCGGTACCAGCTGCCTTCCTACAGGGGGTGCTTCTTGCCACGAGAGGCACGTCTTGTAAGCAGTCAGCCAGCGTCTCGGAGCACACCTGGAATCTGCTGCAGCAGACTAGTGTGCCGCGGCACTGTTTGCAATGCACTGAATTAGACAATGGGCAATGTGTGGAATGGGTGTTGGAATTGGAGAGAGAAAACAGACTTCCTTGAAATGGCCTAGCACTGTTAGTGGAGAAGTGTTAGCACATTCTGGGTACATTTGGGACTGATGGTGCATTGTTAGGGAAGGGTTTGAAAGCTGAGGTAAGATATGAGCATATCCCTTATCTACTGAAAATGGGACAGAAGTAACTGGTGCAGATGGATAGGAATACTCATGATCTAATGAAATTATAAAGGTCAAAAGCCAGTAGAATGGTAGCTGCAGAATTAACATTGTTCTGCAGATATTGAGGAAAAAGCTGGCAAAAGCAAAGCCACTGTACGAGCCTTACTGTCTTAAACACGTTAAGGTTCCTGGAAATGGCTACATCGATTACATAGATCTGATAAATGTTTTTGTAAATATCTACTTCATAGGCTTCGTTGGGGGTCATGTTTTGACTTTTGCTTGGTTTCAGGGTATTCTTGATTCTTATCCCAGGACAAGCAGGCAGCATATTCTTGACTGATGGGTGACGGCACCGACGGAGCCCCGGTACGGACAATTTTAGAGTGATTGCACTCTAAGAACTTTAGAAAGTTCTAGCTAGGCCGCACCGCGCGTGCGCGAGTGCCTTCCCGCCCGACAGAGGCGCGCGGTCCCCAGTTTTCTTAATTCCGCGGAGCTAAGAAGACGCGTGTTTCCAACGGCTGTTGGAAGTTTTTTCTCTTTTCACTTGCCTTCCCGCTCGCGCGTATTTTTCTCTTCATATTTTATTTCTTTCCTTCTTATTTACAGTTTGTGTAAAAAAAAAAAAACAACTTTTTATTTTTCATTTTTTTTGTCGATCTGCCCCGGCGGGGCCTGTTGGCACCATCGAAGCCTCGGGCTTCGATTTTGCTACAGCAGTATTTCCCTTCATGCCCCCGTCACCGGGTTTCAAAAAGTGTCAGCGGTGTGCACGCCCTATCTCCCTCTCCGACCTGCACAAGTGGTGCCTCCAGTGTCTGGGTCCGGACCATAGGGCTGAGACCTGCACCCGCTGTAGTTCTTTACAAAAAAGAACTTTAAAAAATCGTCAAATTCAGCAGCGGATCCTTTTCGGTACCGCTATGGAAGTTGCACCGGTATCGACGTCGACGACTTCCTCCAAATCGACTCCGACTGCCTCGGCACCGCAAGATACATCGCCGGTGTCGACTCCTGTAGGTAAGCCGGCTAAGAAGCCTTCCCCTACTGTTCTAGGCCCGCCAGTCGAGCATGCAGTGAGCCAAGTCCTGCAGACTGAGCGCCGGCCCCGTAAACGCTCCGCTCCCATTGAAGTCACTGCCTCGGCATCGACTTCACCCGAGCGTCGAGCGGCACCGAAGGTACCGAGCAAGAAAAAACCGGTACCGGTGCCATCGGGACCAACGTTGGATGAGCGTATTGCCTCTATCCTCCAGGCCCAACTTAAGGAGCAACTCCAACACTTGCTCCCGGCTCTCTTGACTCCGAACCTTCCAGTGTCGGTACCGACTGAGCCTTCGGTGCCGTCTGTCGATCAGCCTCTTTTACTGTCATCGACTGTTTCAGCACCGCACAAATCTTTGTCCATGCCTGTTCTGTCAGCGGAACCAAAACGGCGTGCTACTCCTACGGTGTCGGAACCGGTACTGTTCTCTGAACCCCATACCGTTCTACATTCCCCAGGTACCGTCTCCACTCGGTCTGGTAAATCGGTACGCAAGACTAAGCATACTGAGACATCGACTCCACTTTCCCAGGGCCGTTTACAATCGGTACGGGACCCTGACTTGTGGGACGACTCAGATGATCCCCTCGGTACCGAGGAGGATTACACATCTGATGAGGATGAACCATCGGTGCAGGATACTACTGCTAAGCCAGAGCACTCCTCCTTCACAAAATTTTTAAAGGAGATGTCAGACACCCTGTCTATTCCTTTGGAGTCTGACTCTAAAAAATCCAAAGCATTTTTGGATGCTTTGGATTTTGACCAACCTCCTAAGGAGTTTTTAAAGTTACCCCTCCATGACATCTTGAGGGAAACTTTTTATAAGAATCTTGAAACTCCTTTGACAATTCCAGGAGCCCAAAGAAAACTGGAATCTCTGTATAAAGTGATTCCAATCCCAGGATTTGACAAGCACCAACTTCCCCATGAATCTCTGTTGGTAGAGTCAACCCTAAAGAAATCTGCAGGAGCCAGTGTGTATGCCTCTGTCCCTCCTGGCAGAGAAGGAAAGGCCATGGATAAATTTGGAAAGCGCCTTTACCAAAATGCCATGCTGGCCAACCGTTCAGGTAATTACGCATTCCACTTCTCGTTTTACCTGAAACATCTCATTCAACAGGTGACCTCTTTTCAGAAGTATATTCCGGACCGTAAGCTTCCTGCTTTTCAGCAATGTACCTCTAGTCTTTTGCAACTCAGGAAGTTTATGGTTCGTTCCATTTATGATACTTTTGAACTGACGTCACGAGCTACTGCTATCTCTGTAGCTATGAGAAGGTTGGCATGGCTACGGGTCTCAGACCTGGATGTAAACCATCAGGACCGGCTTGCCAATGCGCCTTGCCTAGGGGATGAGCTGTTTGGGGAGTCCATGGATACCACTACACAAAAGCTCTCCGCCCATGAAACTAGGTGGGACACCTTGTTGAAAAACAAGAAGAAACCTCCTCCTCCTCGTCCATTCAGGCAACAATCTTCATATCAAAGGAGGTTTTCTGCTCGACCGGCTCAGCCTCATCCCCCTCAACCTCGCAGACAGCGTCAACAGCAGCAACAGGCTCGTCAACAACAACAGCCTGCTGTAAAACCGGCTGTTCAACCTAAGCCGACACAGCCCTTTTGACTCTCTTCTCCAGAACATTGCCAGTCTTCCTCCCTCATGTCCTCTACCTCAGCCCATAGGGGGTCGACTACAGGTTTTTCTGTCTCGATGGGAAGCAATCACCTCCGACCAGTGGGTACTTGCTATCATCGCTCACGGCTACGCCCTAAACTTTCAGACTCCTCCACCGTTAAGTCTGCCAAAAGAGTCTGCTTCCAACAAGGCTCAGTCCCTCCTCCTCGGTCAGGAGGTTCAATCCCTCCTTCTTCTCAATGCCATCGAACCAGTTCCTCTAGACCAGCAAGGCCTGGGATTTTATTCCCGGTACTTTCTTGTACCCAAAAAGACCGGAGATCTCAGACCAATATTAGATCTCAGAGATCTCAACAAATGTCTGGTCAAGGAGAAGTTCAAGATGTTATCTCTTGCCACCCTATACCCTCTTCTCTCTCAGGAAGACTGGCTATGTTCCCTCGATCTCAAGGAGGCGTATACTCGCATTCCAATTCATCTGATGTCCAGACAATATCTTCGCTTTCTTGTCAACCAACATCATTACCAATACAAGGTGCTACCCTTCGGCCTAGCCTCCTCTCCCAGGGTATTCACCAAATGTCTGATTGTGGTCGCAGCTTATCTCCGCTCCCACAATTTTCAAGTCTTCCCTTATCTGGACGTCTGGCTCATCAAGGCTCATTCTCCTCAGTCCGTACACATAGCCACCAATCAGACCATTTACTTCCTTCGACTGTTGGGGTTCGAAATCAATCTACCCAAGTCGCACCTCATTCCAACTCAGCGACTTCAATTCATTGGAGCCATTCTGGATACTGTTCGGATGAGGGCGTTTCTTCCTCCAAACCGCCTTCACACCATCCTTCACCTCTGTCAGCAGGTGTTCCAGGAAACTTCCATCTCTGCAAATCACATGATGGTGCTCTTGGGACACATGGCCTCCACAGTACATGTCACTCCCTTCGCACGTCTCCACCTGCGTACTCCTCAATGGACCCTAGCGACTCAGTGGTCACAAGCGACGGATCCTTGTTCACAACACATATCTGTGACCTCGTCTCTTCGACAGTCGCTTCTTTGGTGGTTGAAATCATCAAATCTATCCAGAGGTCTACTGTTCCATCTACCTCCTCATCAACTGGTCATCACCACGGATTCCTCCCCCTATGCATGGGGAGCTCACTTGAACGAGTTCCAAACTCAGGGGTTTTGGACCGCCCAGGAAAAGAAACACCACATCAATTTCCTGGAACTCAGAGCGATGTTTTACGCCCTCAAAGCTTTTCAACATCTCCTTTTTCCTCAGGTTCTTCTCATTTGCACAGACAACCAAGTTGCAATGTATTACATCAACAAACAAGGAGGGACGGGATCCCGTCCTTTATGTCGGGAAGCTCAAAGGATTTGGACATGGGCGACTGCTCGTCACCTATTCCTGAAAGCAGTCTACATCCAAGGGGAACAGAATTGCTTAGCAGACAATCTCAGCAGAATTCTTCAACCTCACGAATGGACTCTCGACCCCTCGACTCTCCAGTTCATTTTCTCTCAATGGGGCACTCCTCAGGTGGATCTTTTTGCAGCTCCCCACAACCATCAACTGCCCCTGTTTTGCTCCAGACTTTACTCTCCTCACCGTCTGGAACCCGATGCATTTCTTCTGGATTGGACCAATCTCTTCCTTTATGCATTCCCTCCTCTTCCGCTCATGCTGCGCACCTTATTCAAGCTCAAGAGGGAACAAGTCACCATGATCCTCATCGCTCCACGGTGGCCCAGACAGCATTGGTTTTCCCTTCTACTTCAACTCAGTTCCAGGGAACCCATACCTCTTCCTCTGTTTCCTTCACTACTTACACAGAATCAGCAAACGCTTCTTCATCCCAACTTACAGTCTCTGCACCTGACAGCTTGGTATCTCTCGGGCTGACTTCAGCTCATGCTCTCCTTTCTCAGCCTGTCCGTTCTATTATTGATGCCTCCAGGAAACCGTCTACTCTTCAATGTTACCAACAAAAGTGGTCTCGGTTTTCTTCCTGGTGCCTGTTACATCACCATAATCCCATATCTACAGCAGTGGGACTGGTGTTGGACTATCTATTGTCCTTATCTGACTCTGGTCTTAAATCCTCTTCGATAAGGGTCCACCTTAGTGCCATTGCAGCTTTTCATGAGCCGATTCATGGAAAACCCCTCTCAGCTCATCCCTTAGTTTCAAGGTTCATGAAGGGCCTTTTCAATGTGAAACCACCTCTTAAGGCCCCTCCTGTTGTATGGGATCTTAATGTGGTTCTTTCTGCGTTAATGAAGCCTCCTTTCGAGCCGTTGGCCTCAACGCATTTCAAATTTCTTACTTGGAAAGTGGTCTTTCTAATAGCTCTCACTTCTGCCAGGAGGGTCAGTGAGCTCCATGCACTGGTGGCGGATCCACCTTTCACGGTTTTTCACCATGATAAGGTCGTCCTCCGTACACATCCCAAGTTCCTTCCTAAGGTTGTGTCTGAATTTCATCTTAACCAATCCATCGTTCTACCTGTTTTTTTTCCCAAAGCCTCATTCTAATCCAGGTGAACAGGCTTTGCATACCTTGGATTGTAAACGTGCTCTGGCTTACTATCTTGATCGCACCAAACCTCACAGATCATCTCCTCAACTGTTTTTGTCCTTTGATCCTAACAAGTTGGGTCATCCTGTATCTAAACGCACTCTGTCCAATTGGCTTGGTGCTTGCGTTTCTTTTTGTTATGCTCATTCGGGCCTGACACTGGAAGGTTCTGTCACGGGCCACAAAATTAGAGCTATGGCAACGTCTGTAGCTTTCCTCCGTTCCACTCCTATTGAGGAAATCTGCAAGGCTGCTACTTGGTCCTCAGTTCATACTTTTACATCTCACTATTGTCTGGATGCATTCTCCAGACGGGATGGACACTTCGGCCAATCTGTTTTACAAAATTTATTCTCCTAATGGCCATCCTTCCCTCCATCCCTCTTTTTGTTAGCTTGGAGGTCACCCATCAGTCAAGAATATGCTGCCTGCTTGTCCTGGGATAAAGCACAGTTACTTACCGTAACAGGTGTTATCCAGGGACAGCAGGCAGATATTCTTGCGTCCCTCCCACCTCCCCGGGTTGGCTTCTTTAGCTGGCTTATCCTAACTGGGGACCGCGCGCCTCTGTCGGGCGGGAAGGCACTCGCGCACGCGCGGTGCGGCCTAGCTAGAACTTTCTAAAGTTCTTAGAGTGCAATCACTCTAAAATTGTCCGTACCGGGGCTCCGTCGGTGCCGTCACCCATCAGTCAAGAATATCTGCCTGCTGTCCCTGGATAACACCTGTTATCCCAGGACAAGCAGGCAGCATATTCTTGACTGATGGGTGACGGCACCGATGGAGCCCCGGTACGGACAATTTTAGAGTGATTGCACTCTAAGAACTTTAGAAAGTTCTAGCTAGGCCGCACCGCGCGTGCGCGAGTGCCTTCCCGCCCGACAGAGGCGCGCGGTCCCCAGTTTTCTTAATTCCGCGGAGCTAAGAAGACGCGTGTTTCCAACGGCTGTTGGAAGTTCTATCTTGATCGCACCAAACCTCACAGATCATCTCCTCAACTGTTTTTGTCCTTTGATCCTAACAAGTTGGGTCATCCTGTATCTAAACGCACTCTATCCAATTGGCTTGCTGCTTGCGTTTCTTTTTGTTATGCTCAGTCGGGCCTGACACTGGAGGGTTCTGTCACGGGCCACAAAATTAGAGCTATGGCAGCGTCTGTAGCTTTCCTCCGTTCCACTCCTATTGAGGAAATCTGCAAAGCTGCTACTTGGTCCTCAGTTCATACTTTCACATCTCACTATTGTCTGGATGCATTCTCCAGGCGGGATGGACACTTCGGCCAATCTGTTTTACAAAATTTATTCTCCTAATGGCCAACCTTCCCTCCATCCCTCTTTTTGTTAGCTTGGAGGTCACCCATCAGTCAAGAATATGCTGCCTGCTTGTCCTGGGATAAAGCACAGTTACTTACCGTAACAGGTGTTATCCAGGGACAGCAGGCAGATATTCTTGCGTCCCTCCCACCTCCCCGGGTTGGCTTCTTAGCTGGCTTATCCTAACTGGGGACCGCGCGCCTCTGTCGGGCGGGAAGGCACTCGCGCACGCGCGGTGCGGCCTAGCTAGAACTTTCTAAAGTTCTTAGAGTGCAATCACTCTAAAATTGTCCGTACCGGGGCTCCGTCGGTGCCGTCACCCATCAGTCAAGAATATCTGCCTGCTGTCCCTGGATAACACCTGTTACGGTAAGTAACTGTGCTTTTTGGAAAGAAACAGTGGCTCCCACTTACTTTGTGGTTTACTGTGGTATGCACAGTCATTTAGTTTACATGGAAGTTTGGCCTTATGCTATTTAGCTAGTGATTTGTGCAGTTCATTATAAACTTTATGCAATGTACCGTAAACCTGACATGTTTCTTAAAAATTTTTGCCTAGCCTGATCAACCATGTTTTATTTTTTATAGGACTATGGCAAAGAGTCTCAGGCCAAAGATGTCATCGAAGAATACTTTAAGTGCAAGAAATGAATGAGTAGAAAATAAAAACTATTAAGCCTAAAGTCTCTTTTATTACCTGTCATGGCATTGGGAAGATGGGGGAATACAAGTGTGTTTTGGGTTTTTTCTTTGTGTATATGTACACTAGCCTTTTAATTTAGTTTTAGTTCCTTAATGTGGTGCATACTTTCTAAAGGTTAAGTGATTTCTTAACCAAGTAATTGGTTCTTAACCAAGTGATTGGTAGGTCTGTTTTTGTAGTTAGATTTGTAATCATGGTGGAAGGGAAGTGAATGGAGAAAAAATTGCTGTATGACATGTTTAGTATGCACACATCAAATTTGCAGTATAATTTTGTCCTAAGAACATAAGAATAGCCTTACTGGGTCAGACCAATGGTCCATCAAGCCCAGTAGCTCATTCTCATGGTGGCCAATCCAGGATGAACAAAATCTTTTAGATAGGCTACTAGTAGGGAAGCAGTGAGGTTGGAAAGAACCAGAGAGTCTAAGAATTGTATACTTCTGTTAATTCATAAAGAGTGTTGAGTAACAAAAGTCCATCTGTTGAGATAAAACTCAGCTGGCGAACCATAATGTGACAATAGGTTTTGGTATAAATGCATGCAGTGGAGTCAATGTTCTAAAACAGCACAATTATAATTGCATTTGTTAAAAATACAAAAGAAAAAGAATTTAAAATGAATTGGTGTAGAAAATGTTGGCAGACCGTTTCTGAATTGGTGTGATCTGTATGATGATAAACTAGCTACCCAAAACTAAGCTAGTTTTGATACAGAAAATACAGTGGAACCTTGGTTTACGAGCATAATTCGTTCCAGAAGCATGCTCGTAAACCAAATTACTCGTATATCAAAGCGAGTTTCCCCATAGGAAGTAAAGGAAACTCACTTGATTTGTTCCACCCCACCCCATCATATCCCAAAAAGAACCCCCCACCCCCGAGGCCACTGGTGTGCTTCCACATCCCCCCCCCACCCCCCAGCGAACCGGCATCGACCCCCTTGTGAACACCCGTCCCCTGCGCAAACTAGCATCCCCCAATCTGGCTACGGCACGCAGCACCAACCCACAGGAGGTGCCCGAAGATCCTGCCTCTTCCCGGACTGGGCCTTGAGCATCTGTGCATCTTGAGCATCTTGTTCTCTCCAATTGTGGCTCTTTAGAATATACCAAGGTTGTCACAATTATATTCACTTTTGGTCCATGATTTACTTAAATTCCACCTTTTATATTCCCTCCAGTCATGGTACATGGGCTTGTCATGCCACTGGGGCTTACTTGCATTTGAAATGCTGAAAGCTATACTGTTGGTGTTTTCACTACTAGCAGAGCCTCCCAAGTTTCAGTAGTGAATTCAGACTAATGATGTACCATCCATTTGGTGACAACAACAGATGAATAATGTTGGAGGTGTTGGGTCACATTTGATGCAACAGTATCGAATTTATACTGTGCAGAAGGCAGAGCCAACAATCTACTTCTGTATTCTGCCATGAAAACTTGATCACCAAGTTGCTAGGACTCAAACACGAGTTGATGGCACCTAATATTCCCTTTTATGTTCTTTATGTATTTTCATTACTATTTTTACCACAAGAATGTTTTCTGTCTTTGTCACCGTAAAAAGTTTTTTTCCTTAATTTTCTATGCTATTGGTTTCATTTTATTTATTTCTATTTTTAACATATGCAACCATTGTGCTGTTTTAGAACATTGCAGTCACGCCCTAGATGTTTATGCCAAAACAAACAACAAAATACCCCAGCAGTATATATATATATATATATCATAGAGAACCAGTGTAAATACTGCTATTACCCAGCCATACACTTCTAAATATAAGCCCAGACAGCTAGAAGGGCTCGGGTCTCAGAAACGGAGCCTACGCGCAGCAGTGACAATCACAAACTGAGGAAAATCAGCGTAGTACAATCGCTCCAACTCCAATCATTGACCCACATACAGATTTTTTGTACAGTTAGCTCAGCTCTTGTGTGCATGCGCCAGGCAAACCCGAAAGTGAAGAATACTGATCAATTGGAGCGGCACAACAGAGCTAATCAGTGGCTATCAACAATACCTGGACTGTGGCCACCAGGAATGAAGCCTTGACTTTTTGTACGTCCTGGTGGCCCTGACGCAGCGGATGCTTTTGATTAATTATTTCCGCGAAACGCTGGCCGCGTCGGCAAATCTACACTAGTGACTGCACTCTTCTAAAAAGACAAATCAGCAAAGTCAGCCATAAAAGCTAAGTAGTTTGGTTGCTTATTTTTTAGTTTCTGGCTTGCACTTCTTTTCTGCAACCCGGTTGTGGGTTAGCTGTTTTAATTGCTTTTTGAAAAATTGCTTTAAAAAAATCTGTATGTGGGTCAATGATTGGAGTTGGAGCGATTGTACTACGCTGATTTTCCTCAGTTTGTGATTGTCACTGCTGCGCGTAGGCTCCGTTTCTGAGACCCGAGCCCTTCTAGCTGTCAAGAATCAACAATCAAGAATACTTAAAACGGATGACTGCACTAACAGACAGAATGAAGCTTCATCAAAGTATTTCTTAATAGTGCGAAGTTTCCAGAGCACAGCAAAGCATTTCTTCAATAATAGATCAGTATGATGTTCTAAAGTGAGATGTTTATCTGTAGTCACTCCCAATATTTTTATAGACTGTTCTATAGTACAGTCAAGGCCATTCAAGTGAATCGATGTTTCTTTAATCTCGTCATTGGGGGTTGCAAGAAAAAATGTAGTTTTTTCTGGATTTAGTTTCAATTTAAAAGCAACCATGCAACACTCGATCTGATTCAGGATGGTCACTAAAAAAATTTATGATCTCTACTGTCAGACAAATTAGTGGTATAATTATTGTAATATCCACTTAAATGTAAAATTTTAAGATTGCAATTGTGCAAGAGATTTCCCAGTGAAGCCAAGTAGATATTAAAGTGTGGGATAAAGGCGAACCCCACATTGGTTTTTCCAACGATAAGAAAGGATGTCATCCTTAAACACCTGCTATGATCTGTTACCCCAAAATCCTTGAAACCAATTTAAGACCTTTCCCAAGATACCAATAGATTCTACTGCTTAGGGGCAGCTGTGTGCCGAAGTTAAAAGCGCACAGAATTGCTGCTTCTGGTCTGGGGGTGCGGAGACAAAGGCAGGAGCCATATGGGGCAGGAGTCCCGGCATAGCGACGGCAACAGGAAGTTGCAAGTCAGCTGACACTGGCACCTTTTGTTGCGGCGGGGACCCAAATCCTTCATGGACCAGTAACATTTTTTTGCGGACCAGCAGTTGAAGAACAGTAATCTAGCCCACTATCTTGCATTCAACAGTGGGCAATGCAATACTTAACAATTATTCTCAATCATAAACATGCTATCGGAACATACAAGTCTCTGTGATGTGTACCTGCACACCATAGTAAGTGGTACCAGATAAGTGTTCTTCATCTATAATAAAAATTAAATCTGTATAAACAAGTGCTCTTAGGTGCTTGTTTATACACAGATTTACCAGCATCCAATAAAGCTGACAAACAGCCTATGAAAGCTCTATTTAACTAACATTAATTAAGGATCATTGAATTTCTGTCTTTTTATTTTTTTTTTTCAAGTGCCTTCACTTACTGTGAAAAATATACTTGTGAAAAAGGAATTTAAAAAACTCCAACCTTGATAACTGCAATGAAAAGTCAAAACAATCGCTTTAATGTCCATAAATTTTAAACCAGTTCATTTTAAGTGTTCTGCCAAACTGTCCCAGGAGGTACCCTGTTTTGGATTTTTCAGGGACATCATTGCACTTTCAACTTGTACAGGCAACTTGCTTTCAGCTCCTGTAACAACACTAATTCTTTGGAAAATTGCTGTAAATGACTGATCCCACAGACTTACCAAACTTGCCCCAAGGTACTCCTTACACTTCTGCAATATCAAATGTCTGTAGTGATATAATAATCAAACTTTATACAGTATTCTAGTCAACTGTCATTAAGACCCTTGTCGGTAGCAACTCCCAATTCTTTATTCATCTTTCCAGATTGGCACAGACGGGTTTAAGCTCCTCTGCCAGCAGGTGCAGACTGAGAATAGAGTACACTGAATTCTTATAGTACAAGTGGGCTGTACAGTCCCTCATAGAATCAGTCTCCAGCAGGTGGAGTGGTAAGCCTGTGCAGTCTTTTAAATTTAGGCCTTAGCAGGGTCTGTTGGAAAGGTGCCCTTTTTGTCTGTCCCTATTTCTGGTCGGACTGAGCTGGGGTCCTGTGGGACCATTACCACCTTGGGGTGGGGGGGGGGGGAGTTTGCATTCTTTAGAGGAATTTCAACTGTAAGTCTTGCCACGGTTAGGCAAAGACTACAATTTTGAGCGCCTGTGGGGTTTACACCTTTTTACTTTAAAACAAAAAAAAAAAAACAGTCCCGAGACAGTGCTTTCTGTGCCGGTTCCATTCACCTGGTTTCATTTTGCCTGGCTCACAGTTAATATGCATACTTCTTTCAAGCTAAAGAAGTGAGCAGAGTGTACCTGTCGGAAAATTAATGCGGCCGGCATTTGTTGTTTTTGCTCGCAGCTGGAAGAGGAACCCTCATTAGTTTTGGAGTGGACTGGCTCAAGGGTGGTGGGGAGGCCTGTGGTTTCCTCATTGCTGATGGTGCTGGGAATTCCCTTACTGGTACATTGGGCTTTTCTGGAAATTCCCTTACTGTGGCTTTGCTTTTTCAGGCCTCTTCAGTGCCTTTACCCTTTATCAGCCAGCTTTTCTTTGTCCGGAAACTGTCATTTCGGCAGAGCCTTCTCATAAGCTCCCGCGTAGATTGGAGAGGCAGGAACAGGTCTTGCCTCTTCCGAGGAGCTGTCCCACCCATGGTTCTTGCCATCTACAAGGTATGTTGCATGTATGCAGCTGATAGCCCTGCACCCCCCCCCCCCTCCCCTCGATGGCTTTGGCCTCATCTGGGAGAGTGAGGAGTGTTTTTTGGTGCCTGTGTCTCCAATGCCTATGTGACAGTCTCCCTTGCATGTATGCACTATGCCACTTACATGTTCCATGACAGACTAGTGCTTACACTTCTCCCTCTGTATTCGCTGTGATAGGGGATTAACAGAACCGCAAATACTGAAAAACTGTGAATAACTTTTTTATATGTTATTTGCTGTTTTCTATTAAAAACCATTATGAATATGGTGAAACCGCGAATAACATGGTGGGAGACCTGACCTGTACCTAAAGGAGAGGAAAACACGGTGAACAAACTGCTGGGAATCAGCAATTTTTTTTCTGTAAACACTTGGAATCAGTGATTTCTCTATGCAAGCTGATGTAATTGGGGGGGGGGGGGGGGGAGAAGCCAGCAAGCTAAAAATTGTGAATAATCGAAACCATGATTACTGAAACCGCAAATACACAGGGAGAAGTGTAGTCATTTTGCTAGTACAGCTCTCCCTTGCTATTCGCAGTTGTCTGGCCCCACCCCCTGGAGAATCGCTCAGAGGCAGCCTGCATCAACCAGATCTGGCCCCGGGATTTGGATCGGGAGGAGGAGTCGAGTAGCCACCCCAGGAGCAACTACATGCATGGACCTTACCTGGTGGTCTAGCAGTGAGACACGGGGCAGGAGCGATCTTCCTACACGCCTGCCCCGTGCAGCGCCGTGCTGAGTTCCCGTAGTCTCAGCCCACAGGAACTCAGCACAGATGCACAGCATGGCTCTGCAAGGGGCAGGAGTGTAATAAGATCGCTCCTGCCCCGCATCATCGCTAGACCACCAGGTAAGGTCCGGGGGTGGGTTAGAGACGCCCCAAAAACTTATTCGCGGGCCAGCTTTGCCTCTAACCCCTGAGAATACGGAGGTAGAGCTGTATTCACACTCCACATCATACTCTGCTCTATTGAGGCGCATCACCTTGCCTTGCCTCATCCAAAAAAAATGAGGTAAGATAAGAATTTCTAGTATGAACCTACCAGAAATTCTGCTTTTTTTCTTAACACCCAAACTGTGGAATGATTTACCTCAGTGGTCTCCAATGTGTGGCCCTAGGGCTGCATATGGTCATCTTCCATTGCAGCTCTCAAACAGTTGTCTGAAATGTTCTTCAAATCATGTAAATTTCAATCTTGCCCACTTACTTTAGTAAATGCAAGCATGTTACTCAGGTGTCTCATGGAATTTGCTACTGCTGATAATCCACAATAAAGTGAGTTCTTAATTATATCTATGAAGTGTTTTAGAATTAATAATAGTACAGTAAAACCTTGGATTGCAAGTTACTTGGAATGCAAGTGTTTTGCAAGACAAGCAAAACATTTTATTAAAATTTAACTTGATATACAAGCAATGTCTAGCAATACAAGTACATACAGTATACACACATCAAAGCATCAGAACTGAGCCGATGATTATTCTCTCTCTGACACTGCAAGAGTGTAGTGGCTGTTCTAAACAAGCAAAGTCTTGCACTACAAGTACATACAGTATACCCGTGTCACAGAGAATAACACGGGGAAAAACTTTGTCCCCATCTCCGTGAGCTTCTCCCCGCCCTGTCCCCCCAAACTATCTCATCCCATCCACACAAGCCTCAAATAATTTTATACTGAACTTATTTTATTAAAGTATAAAAAGAAACAATATTCTGTACAACTGTCATTTTATAAATCAAAGTTCTGGCTGATGATCTAGAGAAAGAGATGTTCAGCTGGCAGACTTTGTTTATAAATGTTTATCTTATACCTCAAGAGAATTTACTTATCCAAAGTGGTATAATATAAATACACTTTCACTGGATCACTTTGCTTTTCAAAAACAATATCATGTCAATCAACAAGTAGCTGAAGTTATTTAGTGAACACTCAGACCCACAGCTGAGGTCCCAGTGAAAAAATCACGGAGCAGCTGTTTTGAGAGACCATCATCATTGTTCATAGTCTCACCCACCATACAACAGCTAAATAACAACGAATAAGATGGTAAAACAAAACCAACTTAGCTTTGAATGGTGTGGGTAATCAATGTAACTGCTCCGGGCTCCTCCTTTATTCATACGACTGCATACATTACACATATACTGTCGACCCCCCAACCTAGGTTTCACCAACTGGCTTCTTCAGGAGGGGTGCTACAAATATAAAGCAACCAACATTAACACTAAATCCTTCAGTTACCACTACTGTCTCTTTTTTCTCAATAATCACAATTATCAACACCAACCATTCACACTCCGACTTACCGGCACAACGCACTCCATACTGCACACAGACAAATTAGCTACTGGCGACGGGTTTCCAATCAGCAGGCCACACCTTAAATACATTCCCCTCAGTAGCGTCACAATGACGTCAAACTCGTCACTGCAGTCTCAACTAAATACTAACTCCTTCTACAAATGAAACCATTCGATTTCATTATTTAACCCTGTGGGGGTCAAGGTATGCCATTGAAAAATGAACTTCTGTTCTAAATATAACAAACATTGGGTGACATCCCCAGTTGTTTTATGGGCACTGGCTATCACCGTATATTTCACATCTTCAATTGAATGCTGCTGTTCGAGCCAATGGCTCACAAGGGGAGCCGACACACGTTTGCATCTGATATTACTCAAATGCTCGGCGATGCGAGTTTTAATAGCCCGCCGAGTGTGCCCGATGTAAAAAAGCCCACAAGGGCATATAATACAATATACTACTGCCACTGAAGTACAATTGGTATTAGTACAATACTGTACAGAAGCATTCAGACAGTTGTTGGATGAGAGTTTCTATAGGGAGATTAATGGAGATCCCACTCAAGATATTAAGAAAGCAATCGATACTGTATTACATACTGCTCGCCAGGCGGAGGTTATCACAGCTAGGGAGTTTAAATGTTTGAATGTGGAATTCCCTGAAATCCCCTACATTTACTTCATCCCCAAAATCCATAAGTCCCCCACATGCCCTCTGGGCCGTCCGATTGTGGCCGGCATTGGTTCAGTGCTGGAGCCGCTGTCGAGGTTTATCGACAGCTTCATTTGTGAACAAGTGAGCAAAAAACAGTCTTATGCACGCGATTCTTCTCACTTCCTTCAAAGTTTGCAGGGAAGTGAGAATCAAGACTGTAAATTGTTAGTCACTGCAGACGTTTCTGCACTGTATACCAATGTGCCATAATCGGCGGCCCTGGCAATTATAAAGAAGGCTATGTACAATTTGAATGTGTCAGCACAGAAGAAGGAACTAGTGGATACATTGGCAGAATTTGTGATTTGTCAAAATTATTTTCATTTCATAAATAGGTTCTTCATTCAGACTAAGGGGGTGGCGATGGGGGCCACAGTGGCCCCTTCTGTCGCCTGCCTCTATATGTCTGAATATGAAGAAAAGTATGTGTATACATCTAGGTGGTTTAACCGTGTAGGCCTATGGAGAAGATATATAGACGATATCTTTTTTACGTGGAATGGGGAGCGTTACGAGTTGGAGGAATTCCTTAAGGAATTAAATCAGGTAGATCCTAACATTCCTCTCACTTATGAAGTGAGTACCAATAAGGTATCCTTTTTGGATATTCAGGTAGTTAAATCCCTTTTTAATTCTCAGGTACGTTTTGATACCACTTTGTATAGGAAGCCCTCCGACCGTAACACGCTCCTCCATTACCACAGTTATCATCCAAAGCCCCTCCGGGACAGTATACCGGTAGGGCAATTTTTAAGATTGCGGAGGATATGCTCTGATGAACGGGATTTCCATCAGCAGGCCACACTATTATATACAAAGTTTATAGAACGAGGCTACCCTCCCAAGGTAGTCAAAGTAGCATGGAAAAGAGCCCGCAATTGTCAGCGGGAATGGCTATTTCATTTGAAAGAGAAGGAGAAGAGTGGGGCCTTGGTATGCGTACTACCCTATTCCAGCAGGAGTCAACAACTTAGACAAATTATTTTGAAGCACTGGTCAGTGTTGCAGGTACATGAGAGCATGAACGAAATTCCATTGTTTGTGTACACTAGGAGCCGCAATTTGGGCCAAATTCTTAAACATCGGGTCCCCGGTCAACATAATAGTAGGGGCCCCCATGTAGGTTGTTCTCATCGTGTATATTGCTCTCATGTCCTCAACACTGACCAAGTACTTATCCCCCAATCAGGTGGCAAGAAATTTTATTTAAGAACTAATACCAATTGTACTTCAGTGGCAGTAGTATATTGTATTATATGCCCTTGTGGGCTTTTTTACATCGTGCACACTCAGCGGGCTATTAAAACTCGCATCGCCGAGCATTTGAGTAATATCAGATGCAAACGTGTGTCGGCTCCCCTTGTGAGCCATTGGCTCGAACAGCAGCATTCAATTGAAGATGTGAAATATACGGTGATAGCCAGTGCCCATAAAACAACTGGGGATGTCACCCAATGTTTGTTATATTTAGAACAGAAGTTCATTTTTCAATGGCATACCTTGACCCCCACAGGGTTAAATAATGAAATCGAATGGTTTCATTTGTAGAAGGAGTTAGTATTTAGTTGAGACTGCAGTGACGAGTTTGACGTCATTGTGACGCTACTGAGGGGAATGTATTTAAGGTGTGGCCTGCTGATTGGAAACCCGTCGCCAGTAGCTAATTTGTCTGTGTGCAGTATGGAGTGCGTTGTGCCGGTAAGTCGGAGTGTGAATGGTTGGTGTTGATAATTGTGATTATTGAGAAAAAAGAGACAGTAGTGGTAACTGAAGGATTTAGTGTTAATGTTGGTTGCTTTATATTTGTAGCACCCCTCCTGAAGAAGCCAGTTGGTGAAACCTAGGTTGGGGGGTCGACAGTATATGTGTAATGTATGCAGTCGTATGAATAAAGGAGGAGCCCGGAGCAGTTACATTGATTACCCACACCATTCAAAGCTAAGTTGGTTTTGTTTTACCATCTTATTCGTTGTTATTTAGCTGTTGTATGGTGGGTGAGACTATGAACAATGATGATGGTCTCTCAAAACAGCTGCTCCGTGATTTTTTCACTGGGACCTCAGCTGTGGGTCTGAGTGTTCACTAAATAACTTCAGCTACTTGTTGATTGACATGATATTGTTTTTGAAAAGCAAAGTGATCCAGTGAAAGTGTATAAATGTTTATCAACACAACTAATATACTACTTTATCCTAAAGCAAAAAAAGAAAATAAATAGAAATGTTTTTTTCTACCTGCGTTCTCATCTCATTCAATTCCTTCCATCCACTGTCTGCCTTCTCTGCCTCTTCTACATGCTCTGTTATTGTGCCTCTCCCTCCACCCCCCCCCCCCACCTCCACCCCCAATTGGTCTGGCACCCATCATCTTCCCTCCGCTCTCCCCATAGTCTGGGATCTGTCTTCCCCATTTCCCTTCAGCGTCTTCCTCCTCACCCCACCTGCCTCAGTTCCCTGCAGTGTCTGTTCCTCTCCACCCCACCTTTCCTTCCTTCCTGCCTCCCTTTCCTTTACCTTCATGGCAGGCGATTTCTAAATTTTTTTTGTACGAGCAGTTGGAGCCTTGAAGTTGTCTATGACTGCCAGTAAGGTCTCCTCTGATGCAACTTATGATTTTCGGATGCAAACTCAGTGACGTATCATGGGGGGGGGGGGGGGGGGAAGTGAATGGACAGGAGGAAGTGGGCATCCCTCCTGCTGTTTTATTGGGGGGTGGGGGTAGTGAGCATCGTTCCTGCTGCTTGTTTTAGAGTCTGGGTCAGGAGTGGGGGGGCTGTTGGCAGTAGTGGATTTTTTTTCCTTTTTTTATGGGCAGCTATTTTGCTTGTGTAATAGATGCAAAATATCCGTGCCATTTAAAAAAAAAAAACAGCAGATCTGTCGGTAACACAGTTACCTATATAGAAAAATGGGTTGTTTAGATGGTTATAATGAATCCTTCATAAACATTTCTCATGTATCCAATGTCAATATTTCAATGTTAAATTCTTCCATTGTACAAGTTACTAGACTTTCCTTCTACTAGAGTTAGCCACAATTCTTTATTACTTTTTTCTTTATTATGTTATATCTTTTTTATGCAATTTTTTGAAATGTCTAGCTTTTCAAAACAGTGATGGGCATATCATAAAACAGATGTCAGATTTTAGGATCTCATATGATTTATACCATTCGAATTTGCATCCTTTTCCGGTATTGTATAATCACTTATGCCCACCACCTCCTACCAATCCCTTACACATGTTCCTAATAATTTAATGCCTAAAAAAAAAATTATATTCAAAAAATGACCAATAAAAAATCCTACATATATATATTCCATATTATTTGATACCTAAATTAATTTAATATCATGAAAGGCAACACTTGGATCTTGCCACAATCATGTTGATATGCGATACCAACTCCTAACGCCCTTTGATTTGGGCGTTTCAATCCCAACAGATCTTCCTCAGAGGATTTTGGTCAAATGTGCTGCCTCGCTAAGAACAAAAAGAATTCTATTGTCAAAAGCAGTGAAAAGAACCCACTTAAAGCCCTTAAATGCCTTCATTTGGTTTCCATAGAGATCAGGCGCAAAGTGAGTTTTAGCGCAGTTTGGATGTTTTACTTAACAAGTGCCGCAGTGATGGAAATGTGAGGGTCGTATGAATGCAGGTTTGAGTGCCAGTAGTATGCATTTTTGAGGCAGCCTGACTCAGCAAATATATAGATCTGGGATTTTTCTGTGTATAAAGTTTGTACAGTTAGGTTGGTCTTCTTTACAGGAGTTAGCCACATATGATGAATTAGTGTGATTGGAGGAAAGTCCCCATACATGATATTAATATTGTATAGAAGTCTGTTTGTGTTTGCGTTCAGATAGAGGCATTTAAGGGTTTTAAGTGGTTCTTTTCACTGCTTTTGACAATAGAATTATTTTTGTTCTTAGAGAGGCAGCACATTTGACCAAAATCCCCTGAGAAAGATCCGTTGGGATTGAAACGCCATCAAAGGGCATCGGGAGTTGGTATCTCATATCAACTTTGATTGTGGCAAGATCCACAAAGATAAGTGTTGTCTTTCATAATATCAAATTGATTTAAGTATCAAATACTATGGAATATATATGAAGGATTTTTTATTGGTCATTTTTTGAATATAAAATTTTTTTTTTAGTCATTAAATTAAATTATTAGGAACACGTGTAAGGGAGGTGGTTGGCATAAATAATTATACAATACCAATATAGGATGCGGACTGGGAATGGTATAAATCATATGAGGTCCTAAGATCTGACATCTGTTTTATGATATGCCCATCACTGTTTTAAGAAGCTAGATATTTCAAAAAATTGCATAGAAAAGATATAACATAGATCCAAGATGGCTGCTTACTAGACGCGTTTGATAACATGCATCTAGATTGTACTGTGCTCTGTTAACAATTTACCTTCTCTAGGCAGCTTGCGCTGCCGGGAAAAAATCTTTCTTTATCCCAGGACAAGCAGGCAGGTATTCTCACTAATGGGTGACGTGATCCAACGGAGCCCGATGCGGACGCCTCACAAGCAGTCTTGCTTGAAGAAACTCGAAGTTACTCGAAGAAACGTGGTGCTGATTTTTGGCAGTATTGAGCTGGTTCGACCGATGCAGGGAGCTGCAGCGATCCTGTCGGAGACAAGCCTGCTGAGGATGCCGGGTATTGGCGAAACCGGAGCGATTCCTCTTGGGCCTGACACCACCGATGCCGGGTATTGGCAAAACCGGAGCGATTCCTCTTGGGCCTGACACCACCTTGAGTCCTGAGGTTAGAGCTCCACCTCCACAGCCCCAGACTGCCAGTTCTCCCAGAGGGTGCGGAAACCCAAGAGGATGGGGCAGCCCTCTCTCCAGAGGCAAGCATTCTAACATCGGGGAGTCTGATAGGCGAGTTTCCTGTTCAGGAAAACTCTGAAGTGGAGTCTGGGGCTTTAGGAAGTGGTTCAATCCAGAGGGACAAGGCCAAGAAACTTCAACAGATGGTGAGCCTCTTTGTCCTCAAATTCAAGCTTCCTTTTGGGAAAGGCCTCCTGAGGTGATATTAGAGTCTCTATGGGACTTGGTAACTAACTTTGGCAAGGCAATTAGTCCTAATTTCCAGAGAATAGAAAAAAATTGTCCCAGCATTCAGAAGAGTTGGAAACAATAGAATACAATTTGACTGTCTCTAAAATCTCAGTTCATAAAGTTGAACAAGATATGAAGTCCGCTAAACAATTACAGGAGTCTTTCATTCAGGACAATTTGAATCTTAGAAGGAACATAGAGACACTTGAAAACTATTCTCGCAATAATAATCTGAGACTAATAAATTTTCCAAGAGTACAAATGGTGACCCCCTAGAGAAATGCTTCAGAGATATTTGATGGAAATTTTGGAAGTTCCATAGGAAAATTTGCCTCCATTTTCTCAGGTGTACTACTTACCTACTAAATCCTTACCTCAACAACAAGTAAAATCCACTGATCAAGTGCTGAATCTTTTGGAGATTTTGGAGACATCAGATGCAGAAGTTGCAACCCCTGCAACATTGATCCTAATACTAGCTCTTCCTATAGATAATGCGTTGATATTGAGACTTTTCTTTAAAAATAAACATAAAGAATTTCTTGGATGTAAAATTCAAATGTTCCCTGATCTTTCAAGAGAAACACAAAAACGCCGATGTAAGTTTCTTCTTTTAAGACCAGGGGTCATCTCATTAGGAGCTACATTTTACTTAAGGTATCCTTGTAAATGTATAATTTGCTACCATTCTATTAACATAGTAAAAAGTAGATGACGGCAGATAAAGACCCGAATGGTTCATCTAGTCTGCCCAACCTGATTCAATCTAAAAGTTTGTTGGGTTGTTGTTGTTTTTTTTCCTTCTCCTTAGATATGTTTTCTACGAGCCTCAGTAAGTAACTGCATTCTTGGCTTTATCTCGTTTAGATGGAGATAAATCTTGAGCTCTATAGAACAAAATTGCTTGCAACTCCACTTCCAGCGGTCAGCAGTCTAGTCTATAGCACAGCCTATGTTGAATAGAATTATACTTTTCTTTTTGATTCCCCTGTAAGAACTTCTTGGATCTATATGGAGGACTTGAGCTAATTTAACCATTATGCTATATTCTTTGTGAGGTTTTTTTTTTCTTTTTTAAAGTGATGATGTTTCACACTTTGATATTGTAAAAGTTTTTGGTTAAATATGCTTTCTGTACAAGTTGTACTTGGTAAAAAATTTGAAAATCAATAATAATAAGAAAAAAATATAACATAATAAAGAAAGAAAAAAGTAATAAAGAATTGTGACTAACTCTAGTAGAAGGAAAGTCTAGTAAACATAGAAACATAGAAGATGACGGCAGAAAAGGGCTACAGCCCATCAAGTCTGCCCACCCTGCTTACCCACCCCCTGTTTATGCCCTAATGACCCAATTTCCTTATCTTGACCCTCGTAGGGATCCCACATGGGTATCCCATTTATTCTTAAAGTCTGGCACGCTGTCTGCCTCGATCACCTGCACTGGAAGCTTGTTCCAAAGATCAACCACTCTCTCTGTGAAGAAATACTTTCTGGTGTCGCCATGAAATTTTCCGCCCCTGAGTTTGAGCGGTGCAATAGAAGATTTTAACTTTTAAATACGTTATAATGACATTGGATACTTGAGAAATGTTTATGAAGGATTCATTATAACCATCTAAACAACCTGTTTTTCTATATATGTTTGTACATGGGTTGGATGTTCTAGTGAAGCTTGGTTTTTCTAATGACTTAGCGCTCCTTTTACTAAGCTGTGTTAGGGCATAAACGCGCGGAATAGCGCGCGCTAGACGCTAACGCCAGCAATGCTGGCATTCGTTATAGCCACATAGTGCAGGTTTAGCGTGCACTAATCTGCGTGCGCTAAAAATGCTAGCGCACCTTAGTAAAAGGAGCCCTTAGTGGTAACACAGTTACTGACAGGTCTACAGCAGTCGGGTTTTAGGATCGTAAAACCCAATGCAAAATAGCCAAGCAAATGTTAGTGAATCAATTGCTTGGCTATTTTGCATGGGGTTTTACAAATTTGCATGGCTGGATTGGGAAATGGGTGATCGAGGGGGAAAACAGGTAGTGGGCCATTTAGTGAATCAGGTCGGTTAGCCGCAAGTATGGCTAAACCTGAGAAAACAGGTTTAGCGACAATTGCTGACTTTAGTAAATTGGGGCCTAAGAGCATTGTATTCAGCAACAATATTTTGTCCCCAGGAATACCCCCCCTCCCCTCTCCTTACTTAGCAAATGCTTGCTACTTATATGTACACATAGTATTAGACAAATTCCTTTCATTAGTATTTCATTTAGTTTTTATTATCACTCATTAATATATCTTTATTTGTATAATGTTATCTCCTCAGGATATTTATTTTATGATACTCTGCCCTATTAGAATTATATGTATTAGTATTATATGTATTATATGTGTTCTGTTCTTTTATGTATTACACCTTTGCAAATATCTCCCCTGCCCCGCAACAATGATAAAATAACTGCAAACAGTACAAAGCACAGCCCTGAGACTAATCTGTTCACTAAGAAAACACGACCACATCACCGAGGCATACATTGACTCATACTGGCTCCTAATTCAAGCAAGAATACTATTTAAATTCTACTGTCTACTATTTAAATCCATAAATGGTGACAGCCCAGCCTACTTGAACAACCGCCTAATCCAAACTACCACAACCAGACATAGGAAAACCCAGACACCATTCGCATACCCTCCAATCAGAGACATCAAATGGAAAAAACTGTAAGATGGCCTTCTAGCCACAAAGACAGCAAAACTAGACTACCAACTCTCTAATCTACTAATCGCAACCCCAGCCTACAAAACTTTCAAAAAAGAAATAAAAACCTTGCTATTCAAGAAATCCATGAAGACTAACTAACACCAAATGAAACATTTCAATCCTCTGAAGCAACCCACTCTACTCTGTAACACCTCTGGACATGTCCAGAAATCCTCTTCTGTAATCCGCCTTGAACCGCAAGGTAATGGCGGAATAAAAATCACTAATGTAATGTAATTATTTTGCAATAATTTACCAATATTTTCTTTTGTTCATTATTTTTATTGAATTTTAATAAGAATAACAAGTAACAAATAGTGTTTTATCATTTCTCATATTCAGAATCTCCATTTAAGGATTTCCTTCCCATGTAGATGATCTTTACAGCATAATTTGCTTACCCTAGAAACTCATGAATCAGTACTGTAGTTATAAGTAACAGCTGTCTTTATTTCTGCTGAGCTCAGCTAGTTGCATGTTATCCAGTCTCGTCACTCTTCTTGGACCTTTTTTACTGTTCAGCCTCAGGAATAGTCAAGAACAGTATATCAGGATTCAACTAAGTATTTCCTTATCATGGAAGACCAGATGTTATGTTACTATGCTACAGTGGTCATGGCAACCGATCCCTTGGCGTTCTGGACACAGAAGCCTGTGGTCTGGGCAGACCTCCCCACGGTTGCCCAGCATTTCTTTTCTTGCCTTCTAATCAATGTGTTTAATGAACGGGCACTGTCAATGGCAGAGGAGCACCACCAGACTGGCACCAGACCAGGTGGAAAAGCTAGCCTTCGTTAAAATAACCCTCTCTCTGCTGGGTTTGCCTGACTTTCCATGTGAGTTGCTGGAGGATGAGCATGTATTTATTTACGTTTCACATCTTTTTTTTGTTGGGGGGGGGGGGAAGCAGGAAGGGTGTTCTGCCTATTATCGACACAGGCGGCCAAATCAATAGCCACACTTTTGTGCTCAGCATTTGGCTATGCTGTTGCCACTCTTACTGTTCTCTGCCTGGCCTGCTTTTACTGCCCTTTGTTACTCGCTTGATTTGACTTGGGCGTTTTTGCAAAAAGAAAATGTAAAAAATAGGAAACAAATATTATTCTCTCTCCCCTTGGGCTATTCTTTCTCCTGTGTGTTCTGCTTTGCCCCTCTTTTGATGTCTTGGGCTATTCATGTCACAGTTGCTGCTTCTCTGTTCCTTTCTCAGTGTCCTGGTGTTCTCCTGTCACTCTTCTTGCACTCTGGGCCTGATATAAGGCCAAAAAATCAGCACTGACTAGAACAGAGATTAGTACAATTCTATAGAAGGTACATGCCATATATAGAATTATGCTTAGTAGCCATACGTGTTGCTATCATTTAGACACATTCATTTAGGCAAAGGAAAACTAAGCCTGAATACCTATTTCTAAGTTATGCACAGCTCGGGCATAATATATATTAGGAGTGCTTATGATCTGCCCATGTTCCTTCCCTGCCCATGCCCCCTTTTGCGATTCATGCACCAGAACCAACATGCATCACTTTATAGAATTCTCTTACCAAGTTGTGCGTGTAACTTATTAATATTTATTTATTTATTTTGATTTTAATCCCGTTGCTCCCAAAGAGTTCAGAACGGATTACAGGTTAAACATACATAGTATATAGTTAACAGGTTACAATTAACACTAGATTTGCCATAATTTCAGTACAAGTTTTTCCTAGCTAGACACATATTTAAGGTCTAATACTAATTTACATAATATACAGTTTAGCGGTTATAATTTACCCTGGTTATTCTTACAGTGCAATTTTTCCCAGTACAAGTTTTATCCTAATTGACAGGTTGGATTTGCCATAGTTATACCAGATTTTACCTTATAAGCTTTCTTTACATAACACATAATGGGTTCTGGTACCAATATACATTTTTTTGTAGTTCATCAGTCAGTGGCAGGGGTTAGGTGAAGAGGTATGTTTTTATTGCTTTCCTAAAATCGAGAAGTACATCAAGGAATCTGATCTGCGGGGGGCAGTGGCTTGGTATGTAGTGGGAGTAGGAACGTCGTTTGGCAGTTTGCAATTGCAGAGCATAGCCAATTAGCATAAACTATGAGATTTTAATTGCCAATAAATCATGGATTGTAAGTAGAGAATGACACGGGGAAAAAAATCTGTCCTCGTCACCGGACCACCGTCCCTTTCACCACCCCGTTCCCGCCGTCCCCTTCACCGCCCCATCCCCGCAGCATCCACCCTTCCCTCTCACTACCTCACCGCCCTTCAGCAGCCTGAGAATCTCCCTCCCTCCCCTTACCTTCACGGCGTAAAGAAACTTAAGGGAGGGAAAGCGCGCGGTCACCGATTGTGTGCACGGCCCCTTCCCTCTCTCCCTCCCTACCTCCGGCCAAATCTATCTCCCCCCTCCCCCTTACCTTCGCGGCACTTTAAAAAAGAAACTGAAGCCGGTGAAGTCTGCCTGTGCCGCCCTGCAGTCACGTGTGTGTGGGCGGAAGCTTCTCTTTACGGCAGCCATATGCAACTACAATGCTGCAGCTGCTGGAAGAAGGCAGTTTAGACATCGCCAGCCACAGGGCAGGGAGGTTTGTCAGACCAGGCCTGTTTTTTTTTTGGGGGGGGGGCGTTGAAAGCGCCACGAAGGTAAGGGGGGGTGAAAGCGCCACAAAGGTAAGGGGCAGGGAGGGAGAAAGGGAGCTGTTTCAACTCAGCGGTGACAGTAAGGAGGGCGGCAGTAAGGAGGGAGGGAGCACAATAGGACCGGGCCGGCTGTGCACCCCCCTTAAGGCTGCACCCGGGGCGGACTGCCCACCCTCCCCTTGGTACGCCACTGCAGATTGCCTTGAACTTTTATTGTCACTCTTCTTCATGCTGTGCTGCTCTTACTGTTCCCAAGTATAAATGAAAGAACCCAGGCTCTAAATACCTCATACACACTTAGAAACATGATGGCAGATAAAGGCCAAATGGCTCATCCAGTCTGTCCATCCGCAGTAACTATTATCTCTTCTCTCTCTGAGATCCTACATGACTATCCCAGGCTTTCTTGAAATCAGATACAGTCTCTGTCTCTACCACCTCTACCGGGAGACTGTTTCACGCATTTACCACCCTTTCTGTAAAAAAGTATTTCCTTAGATTACTCCTGAGCCTATCACTTCTTAACTTGATTATATGCCCTCTCATTCCAAAGCTTCCTTTCAAATGAAAGAGACTTGACTCATGCACATTTACTGTATTTTTTGCTCCATAAGATGTACTTTTTCCACCCCCAAAAGGGGTGCGTCTTATGGAGCGAATACACCTCTGCCTCCCTCCTGGTGTTCTACTGCTGCTCGTCACCACCCCTTTCCGCTGCTGGTGCTGCTTGCCCTCTTACCTGCTTGCCACCGCAGGAAAGGAAGAGAAGGGCTGGCGGTGTGCAAACTGGCCCACAAGTCTTGCCCCAACGTCAATTCTGACATCGGAGAGAAGGTCCGGACCAGCCAATCATTGGCCCAGACCTTATCTCCACTGTCAGAATTGACATCGGGGAAAGGCTTGTGGGCCCGATTGCATGCCGCCGGCCCTTCGTGGAGTTGCGGTAACTGGAGTCAGCCGCTTTGCCGTGTTGGCAGCAGGAGTCAGCCGCTGCCATGTTGGCAGCAGCATTGGGTGTGCGCATTGAGCGCGCTGCAGTCTAGGAGTGCAGGAGCCTTGTTTTGGTCGGAGGAGCCAGCTTTTTGGTCTTCCATAGAGGGATCTTCGGGCTCCTGAGACATCGGCAGTGCAGCAGTTCTTACAGTGGGGCCTCGAGGATCGTGACAGCCCATTCCTGTGGCAAGTTCAGGAGTGTGTGTGTGTTCAGTGTGTGTGTAGCTTGGTACGGATGTGCTAGTGGCACTGGTGGGGCACGGCCTGGGAAGTGAGCCTCTGGTTATTTGAGGTAGTGGGGTGTTGTGTTGGTAAGTTGGGGTTTACCAGGGTTTGGTGAAGGGGTTTTTTTTTGTGCTCCTTATGGCGCCTGCTAAAAAGTTTGGTTTCAGTGGAAGGAGGGGTCATTCTGAAGCAGTGGCAGTGCCTGTTGGCAGACCAGGGAGGAGGAATCAGCGTGGCAGGAAGGAAGGCAGGCAGGCTTCAGTGCGGGAGGGAGGAAGGACAAAGACTGGAAGGTAGTGAGGGGGAGGGGGCAAGAAATCGGGACATAGGAAAGAAGGAAGGAGGGCGGGAATAGAAAGACACAATTGTTGGGCCTGAGGAAGTAAAGAAAGAAAGAAAGAACTATCTAGTGCAATCAGAAATCACCAGACAACAAAGGTAGGATTTCAATTTAGTGATCAAAATCTGTCTGCTGCAGTATATTTGTCTATTTTTTCTAGGGGGCTGGGTTCAGAGGCACAATTTGGTTCAATTTTTTCCTTGTTTTTCCTCCTCTAAATCTAGGGTGCGTCTTATGGCGCTAAAAATACGGTACGTAGGTATTTAAATGTGTCTATCATATCTTCCCTCTCCCGCCCTTCCTCCAAAGCATACAGATTGAGATCTTTAAGTCTGTCCCCATATGCCTTATGATGAAGACCACACACCATTTTAGTAGCCTTCCTCTAGACCGACTCCATCCTTTTTATATCTTTTTGAAGGTGCGGCCTCCAGAATTGTACACAATATTCTAAACGAGGTCTCACCAGAGTCTTATACAGGGGCATCAATACCTCCTTTTTTCTATTGGCCATACCTCGCTCCCTTTGCACCCTAGCATACTTCTAGCTGTTGTCGTCACCTTTTCAACCTGTTTGGCCACCTTAAGATCATCGCATACAATCACACCCAAGTTCCGCTCTTTTGTCGTGCACATAAGTTCTTCACCCCCTAAACTGTAACGTTCCCTCGGGTTTTTGCAGCCCAAATGCATGACCTTACATTTCGTAGCATTAAATTTTAGCTGCCAAATTTCAGACCATTCTTCAAGCTTCATCAATACAAAATCAAATTGGGATAAGAAAACTAGTTTTGAATGTAAGGATCAAAAATGACTTTATAGATATACAGTATAATGACCCCTATCTGAAAGACTAGGTTGTTAAATATAATCAGGATAATAATGTGCTCAGAAATGTGTAGCCTTGCAAAGGGCTGAAGCCCCTATAGTGATACCTACCACCCAATCATTTCATATATGAT